>NW_028318234.1:1248888-1561111 GCF_062004578.1 Staurois parvus
AGTAAATAACACCCACATTTTTGAACACTAAAAACTTGGCTGCAACCGAATAATTTTTTAACAATTTTTGTTTATTATGGTTTTAAGTGTACAATATGATTTTAACATATGATTTCAATATGATGTTGATTACTATGGCACACAAAATGTCCCATAGAGAACTAATGTTCTGTACATACTACTTTTTTACATTGAAGCTTGCAGAGTGTTGCACCCAAGAAAAGTATGCTGTTCGCAGGGAGGTACGGAACTACTGTTATAGGGCTGGAGGAACTAAGGGCAAGGTGGGATCGCTGGTGTGAACACAAAATACAATAATATTTTTATAACTGGGTCATAAACCATCTGCAGAAATAGTATATTGCAAAGCAGTGAGGAGTGCCGCATGCATCCGCTTCTACGTAAAGGCATTGCCTTATGACATGTAATCATATAAATGAAGAAAGAAAGTCTGTATATTCACAAAAATTCTTGTAATGTTGTGATGATCAACTTTGGGATAAGACAAAGTGAGCGCTCTAGGTGTAGCAGCTGTAGCACTAAAGGTAACCATATAAACCTCAATAAAACTGTATAAATAAAGTGCAGCGCTGATAAAATGATGAATAAAAGGACAAATAAAAGTTCATAAATAATAAATGATGATAAATGATCCCAACTGTAGCAGCATTCAAATGCTTGTGCTTGGAAGTAACGGTAAAATGACGCACTCACCAGAAGCGCATAGTATATGCGCATATAAATATATCCACCATGGACCACTTAGGGAAGAGGGGTATGTCAGGCATCTGGCAAACTTCCTTTTAGGTATGGAACAGCACAGCAGTGGATTTTAGGATTAAGTGAAATCTGCTCATCCAGAGGTCCCCTTTAGGATGGATGGGTGCTCAGACTGGTTACAGGGATTCCCTCCTCTGGGTGCTGGATAGGTAAGGATCATCTGCAGGCTCTGTAATTAATAGCTCCAAGAAAGAGCCACAGAAGAAGTGCCCATAGTGTAGTAATTTCAAAAGCTTTATTCCATGGAAATTTGATTAAAAAAGGGTTAACAGTATTGCAGAGTGAACGCAGCACTGACCGAGATGGCCGCCCAACCTGCACGTGGCTCCAGCGGTGTGACGTCACGGTGTGTTGGTTCCTTCTAAAGCTTTTCGTGCCACGCACATCGTCAGAGGGGAGACCAACACTGCCGTGACAGACATTAATTCCTTATATTGGGAAAGTGCCGCAGGCGCTCTGCATCGCCGCTATTTTGTTGAAGAGTGCAAAGTGCGCATGCGCCTCGTATAGGTGCCATTTTGCCGTGGATTGGGGTCACAACAACAGCTGTGAAGACGTAATTAAGATTGACAAACTTAGAATCCGGAAAATCTTTTACTAAAAATGGCAATTACATTATATATCAGAAGCCTTGTGTGAAAAAAGGGGGAAATAAAGTTAAGTGGTTATGTAATGGGACACACTGATTATATCGCACCCGATCAGGATTAATTAATGACATAGAATGTATATGATTACAGGGATTGCTAGGCATGATAATTCTTGTCAATGGAAAAAGTACAAGTAAAAAAGATAAATAATAAATAGAGTCACCATAGATAAAAGATTATATAAAATGTTACAGGGGGTGCGATGTGGTAAAATTATAAAAATTGATGTATAAGACAATGAATAATAATCAATGGTAAATTGTGCGCCGTGATATAAAATCATACATGGTAAACAGAAATAAAAAATTACAATTCAAAAATATAGAATAGAATGCACAAAATCCAGAAATAGCATGAGATAATATCAATATCAGTAAAATCCAAATAGTTAATACGCTCTATGCATAAAAACTGTATGTGAAAATATATAAATAAAATAAACTTGTGATATAGAGCAGAATAGGCATGAATCATGGATAAGGTCTGTCAAATGGGTAAAAGTGCAAAAAATCTGGTAAAAATTGGTAATAAAGTAGTATGTGTACTAATAAAAAGCAGATTTAGCTGTTGTCTATGAAGCAGTTCACGTCAACTTCTATATTATGCCCTAAAGGGTGTAGGGTACCTAGTTCAAAGACCCATTTGGTCTCCAATTGTGAAACAGCCCGTTTTTTGTATATGCCTCTCCAGTGTGGAGTGACAACATCAATCCCCACAAATTTAAGGGTGGTGGGGTCCCTGTTGTGGCAAAATCTATAATGTTTTGACAGTGAATGTTCCTTAAAACCTCTTTTGATATTGTAAACGTGTTCACGTAGGCGGTCCCTTAATCTCCTGCTTGTACGGCCCACATATTGTTTGTGGCAGGTGCATTCAAGCATATAAACCACATATCTACTGTTGCAAGAGATGAAATTTTTTATGGTATATACAGTCCCAAATATAGGTAAAAGCATGGCTTGATAGAGTAAACTGTAATGGATGAGAGCAATATATTAAGAAGTTCTCAAAAAAGGAAATCTAATTAAATACATGGCAAGCATAATTCCCATTGCTCTGCATATGTCAAACAGTATGTAGCTGATAATCGTGTCCTCCACACGTGCAGAGACATATTTGTGATAATCAGCCAGGAAAGGCATATAGGTGCCGCAAAGATCAGGGTTGAATTTGTAATCTCCACCAAGTTCCACAGAATAAAAACCATTCATGGATAAAAAAAAATTAACATGGGCAATGGAGGGTCCTCATAAAAGCAGGTCAGCCTTGACAAGTTTTTCCCTCTGAAGAAGCCTTTAAACATGTCAGGGCAGGCTTTTGTGATCTCAGGGACAACTCTTGAAGAGAGGGATGACCTAATCACTTTACTGCTGCTGACAAGCAGACTGGGGTGTGGTCTTGACCAAGCTGTGCTGCTGTAGTAGAGATCAAAGATCTGGCTGCCATGTATGGAAGAAGTGTATGGATCACAAATCTGAATACACAATCTCTTAGCAGATTCCTACGTACACTATATTGCCAAAAGTATTGGTACACTCCTCCAAATCATTGTATTCAGGTGTTCCAATAGCCTCCATGGCCACAGGTGTATGAAATCAAGAACAAAGGCATGCAGACTGCTTCTACAAACACTTGTGAAAGAATGGGTCCTGCTTAAGAGCTCAGTGAATTCAAGCATGGTACCGTGATAGGTTGCCACCTGTGCAATAAGTCCATCTGTGAATTTCCTTGCTACTAAATATTCCTACTAATATAGTCATTGTTAGTGGTATTAAAACAAAGTGGAAGCAAATGGGAACAACAGCAACTCAGCCACGAAGTGGTAGGTCACATACATTGACAGAGCGGAGTCAGCACATGCTGAAGCGCACATTGCACAGAAGTGACCAATTGTCTAAAGACCTTCACACTTCATGTGGCCTTCAGATTACCACAACAGCAGTACATAGAGAGCTTCATGGAATTGGTTTCCATGGCTGAGCAGCTGCATCCAAGCCTTACATCACCAAGTGCAATGCAAAGAGTCAGATGCAGTGGAGTAAAGCATGCCGCCACTGGACTCTAGAGCATTTAAGACGTGTTCGCAGGAGTGATGAATCACCCTTCTCTGTCTGGCAATCCGATGGATGTTTCTGGGTTTGGCAGTTGCCAGGAGAACTGTACTTGCCTGACTGCAGTGTGCCAAGTGTAAAGTTTGGTGGTGGTGGGATTATGGTGTGGGGTTGCTTTTCAGGGGTTGTGCTTGGCCCCTTAGTTCCAGTGAAGGGAACTCAAAGTGTCAGCATATCAAGATATTTTGGACAATTTCACGCTACCAACTTTGTCGGAATAGTTTGGGGAAGGCCCCTTCCTGTTCCAACATGACTGCGCACCAGTGCACAAAGCAGGGACCATAAAGACATGGATGAGCGAGTTTGGGGTGGAGGAACTTGACTGGCCTGCACAGAGTCCTGACCTCAACCCTATAGAACACCTTTGGGATGAATTAGAGCGGAGACTGCGAGCCAGGCCTTCTCATCTGACCTCAGTGCCTGACCTCACAAATGCACTTCTGGAAGAATGGTCCAACCTTCCCATAGACACACTCCTAAACCTTGTGGACAACCTTCCCAGAAGAGTTGAAGCTGTTATTGCTGCAAAGGGTGGGCCAACTCAATATTGAACCCAACGGACTAAGACTGGGATGCCATTAAAGTTCATGTGCATGTAAAGGCAGCCCGACCAATACTTTTGCCAATATAGTGTATGTATTTTAATTGTGTATATGGCAACAATTCATCTTTAGGATCTATAGAATACTACTAGATATAGCCATAGCAACTGATCCAGGGAAAAACAGCTTGTCTTTATAGTTTGGACCCCTTTTTCAGACTGCTAGCAAGAATTGTTATTGATTTAAAATGTCATATGTTTCATGTAAGATTTCAATCAAGATGAAGAGGGTCAGGGGTCTCCATAATAATTTTCCTACCAAGCGCTGTGACAGATAGTTACTCCAGTGGAAACCGTCATTTACACCTCTGTAAGCTCTACGATGACTACATAGCATCCACCAACATAACTTTTGAATTATATGAAAACAGTATCACAGTCAGTATTTCTTATAATGTAAAGGAAACCAAATACAGATTGTGAACAGGACTATATAACCGCCACAAGACACGACAAGACATTCGATGGCCTGTTCACATTTATCTCATGATTATGGTTACAAGATGCAGTTTGTTAAAAAAAAGGATATTGCTCAATCTCAAACAATGCACAGGTTTACTGCTTATTTTATTAAAGTAAACCTGGCAGGTACAGAATGGAAAGAATTAACAAAGCTTCCTGCACTATTATAGTGCATACATTGAAGGAGAGCCAGGCCAAAAGATAAAAGGAGTCCAAAATAATTTATTTGTATTGTGCTAAAAACCAGCCAAGGCAAGGATCTTGAATGCTCATGCACATGTTGCTGGCCAGTAATTTGTCTTATCCAGAAATGAGCTTCCCTGCTTCCTTGCACAGACAAGTCCATTCAAGGTTTTAATTTTACCTGAAGCCCTGATTAGGTGGAAGTTCTGTTGTCCCCCTGAAACGTGTTGGCTTTTTTTTTAGCACAATACCAATAAATTAATTAGGACTCCTTTATTTTCTGATCTGGCGGTCCGCCCATGTATGCATATGTTTTTCTGTTAACCTGCCGGGGTTAACCTGAAATTTTACTAGTGTATACTCAACCGAACAAGCCAATTTTTTAAGTGAAATAGAAACTGGCCTGAGTTCCACGCCTGATTAACAAAATGGTTAGAGCAGCTTTCTATATAGAAAACTGACACAGATCCCCAGCAGACTGGACCTGGCGTAAAGGATGCGAACTGTCTGCCAGTAACCTGGCAGAAAGCCCACATGCCTCTCTTTGCCTATATAGTAATTATACTACATGGCGAAGCATAAATATAGGAAGAGAAATATTCTTTCCCTGCCTATAAGATCATCAGTTAACCCAGGGCAAAAAGTTAACAGCCTCTCTCTGCTGAACAAGAAGGAGGCAGAAGCAGGCAGAGGAGGCCGAGGCAAGCAGCTCCAGCTCTCCTGCTATCAGTACTGTGTCTGGTGCAGACAAAGCATAGAAAACAAAACAGATTGTGCCTAATTAAAAATAGGGTGCAAACAGGATCTGCTCTATTTTCTCAGTTTATGAGAGTGGAACAGGCCTTATGCCGGCACCACTCTTTGTCAATTTCCCTCCAATGTGCACAGGTTAAAAACTGACAATATTGCCAAAGTGGGGGAATTTTCTTACATCTGTAATTACTTCTGATAATCCCTTAAATTGCCTTTATACCTCTGAATGCAGGGTGTAAACCACATACAGCTTGCTTCAATTGTGAGCTAAACCCAGGAGGCCCAAAATATTGACTAGTTCATGAAGTTGTGGGCTCTAGCTTGCCCCCTCCCATCTTCTACACCTCACTATTGGTCCACTACTATAGTGGGTGGCCTCAATCATTAGCAAGGCATGTGAAGTTGTAAAAGGTGGGCCAAAATCCACAACCACAGACGCTGGTTACTAATATATTTGTTTTTTTGGGACTTTGTAAAAAGTAAAACAAATGTTCAAGCATCTGATGATGCCTGTTATGACATCAGTGAGTGGCAGATTAAAATTTTTATTCTGACCACCAGTTTGCTTTAAAGATAGCTAAACCCTCTAAGTTCTTTAATTGACGTAAAAACTACAAAGGAAAAAAAAATAGCATCAACCAACATATGCCAAAATCACACTAAAATTCCTCCGTTGCTTAGCGTGTGAGCCTTTAAAAACGTGGATGCACTGCAGCATGCATGTTGATGTCAGCTCCAGTTCAGGGCTCAGGCACACCCCAGGGGGCTACTGAGAATGATGACAAGCCTGTGATATAAACTGGCAACCTCAAAAAATGACATTTGATAGCTTGTTCTATCTTTTGTAAAAGTTTCACTCTAATTTTGCCATCATATAAGTTTTATGTTTAAATTAAAACAAAGTTGCCTGATCACATTTAATTTAAAGTGTCATTAAACTTAAATCTTTTTTTAAGTGTTTTTTATTTCAGATTAAGTTTTCTGCCTTTTAGCTGTTAACCTTTTTACGGTCTCTGATTTAGTGAATACCTGGTTGATCCTGCTGTTTCCATTTACTTCCTTATTGTATGTGGCAATGCATTTACAGCCATTCCTCTGGCTGTGTGTTGCCACCTTTACAGCTCTTGCACACAGGAGTAAAACACAACCACATTTTTTACTGATCTGAACACAGGTGCATTGTTGTCTATGGAACCTTCTGTGTGCCAAAGCCCCCCAAGCCCCCCTAATACTTAGCTGAGCCTCATGGAAATCCAGTGATATGCACAAGAGCCTCGGCTCTTCAGGGACTCTTCCTCCTCATTAGCTGAGACAGCAGGAGAAGCCATTGGCTCCTGCTGCTGTCAATCACAGTCAGTGAGCCAATGAGGAGAGGAGGGACAGGGCCAAGCTGCGACTCTGCATTAGAATGGACAAGCAGAGCAGCGCCTGTTCAGCGAGCCTGCTTGGGTGCTCCTATAGAAAGCTGCTTGCTCTAGTGGCACTTGCCAAAAGGAAAGGGCCAGGAATACCAGCGGGAGACCCGAGAAGAAGAAGATTGAGGCTGCTCTGTGCACAACCACTGCACAGAGCAGGCAAGTATGACATCTTTATTTTTTTATTTATTTAGTTTAAAATTGCCTTTACTATCACTTTAAGGCAAAGAGCAAAAAGTTCCTATATAATGATCAGCAAGACCTCTTGCACACTTGCTGCCTGAAAACATACAGTTTTCAAGCATACAGGTGGTGTTTTTTGTTTAACTGATCTAAATGTAGCCCATTGTTTTAAATGAGCCTGTACACACAGGCGTGTAAACATGTCCTTCGTATAGATTACTAAAAAAAAAATTTAGAAATCTAAGTTGCCGGTCAGTATATTTGTGTGTATACTCACAAAGATACACAAAATAAGCACATATGCCACATTTCTGTCATTAATGCGCACAAGTAATATACAGACCATCCTTACATTTTTTTTTCTGCCTGGAATGTCTGATACCCATACATCAGTACAGTGTGCAACAGGCCTAAATAAATCTGCTTTAATACATAAGATTGTCCTTTTCTTTTTCTCAATGGTATATGTGTACACACATGTCCTCTGATGCAGATTTTTGGTTATGAACCAAAAGACAGTGCATGTTTACGCACCTGTGTGAATGCCTCCATTAAAACAATGCAGCTGCGTTTGGCTCTGTAAAAAAAAAATGATTTTAACTGCATTTTGTTACGACCATGTAAAAGAGGTCTAAACATCGGTAAATGTTATGCCCCTGTGCAAGAGGCCTGGTGCGCATACTTTGCATGTTCACAGCAAGGAAGCTATTCACTTAATAGCAAGGATCTATCCACTTCCTCTTTGTTCCTCTACAAGCCACCCCATGTGACTATTTCTTGTAAGCTTTGTTAGCTCTTACATGGCAGGCTAGATCCTAAGCCATGGGGGGCAAAAAATAAGTGTCAAAAGACCTGCATAACAAGGTAATGGACCCATATAAAGATTAAAAAGGATATACAAAGATATCCAAAGCTTTGGATGACAGTATCCTGCGCAATGGCCTTTTGTCTCTTTTGGTTAGTTGACCATGTCAACCGCGCTTATGCTTATCAGATGACGATTTCCTGAAAACTGTATATGCCATCATAAACTTTGATAATGTACCTTGAAACACAGCAAATAAATTGGCACCTTCAGTCATAGAGGAACCAGCTGAGCGGCACCAACAATTTGCCCTCTTTGAAGCTCAGTAAGCTCTGACATGACTTCATATTACTAGCAACGCATACAGTGAATGATAAAAGTGAGGCTTCCCACCTGTTAGCTAGGTGTCTCATCACACAGTGGACACAAAAGAACATTACATCACTTTTGCTTTTAACGCAAAACATGTTGTCACTTTCACACCTGAAAATCCATTTTTTTTTCGTCTAATCCCTGTATATTGATGTGCAGACTGCCTCATTTGTAATTTGTGCACAATGGTCATTTAGTGAAGAAATAACAGAATGGCAAAATCCACTGAAATCCACTGAAAATGCTGCACAGTAAGCATGTAAAAATATGAAAACCGAATCCTAAATTTGCACAGAGAAAGTTTCCATTAAGATTAATAATGAAAACTGCTTTGTTGTTTCCTTTGAAAATTCCCATAGACATTAGATGTCTGTTTTATGATATGTGTTATTCCAACAGATGCCTGATTTATATCTCATGTCACTGTGGCCTGTATTGGATTTAGAGACTGAGTCATGACCCAAACATTTTGAGATCCAGGGTATATAATTTCAAGGTATAGTGCCCTCCACTGGCTTCGTCATCTGAGCTCTCTAGTTTGATGTGTTGAATTTACACATCACATCACTGCACTATGTAATGGTTTTACAGCCTCTGCCATGAGCCAGACATTTTAATGGGCTGGATTTACAATTTAAAGTTCAGTTATCTATACAGACGTCATAATGTGTATCAGGAGCTCCATGGCTCCATGATTAGCTTATCACAGCACATCCCTCTGTATTAGTTTTACCATCTAAGCCAATCATGGTCAACTTACTTGATATACGGAGCCTCAAGTGTGGCCCCTGATATCATCACAGCGCTGCAAATGATATTCAGAAAATGTAATACTAGATACAGTGCCTTTAAAAAGTATTGATACCCCTTGAAATTGTCCACATTTTGTCATGTTACAACCAAAAATGTAAATGTATTTTATTGGGATTTTATGTGAAAATGTGAAAACCATTTATTATTATTATTATTATACAGTATTTATAAAGCGCCAACAGTTCACTCAGCGCTGTACATTACAATGGGGGACAGAAAATGCGACAGTACAATAACAATACAATGTGATACACGAGGGGTTCGAGGGTCCTGCTCCTTGGAGCTTACAATCTAGGAGGGAGGGGGTGGTGGCACAGGAGGAGATAGCTGTGGGGGATGGAGTGGTAGGAAGGGTGGAGGAGGTCGGCAATTAGCAGGGGGTGGGGTAGGCTTCCCTGAAGAGATGGGTTTTCAGGGTGCGCCTAAAGGAGAGGAGAGTAGGTGATAGTCTGATGGGTTGGGGTAGGGAGTTCAAGAGGATGGGTGACAGCCTGGAGAAATCCTGGAGGCGGGCATGGGAGGAGGAGACCAGGGAACTAAAGAGAAGGAGGTCTTGTGAGGAGCGGAGTGTGCGTGTTGGGTGGTACTTGGATATTAGGTCAGTGATGTAATTTGGGGCAGTATGGTGGACAGCTTTGTACGTCAGTGTTAGGATTTTGAATTTGATCCATTGGGCAATCGGAAGCCATTATTATTTTCCTTCCAATTCACAATTATGTGCCACTTTGTGTTGGTCTATCACATAAGATTTTATTAAAATACATTTACGCTTTTCGTTGTAACATGACAAAATGTGGAAAATTTCAAAGGGGTATGAATACTTTTTCAAGGCACTGTAGCTGACATGCAAGAGGTGATGGTCAGAGACTACTAGCATACAAAAAGGGATGGTCAGAGACTGCCAACATTGGGGCTGACTTACTAAAACTGGAGAGTGCAAAATTTGGTGCAGCTGTCCATGGTAGCCACTTACTTTCTAACTTCAGCTTGTTCAATTAAGCATTGACAAAAAAAAATGGAAGCTGGTTGGTTTCTATACACAGCTGCACCGGATTTTGCACTCTCCAACTTTAGTAAATCAACCCCATTATACAGGAGTTGGAGACTGGGGAATAGCTTCAGAAGACAGTCATAGAAGGGAGACACATTGGGGTTGACTTACTAAAGGCAACTAGGCCGTTCACTTTGCAAGGGAAGGGATTTTCCCCCAGAGTTTAGTGAATGTGGTGAAGATTCACTTTGCAAAAAATACCCAATCATGTGCAAATGAAATAAAACAAAACTACTGTACATGATTGGATAATGAAAGTCATCAGAGCTTTACCTCATTCTCTAAGCTCTGGAGAAAATTACCTTGCAAAGTGCAACTTCCCATGCAAATTGAACAGTCTATTTGCCTTTAGTAAATCAGACCCGTTACATCAAACTACTAGAGATCATTGCTATTACAGCTCCTTTACAAATCCATGCTTCCACACTTGTGCTCCTTACACCCACCTTAAAATTTTCTTGCACCCTATTTATTATTTCTTTCAGCAATTTGCATTTTAAAAGATCAAAAAAAAAGAAACATAAAAAGACAAGTAAGATTGTATGAAATTATCAACCAAACCACACAGTCTAAAGAATATTTTCCTTCATTGGCTTGAGTAAGCACCAAAACACCAGGATAGTGTCTGCAGGGGCACAGAGGGGTGCGTAATAGGAGTAAAGAGGGCTTAGCACCAAGGGTATAAGCCAGCCTTTCACAACCTTTTTGTCCCAAAGGAACACTTAAAATGATATTCAGGTCTAAGGGACACCCTGCTAAAACCCATTTGTTGGGGTCACTGGGAAAAATGCCCCTTACAGTGGTGGCCAGTTACAGTGGAGGTCAGAATGCCCCCCTTAAGAACAGTCAAAAAGGACAATGGATTTAGGCAGATGGCTCTGCCAAGTAGTGTTGGTCCTGGCACTGTGGCTCTGAGGAAGAGGGTACTGCCCTTGAAAAACATCAAATAATTTGGATCCTAGGTGATGTCCTCCCAAGCCTAGGAGCAAGTGGAGTGGAAGAACTGATGGTGTTGCTCTAATGTGGTTTGTCAGTTATGACGTTTTTGAGCAGATATATTTACCAATTTTTGAATAAACCATTTAAGAGATAAGGCGCTAGACTGATGCGCCCTCTCTTTTAATATGGAGGCACTATAAGATGAATGGTCAACCAGCCACAGCTCAAGGAACTCCTATCAACCTCAGGAAAAACCTTGGCTGAGAATGTCTGGTCTATGCCATGACCTCTACATCTATGTGGACTAATTTTAAATTGCACAGCATTCTCTACTGGATTTACAGTCTTAGTTGTGAAGCTAACAACTCCACGTGTTAGATTTATCAGTATCAATTTACAGCCTCAGCCATTAGGTAAATAGCACTATATGATGAAATGACACCACTCAATACAGCACCCTATATTGGATTTACAGTCTAAGCCAAACAGCTTCTTGTGCCATATTTCACATAATTATATGTTTACACTGCATGATCCTTGGAAATTGGTGCCACTTGACCTACAGTCATAAAGCTTTGACATCTAATGAATTATGAAAGTACTGGGAGATGGATACATTACTGTATTTCTAGGTATAAAGAAAACATGTTATTTAGTCCTAAAGGAATGTATTATGTAAATAGTAATTTAAATAAAAGCATATGTTCAGATAAAACTGCACAATATTTCTAAAGTATATAATGGGACTAAAGCCTAGTACAGAAAATCGTACGAAAAGAACCGCTTTCAAAGCGATCATACGATAATCTGATTGTTAGTACACAGCTATCATCCGAAATTATTTGAAGAAAATTTGAAAATACAATACAAATACAATACATTTCATCACTTTCAAATTTTTATTCTGTTCTACAAGAATTTTTATAACTTTAGTAACCTCTTCACTTTGGATATGAAACTAAAATTTAAAAAAAAAAAAAAAAGTGGACGTTCATTTGTCTGATATTCTCATTGTATGTACGGTGCCTAAAGCTAGGCATGCACCTTTAGATCTCCTTACCTATGCTAAACAGTATGGATGAAGGAATCTCCCAGCCAGCTATTGTATTCAGGAGCCAGTGGATCCTGGGGCTACTGAATTCTGAACACAAGCTGTATCTGATTGGATGCAGTATTGTAACTGTTCGAACAGCAATTTTCCACCCAGCTCTTTCCACAAACGTCAACTGAAAAACCAACTGATAGCACCAACCACAGCTCCAACGTTTGTTAAATCAGGAGGAATTGGTCAAAATTTGAGCTGTACAAGACCACCTTACGTGTATGACATGTGAAGCCCTACCAGCAGGACCAGTGGCTTGGCAGTCATGTGAACCAAGTTAGTGACAGCTGCTCACACATACTACCGCGGCTGTCATCCCTCTCCCTCCTCAGCTGTGGGTGAACAGAATGGTATCAAGGCAAGAGGAGGTAGAAAGGATGCTGTTGCTGGCTACAGCAGGGGCCATCAGAAAGCAAGCCCACCTCTCTACAGTTAGGAGATAGAAGAACAATTGGCTGCTGCATGGCTGAAAAGCCAACCTGCTGACCCTTGAGGACAGGGGCTGTTAGGAGTTAAAGTCTCAAGGGCAGATGAAACTTTGTGGGACCACAAGTCCCTTAAGATGGGGAGTGCTAAAGGAGAAGCAGCATGCAGGCAGAGAAGAAACCCAGACTGCTGCTCAAGGAAACACACAAGGAAAGCCAGGGAGAGAGCAGCAAAGGGAAACGCTGTTGTTGTGTGTGTTACTGCATGGAGTCTGAACTGCTACAGTGTTTCAGACATTGCTTCTGCTGGAGAGATAGCCAAGTGTGTGCAGAGGACAGAGAGAGGGTGAGAGTGTTTTTTGATTTTCTGCTCAGAGCGCAAGGCCCAGCGTGCTGTGAGAGAGAACATCCCAGACTGCTTCATCCCATTTCCCAGCTACAACTTTCATGACTGCATCACCTTCAGAGAACGCCAGCCCGTGTCTCTAGTGGTCTGGATGCCCATGAAAGAAAAAGGAATTTCGTGACAGTCATCAGAGTGGTGAGAGACCGCCATCTTTGCAATACTTCTTAATGGAAAAGCACTACTCCTATTTTGGTATCCCCAGGGATTTATTCTAAGGAGTGTTTCTTTTCTCCTGGGATTTACAAAAACTCTTTTCAGAGCACTCCAATATAGTCTTGGACCCCAATGCTGGCCACCAATGGAGATGAACTGATCAGTGGGAGGGAGGATTATAAGGGTTCGATAGCCTCCTGTGTGTATATTTTATTTATTTATTACAGGTACTTATATAGCGCAGTCAATTTACGTAGCACATATATATATATAGTACATTCACATCAGTCCCTAACCCTCAAGGAGCATAAAATCTAAGATACTAGGGCCAATTTAGACAAGAACAAATTAACTTACCAGCATGTCTTTGGAGTGTGGGAGGAAACCCATACAGGCAGAGGGAGAACATGCAAACACAAGGCAGGTGGTGCATGGCTGGGATTAGAACCAACAATCCTAGTGCTGCCAGCCAAATGTGCTAACCATTTAGCCACAGTGCAGTCCATATCTCTATCTCCCATACTCAAGGCAACCCTTTAGTCAGGGCCTAGGAGGCATAGCCTCTGCCCCCTAGAAACAGGTTCCAGGTACCTGTTTATAAGTATTTTTGACCATATCCCATTTTCAAACTGTGTTCTTCATGCAATTGTTGCCTTTGTGTGTTATTAGTGGTGTTGTTATCTGCTCTGTTGGGCCTGTCGACTGAATAAAACACCTTTCTTTCAGCATTGCTGTGTCAGAGTGCAGTACTGCCTAGAACAGCCTTTCTCAACCAAGGTACCTCTAGTGCACGGGTGTTTAACTGGCGGCCCTCCAGCTGTTGCCAAACTACAAGTCCCATGAGGCATTGTAAGATTGACAGTTACAAGCATGACTCCCAAGGGCAGAGGTGTGATGGGACCTATAGTTTCGCAACATCTGGAGGGCCGCCAGTTTGATATCCCTGCTCTAGAGGTTGTCAGAGGTTCCTTGACCAAGGGACAATTTTTGCCTCTCAGACAGGGGCGGACTGATAACTCATGGGGCCCCCAGGCAATAGGGGATCCTGGGGCCCCTGTGTCCTTGCCCATACTCAAAAAAAGCCTATAAAAAGGTACCAGGGGCATTTCATGGGGCCCCCTAATGACCCCGGGCCCTCAGGCAGTGCCCGAGTTCTCGAATGGTCAGTCCGCCCCTGCTCTCAGATAAGTTCTCATAGACACAATGCTCTTTTTAGCTATCTGTAAGGGGGGGGGGGGGTTTCTTCCTACTAACCAGAAATGTGAGGATCATTCTTCTCAATGACCATCACACAAATGTACAATGAGCCATAGATATAGTAGTTATTAGCAAAGATTCCTTAAAAATATTTCAAGGGTTCCTCTGTGTTGAAAAGGTTGAGAAAGCCTGATCTAGACAGTCATTGGCACTAGGAACAGGGGAATCCAAACAACAGTGGCTCTTTCGGGAGTAGCAAACGGAGCTGTCCTGTAACCAAAACATAGAATTTCATAGACATGCAGCTGAAGCCTGCAGATTGCTGCTATTACGTTAGAGAGGAAACTAATTTACTATAATTAGGAACTACAGTATATTGTGGAAATGGTAGCAGGAAGGCGATTATTGCAGAGGTAACCCTTAAAGTGGATAACAAAAACTTTATTTTTTTTTTTGGTCTGGATAGGCTGGGGAAGGGTTAGAACATATGTCATAAATGTATTGGTAGGTACAGTATGTTAGAGAGATTTCCCCTTACAGCTCATCATATCACCAGGGGAAGTGAAGGGGTAATCCATTCACGTTATATCCTCTCTAAGGGCTTAGTTGTACGGCCAGGAAGGAGGGGGCTGTAATAGGAGGTGGCTGAGCCACATTTTTACCACAATTCCACTGCTCCCCCCAAAACACACACACCAACGACGACTCACCTAAACAAGCTGCTGACGTAATGCGGGAAGCAAAAATTAAAACCCTCTGTCTCATTTGTCAGACACAACCACTGCCAAACGTGACACATTCAAGTTAGTGGGTCTGCACTGAAACCCACCTGCAATCGCATGCAATGCATGCTGTTGTGGTGAGGTAGGTTAGCAATTTTAGGGTTAAATTGGGTGGTGAGAAGGTGACATATTGACTCCCCATTTGCCTGTCAAAAGCCATTACTATTCAGAGGGGTGGCAAGGGCTGCTGCATGTATGAGTACGTCCTTAGAAAATCTTGCAATGTTACAACGGGCAGCACAGTGGCTAAATGGTTAGCACTTCCGCCTGGCAGTACTCGGGTCTTTGGTTCGAATCCCAACCACAGCACCACCTTCCTGGAGTTTGCATGTTCTCCCTGTGCCTGCGTGGGATTCTTCCAGGTACTCCGGTGGTTTCCTCCAACACTCCAAAGACATGCTGGTAGGTTAATTGGATCCTGTCTAAATTGGCCCTTATATATGAATGTGAGTTAGGGACCCTAGATTGTACACTCCTTGAGAGTTAGGGACTAATGTGATGTACAATATACATGTAAAGTGCTGCATAAATTGATGGTGCTATATAAGTACCTGAAATAAATAAACTGCAATGCATCTGACACCACATATTTAATTTTTAATATTCAAAGCAAACTCACTCACCCATCCATATCTCTATGCTTTATTTTGCAGAGAAAACACTTTGAAAAACAACCCCTAGCATTTCTGGTTGTGGCCATCTTGAGCAAGGGCAGATGATTCATCTGCCTTTAGCTCAGACATGCAGACAGGAGGGTGTACTTAGCTGAGAAAACCCCTCCTCCCCCCCAAAGACTCCTGGTATGTATGGCATTGTTTGCCTAGGTATGAATCAAAGTTTAAATTTAGGAACTATGATATAATTTCCTATCTATTTACTAATGCTAGCAGCATAAGGATTAATATCTGTCAATATTGACTGAGTCTTGGTTCACTTATGCGATGCAATAAATGTGTTTCCCGCACTGCATTGCAATTGCATGGCATTCATGCGATCTGCTGCGGGTGTCAATGCTAAATTAACAACACCCTGAAACAGATTGCAAACTACAGTGCGATTGCCAGAAATTGGATCACTTAGTTGTGAACACCCATACAATGCGAATCAGGTGCAGAAAAAAAGGGTCTGGAACCCTTTTAGTGCGCATGTGATGCAATTTGAGTCATATAAACTGTATGGCTCAAATCGCACCACACACACATCACATGTGATGTGCACAGGAATGCGAATGCACAATCCCAACGCACACACTCCTGTTTTTAGCGTTTGCTGTGTGAGTGCTGCAGCAACCATTGGCTGGAACCGAGTGTAGTCAAAGAAGAATGTCACCTGCACACCATGGATCTCTAAACTAGGTCCAAAAGCTTTATTAAGCGATCACATTGTTACAGCAGGAGCAACGTTTCGGAGCCTTGCAGGACTCCTTCATCAGACATGTGATGATACCTGTGCGAATCACAAACCATGTCCCACACTGCACAAGTGTAACCCTAGACTGAAAGAGTGAATTTCCGCTTTAACAACACTTCGAAAAAGCATTTGTAAACATTGGGAAAACATACAACGTCATGTAGATGGTGGTCCTTGGTAGAATCCAAGCCAGACAGTTCTCCAGGAGGTGCCATGTCTGCCTGAGGCTGGTAAAATTATGTAAATTTTGACAACTTCAAATAAATCTTCGGTTGCACTCCTGGACTAGATTGCAGTAAGGCTCCATGCACACTGATGGCTGGTTTTTTTAGCTCATAAAACGCTGGATAAAAAACGCTGGTAATAGCATTTTTTAGTAACATTTTAGGAGCATAAGTGTTTTATTAGCATTTTTAAAGTACATTTAGAGGGAAAAAAAATAGAATAAAAAGTTGTTAGGAGCTTTCTAGTGGGGTTTAGCAGGATTTAGCGTTTTTTTTCTGCTGGAAAAACACTCCAAAAAACTATACAAAAACTTTTTTTTTCTGCTCCTAGAACCTGAAGCTCAAAAAACGCTAACAGCCTAAAGTAGTGTGCGTGGACACAGAGGATAACATGATTTAGCTTCTAGGAGCAGAAAAAAATATGCTGATAATAGCTTCTAGGAGCTTAAAAAAAACGCTAGTGTGCATGGAGCCTGAAAGGATATTTATAGAGCAGTTCAGTGATTTATTTGTTTTATAGATTTCCTGAAAACCCCTAATTTTTCAGAACTACTGTGCCCTTAGACATGTCTTCTCAGCCCTGCCATCAACCTCAGTCCTCAGCCCTGCCATCAACCTACTTAACAGCACAAGGCACGGCAAGGCTGTCATCACACTGGATGGGATATTGGAGATACTAGCGAGCAAAAAGTGTCACATTGTATTTCCTCTTCGGTGATCAGAAGACTCTCCGGCGTTCTCACTGATTGTGTGGATGAAAATGTCACCTGTGGCTAAAAATACTTCATGGACTTAGAAGAGTCACTATGGGCTATACTAAGCAAAAGACTCTATTGGGAATCAAACCTTTAGCCCTAGTTCCCTGCAGATCTCTCTTACATGAGCACTGAAAATGCATATAAAATGATAATATAAACCTGTCACCGCAAGACCAGAAAATCTACAAACATTTCTAAAAATGAAAACAAAACTGACAATTTGCAATTTACAAACATACATGCACTATAATGAAAGTTTTTACATGCATTCTTATATATTTATGTGCAATTTTATATAATCCAGTGCAAATCTGCAGGTGTTTTACTACTGTCCTTGCCCTAGGCCTGGTAAGCGCTTTGTATAAAGAACCCTTGTTAACGTATAAAAAGTGCACATTACATGTGTGCGGTAAGGCACCACAACAGTGTGAATCAGACTGAAGAGTTGACCCTCATTCATAAATTCCTCCCTCTTCAGCTCTTATACCTCTACAACACAATAAATCCCGCCTCTGACTACTTCTTAATTGTGTGACTGTTTTGAATGAAATGGTCTCATCTTCAGTACTAAGGCATCTGTGAGAATCTGTAATTCTTGCTGATTGGAAAAAACAACCTCCATGTGAAGTTTGTGCAAACAGCCCCAGTCAGCAGTGGCACAGCCAGATCTGCACAAAGTACAAATTAATGGCCTGTACAGCCACAGGTTGCTTGTAATCACTTGTAGGCAGGTGCAGTCTGTTTTTTCAACTGTAGGTGGCGCGCGCCTGGAGTGGAACAGCAGTGGGCAGGAGGCCAAGAGAAACTTTGTTTCTCTATGGTTTCCATGGTCGCCTTGAGCAGTGTTGCAGTTGGCTACTCTGCATATAGGTGACTCTGGTGGCCATCAGCCAAGTATAGCCTTTTTAGGTCCTTGCCCCAATGTTTTGGCATGCATTTGCTAAGTGGCTAGTGTAGGGAGAGGTACCCCATCTGTTAGAGACAGTACTAGTGGTAGGGATAGGTCCCAGAGGAGTAGGGAAAGCTTAGTACCTATGTCTATACTTCTGCAAGCTCCCTTTTGGGTTGGACCAGCCATGCCTCATTCCACCTCCCTCTCCAGGTGCTATATTCAGCTTGGGCCTACTACCGCTGACTCTATACAATGACTGTGAGTTCCCGGAAGTGCGTTTCGCCCACCAGGTTGTTGAGACGGTTCTGCAGGTTCTATAACAGACCAGTTTCTGCATCTAGTGGTGTTATTATTAGTGCCATACTATGCTGCACCCAGGGGCGGACTGACCATTTGGAAACTCGGGCACTGCCCGAGGGCCTAGGGTCAGTAGGGGGCCCCATGAGATGCCCCTGGTACCTTTTTCATAGGCTTTTTTGAGTTTGGGCAAGGACACAGGGGCCCCATGATCCCCTATTGCCCGGGGCTCCATCAGTTGTCAGTCCGCTCCTGGCTGCACCTCACTCCCAGTGGTTACATGCAATTAGGGGTTCTGAGCGACTCTGGGAACAGACTGTGTCCTGAAACCAGAAACTGGATGCATCTAATTGTCTAGCTTGTATGTGGCCCTAGCATAGAGTGTTGCTGCATCCAGATGCAGAATTTTGCCACATCTGAGCGCTGCAGTCTAGCTGCATCAGACTTAAATCTCTCCCAGACCTTTGTCTCAGGTTGATGCCGAGGAATCCATGAGCAATGGTCACACAGAAAAATTATTTGTGAATGAGAGGCAGCCTGATTTGTGTCTAGGTAGGTTAGTGAGCGATGGAGGCTTAAAGGAACCTCTAACCCTCTCCTGTATTATCAGCGGCGTGGCAGTATGTTGCTAGACATCGGTCTGGATCTGCTTTCAGTATCTATTGATTCCCCCTGAATTCTCTTTGAAGACTGGATGATTCAGTATATGATTTACTTGTTCTCCCACATGGTTACAAACATGTTAATGGTATCAGTGTGAACGGGTTTATGGGTCTTGGCTGTGGATGGCTTAAATTTGGATGCTGTTGACAGAGGCTGAGTAGGTCCTTGTATGTAATTTTGGTATCAGCTTCCCACCTCACCTTTCCTAATGGATAGGTTTACATCCCCAGACTTAGTATTAGCAGGGGGGCTGGTTGCCCAGCTTAGGTCTGAATAGACATAGTCCATAGCTTGCAAATGAAATGGGTTTCCATTATCTCCAATAAAGAGGATGGCCGCACACTGAAATACAGAAATTCCAAAAATCTTTATTGAAGCAAAATCCACAATAAAACATGATAGCGCCAGGATCTGAAGAAGATTTTTTAATGTGTTTCCTTTTAAGTGGTGGTAAATTTACCTTATTTGTACCTACAGGTAAGCCTGAAATTTATTTATTTATTTATGGTACTTGTATAGCAGCATCAATTTAATCTGTGGGGTATATATATATATATATATATATATATATATATATATTGTACATTCACATCAGTCCCTAACCCTCAAGGGAAGTACAAGCTAAGGTCCCTAACTTACATTCATACATACACATACTAGGGACAATTTAAACAGGATTCAATTAACCTACCAGCCTATCTTTGGAGGGTGGGAGGAAACCGGAGTACCCAGAGGAAACCCACGCAGGCACAGGGAGAACATGCAAACTCCAGGCAGGTGGTGCAGTGGTTAAGATTCAAACCAATGACCTTAGTACTGCCAGGCGGAAGTGCTAACCATTTAGCCACTGTTCTGCCCAAATAAGGCTTACCTGTAGGTGCACTGTTTAGGAGATATTTACTATAGTAGCAGTCGGTGACAGCACTGGCGCATGCTCACTGAGTTTTCAACAGATGGCGTGACATTCATGGAGAAAGCTGTGCCATGGCCATGACTCCTGCGGCATGTCATCATGGCTCGACCAGTCAAATAGCCAAAGCCGTTGAACCCGGAAGGAAGACCAGGTGAAGATGGAAGCCCTGTCAGTGGTGTCAGCGTGCTGCTGGAGGGCTTCGTTCTAAGGTAAGTCTTTCATAATGTGCTAGTATGCGATGCATACTAGCACATTATGCTGTTATTTTGAAGGGGACCATTTTTCCTGAATTGTTTTGGGCGGTTTACTACTGCTTTAATGGTTTGTTGCCTGTGGATAAAGTTTGGGTCAGCCCATTATAAATGCCATTGCATTTTCAGGCCATAAACATATTTTGATGCCTAAGTCATTCTTCATTTATTATATATAAAATATACAGTATATAATATTATCTCCCATGCGCAAAGTTATGTTCTAACAACAGGGGGAAAGAACGCAATCTTTAGGATCCATGTACACTGGGCTTAAAAAAACGCTGCCTCTAAAGGAGTTTTTTGTTTCGCCTGTAGAAGCAGCTCAAAGTTATCCAATGTGTCCATGCATATTAGGACGCTTAGAGGCATACTTTAAGTCAGGGGTCCTCAAACTGCGGCCCGCCGAGGACATATATCCGGCCCGCCGGCAGGGGCGTACTTGCCACGATGAAGGGACACTAAGTACAGGGGTGGGCAGGGGGCTGCTGTATCTTACCTGGCTCCGTGTCCCAGTCCCATGACGATCCAGTCCAGGAAGCGCTGCTCCTTCATTCACTCTGGCCACTCCCTCACTCGATGTTCGCGCTGCCGCTCGGCTCCGCCTCCTCACCGGTGATTGGGCGCCAGAACTGTAGCTCAGGAAAGGCACACAGGGGGCCAATCACCTGCGAGGAGGCGGAGCCAAGCGGCCCCGCGAACATCGAGTGAGGGAGAGGCCGGAGTGAAGAAGCACAGCTGACAGGTAAGCGTGCTGTGCTGACTGCAGCAGCACCATGCTGGAGCAGGGGTCAGCAAGTTAAGTGTCATTGGTGTCAGTGGGAGGAATAGTGCCCCATCATTGGTGTCACTGATACTAATGATGGGGCATTATTCCTCCCACTGACCCCAATGATGGGGCACTATTCCTCCCCCCACTGACACCAACGATGGGGCACTATTCCTCCCCCCCACTGACACCAACGATGGGGCACTATTCCACCCCCCACTGACACCAACGATGGAACACTATTCCTTCCCCCACTGACACCAATGATGGGGTACTATCCCCCCCACACTGACACCAATGACAGGGCACTATTCCCCCCCACTGACACCAATGACGTACTATTCCTCCCACTGACACCAAAGATGGGGCACTATTCTTCCCACTGACACCAATGATGGGACACTATTCCTCCCACTGATACCAATGATGGGACACTATTCCTCCCACTGACACCAATGTTGGGACACTATCCCCTTCCCCCACTGACACCAATGACGGGGCACTATTTCCCCCCCCCACACACACTGACACCAACGATGGGGCACTATTCCTCCCCACACTGACACCAATGATGGGGCACTATTCCTCCCCCCACTGACACTAATGATGGGGCACTATTCCTCCCACTGACACCAATGATGGGGCACGATTCTTCCCACTGACACCAATGATGGGGCACTATTCCTCCCACTGATACCAATGATGAGGCACTATTTCGCTCCATAAGACACACTTGGGGGGGAAACGTCTGTGCGTCTTATGGAGCGGCCGGCCCAGTATACCCGCCGCCGTTGTATGTCCTCAGTCTCTGGTCATCTCCTGTACTGTGTCTGCATTTGTTCATAGTTTTTTTTTTAAAACTATAGTCCGGCCTTCCAACGGTCTGAGGGACAGTGAACTGGCCCCCTGTTTAAAAAGTTTGAGGACCCCTGTTTTAAGTGTTTTGAAGCAGAAAAAAACCCTTTTGGTTTGCATTTTTGAGAGGAGCTTTCTGCCTGAAAAAAGTTAAATTCCCCTAAATGCGTGTAGAAAAAGGCTGTATATGAGTGTTTTTTTCTAAGGAAACTTTTTTTTTTTATCTGGATCCCATTGGGGAGATTTCTTTCCCTTCCTGTCCCATAACAAAAACAGGAAGTGAGCAGAAACCCGTCCAAAGTCAGGGGATCCCTAGTTGTCACAGGGGTCACCAGAACTAGTGTCTCCATTGGAGGATTTCCTATTTCTGTTCTGGTGACAATCCATAAATGTAGGATCTTCCTTCACTTTCACTGATCGTGGTAAACAGGACAAAAAGAGAGGCTAAATCTCCCTAACGGGGTCACAGACTGCAGAAAAAAAGCCAGACAGGTGTTCTCATTCCTCTCCACTATATCTGAGACAAAAAAAAAAGGTTTTGTCCTTTAGTTATAACTTAACAACTGCTTCATGCGCAAGCAGTGAAGGAGCAGCCTACTGGTGACCCCTCTAGTGATAACTAAAGATCTATATAGAGGAACCAGGAGCTCCTTCCTCCTGCTGGTGACCCCTCTAGTGATAACTAAAGATCTATATAGAGGAATCAGGACCTCCTTCCTCCTGCTGGTGACCCCTCTAGTGATAACTAAAGATCTCTATAGGGGAATCAGGACCTCCTTCCTCCTGCTGGTGATCCCTCTGGTTATAAATAAAGATATATATAGGGGAATCAGGACCTCCTTCCTCCTGCTGGTGACCCCTCTAGTGATAACTAAAGATCTATATAGAGGAATCAGGACATCCTTCCTCCCGCTGGTGACCCCTCTAATGATAACTAAAGATCTATATAGAGGAATCAGGACATCCTTCCTCCTGCTGGTGACCCCTCTAGTGATAACTAAAGATCTATATAGAGGAATCAGGACATCCTTCCTCCCGCTGGTGACCCCTCTAATGATAACTAAAGATCTCTATAGGGGAATCAGGACCTCCTTCATCCTGCTGGTGACCCCTCTAGTGATACCTAAAGATCTATATAGGGCAGGGGTGGGCAACTGCGGCCCTCCAGCTGTTGGTGAACTACAAGTCCCATCATGCCTCTGCCTTTGGGAGTCATGCTTGTAACTGTCAGTTTTGCAATGCCTCATGGGACTTCTAGTTCTACAACAGCTGGAGGGCCACAGTTGCCCACCCCTGATATAGGGGAATCAGGACCTCCTTCCTCCTGCTGGTTACCCTTCTAGTGATGCATCCTAGAATTCTATCCGCTTTTCTCACTGCCTGGTCACACGGTTTGCTCATTTTGCAATCATCTGAAATACATACCCCCAAGTCATTTTCCTCTGTAGTTCTGGCCAACAGTGTACCCCCCAATATTGTATATTGTCAATGGATTATTTTTCCCTTGGTGCATTATTATTACAAAGGAAAAAAATTTCCCTCACAAAATGTTAGTGTCATGTTATTCGTTACCACCCACTGAATGTCCCAATAGACTGAAATCTAATTGCACTGAATAAAAGAATCCTGCTGTCCACATAACAATAGTATCTTCATAATGGCGGCTAATTTCTTATAATTAAACTCTGGAAATATATCAAATTTGTGGCGATTTGCAACATGATTGAACAAAGTTACTAGATGAGATGTGAAGTACACAGAAAAGATTTGATTCCCCTTATAACCAAGAAAAATATAATATTTCTGCTTCAGAAGGCTCTTTCACATCTTGGGACTGGGTGCAGAACAAAACCATAATAATCCCTCCTGAATAGAGTCCATACAGTGCGAGCGCTGAGTGTGCGGTTGGTTATGCAAGGAAAATGTCATTTTGCTTCCAAGCCACGGCTAGTTTACCCAGCCTAAAAAGCGGCAAGTCTGCGGTGCCAATGTTGTGCTGCACACTGTGAGAACACAGGCTGCAAGATAAATGAATTGCTCATGTTAAAAAAAGGAACTCTGCTAAACACTTTCCCCATATAAACATAAGGCTATTGCACTATTTCTAAAACACAACTTTCTGTAAAGAAAGAAAACCTAATGTTCATTGCATTCCTATTTCTGTTGATAGTAAAAACGATTAAAGTCATAAAAAGACTCCTGCACTTCCCTTCTAGAATTTCTATGTCATACTAATAAGCTAGCCAGCACATCAATGTTATAAAAATTAAAGCATATCCAAACCCAAAAGCAAAAATGTTATATATATTTCAGTTACCAATTCTTAGTGGTGGCTGCATTAGGTGTCTTTTCTTTAAGAGTTTTTTTTTTTTTTATCTTCACCTGGTGATCCGATCATTTAAGTCTTTTATTTTTCAACTTGCTTTACCAGACCAAGCTGTCCAGCAAAAGTGACAGTTACAGGGTGGAGACAAACCACTGACAGGGGTGCTTACAACCTTTATCCCAAAAGTAAAAAAAAAACTTTGCTGTAACTGCTTAAAAACTGTTAACTGGGGTTCAGCTTTAAACTGTTAGTCAAGTCCATCTAAATATGCTAGTACATCTAACACTACCCTCTCCCCACACTGACAATGCTACTGTACGAAGGTATCTCCGTTGCTCATCCTGAGAGGTAAAGATTGCCAGAGAAAATTTAAGAAAAAAGCCTATAAATTAGAAAGCAAATGCAGCCACCCCATTTAAAGATTGTAAACTGCAAAATATTCCATTTTTGTTTTAATCTTGCTATAAATCTAACTCCAGGGAAGGAAAAATGTTTCTTTTTGGTGGGGCCGCCCCAACATTGCAAGGATTAAGTGCTTGTTTGGGTCTAGCGGAATCACATAAGGCTGTAATACTAATTCTTCTCCCCTACACTCTAACGTTCGCATGTCCTCTGATATCATCAATTCCAATGCCATGCCCCCAGCCCCGAACTGGACATGAGGATGTCAAGGGACAGCCACTGTCATAGCACATGGGAGTAGAGGAGAGCACCACCTGCTAAGGTGAGCAAAGGATCAGGCAAGTAAAACTTATTTTACCGTAAATGGGTTTTAATCTATCTATCTATCTATCTATCTATCTATCTATCTATCTATCTATCTAAGAAATGGAAAACCACTAAATGCAGGCAGTACAGACAATACAGGCAGAAACAGGTAAGATGAATAGTTGCCATTTCTAGTAAGAAGGATGTCCAGGCTACATTTAAATTTACTTATACCAGCAGTCCCCAAAAATATGTACAGTACTGCTGTGAGAGAAGAATGGTCCAACATCCAGCAAAGTACCAGAGCGGGCATAGTCAGGCTAAGTGATCTCCAGTCCGATGGTGCCTGTATAGTTCAAGTTAGACAGCCAGTAGAGGAACAGCACAGGACCACATATTCAAAGGTAAGTGACCACTAAACACCAATGCTTGGGAAGCATTCCTTGACCCACTGATGCTATTCCTTCCACTGGCATGCCATATATGCGGCAGGAGATGTTCAGACATGGGACTGTTACATCAAACACAAAGACCTCATTACTAGAGAAAACATACAAAAAGTTAAAAAGTAAAATTTAGTTTGGATTGATTAGCCATTATTTAACACAGCTGCCCTCTTCTGTATCTTTATCAACTCTGCCCTTTTAGAGAAAAGTTCCTAAATGTTCATCAACCAGGATGCTTAGACTTTAGTAGTGTGTTGGGAAACAAGACCATGGGGGCAGCTTCAAAATCTGCCATGTGATTGGTTGGCACAGGTCCTCGCACAGCATGTTGGCACTCAGCCTTTCTACTGATAAATGTGAGAAAGAGAGGAAAAGGAATTTAAAGATTGTTTCACTATCCACTTCAAAACTCCATGCAGACAGCTAAGCTGATGCCTCATTATCTGCTCCCGTAAAATATCTGTTTAAGAACCTCTACAATTTTTCAAGAGTGAATTCAATTACTATGTAAACACTTTGTGGTACTTGAAAGGACAGACTTATAAACTGTAAAATCAGTGTTCATCCTTGGATCTTTATGTAACCAGTCACGGTTTCCCCAATCAATTTACTTGAATGATGACAAGGTTCATTACTTAGAAGCATGGGTTATGTGATTAAAAGAGCACCTTCAATGTCCTACTTGATTATGAAGAGAAGGACTTTTGCATGGTTTCTTGTTAGAGGTCTTTGATCTGCCTCATGACATGTCGGACCTCTGCATGACCTCTGTATGTTGTCTAATTATCTGTCTCTCTAAACTCTAGCATACAGTGTTGTGCACAAGTCAAGGTCCCCACAGACAGGTCAAATTCTGGCTGATTCCTGAATTAGAGGAAAATTTGAGCCATGGATGGCCCTGCAGGTACAACCAGACTTGACAAAAGTTGATTTCAAACCGAGTGAGCCAAGGTAGAAAATTATCAGCTCAACAGTGACTGCATCCTATCAGATCCAGTTACTGTTTGACAGCACCAGCAGCCGAGGTAGCCGTGGCTGCCAGAATATAACAGTAGAGTGGATGGAGTCATCCATGCTCAGCCCAATATTACTGACCACATGCTTTACAATACACCTGCTTTACCCCTTTTTTCCACATCAGAAACCAGTCAAAGCCATATTTACCATACACTACACAAGCCTAGGGGCCAGTGCCAAAGGCAGAAGAAGGTTAGTAGGGTCGACATTCAAAATTTTGGTTGCTTCATTGTTTTCCCATTTCCTGACCACCTGTGGGATTACAACATTGGTGCTTAGCTCCATCCCCCAATTCCCATACCTTGCTACTGGCCCAACGAGGAAGATTAATAGGTAGGTGGTGATAAGCAATGTTTTCCTAGGCAAAGTGGAAACCTGCCTCATGTTTCAGAGCTCTTGGGTCCCTCTGAGACAAAGTTGACCCTACATACTGGCACCTAGAGAAGATTGTTCTGAATGACTATGCTTGCTTATCATAAAGGAGACCAGCATAGGCACACTTTAAATTGAAACCTTAACATGTAACCTTATAAGTATAACTAAAAGCAAAACTTTTTCTAGAGTGGAGAGGGATTAAAATGTCTGTCAGTTTTTATTGCTTCCTGTGTCCCCGTTATGGAGATTCACCCTCTCTATTTCTCTTGTTTACCATTATGATTGAAGGTGAAGGTAAAAGAAAATCCCAAATTTTGGATTGTCTCCAGAAAAGTAATAGAGGGAAAATCTTCCAATGGGAACAGTAATTTTAGTAACCTCGGGGTCCCCAAGGAATTCCCTTAATTTGCAGGAATTTCCTCTCACTTCCTGTTTGGGTACGGGATAGGAAGTGAAGGGAAATCTCTGCAATGAGACACTGATGGAGAAAAAAAAAAAAATCTTACAGGGGTTATTACCCTCCCTTGCTTTATCCAAACTGAAGAAAAAAGTTTTGCCTAAAGATCTACTTTAACTTACCACTCAATCCTTACCTTAACCCTTAATATTTACCCTGATCCACAAAATTTAAAGCCCAGCTTTGGGCAAAGCAGTTTAAGGGTCCATAGTTTCCTATCTTGACGTGAGGATGATGAGGGACAGTCCATTTCTGGATTGTGGGGGAGTGTTGCCTGCTGGATGAGCGGATAATCCGGTAAGTAACATAGTTTCTCCTCTCCCCTGGACAAAATGAGCTATTAACCTTTGCAGTGTGGGAACAGCCCCACTGCAGGGGATAGTTTTTTTATCAGCCTAGAGTTGGGCTTTAATCATCATGTATTAATAAAGTGTATACAAAGCCAAAGCTTTCACTTTTTTTGTTTTGGATAGATTGTGGATAGCTTAGAACATGTGTCAGGATTTTATTGCTGTCTGTGTCCCAGCTGCAGAGACTCACCCTCACTATTGGTCTTGGTTGGTAACCAACTATTGGTCCTGGTTGGAAACCAACTATTGGCCCTGGTTTGTAACCAGTACAGAAAAGGATGAAAAATCTAAAATATTTTTACAGGAACTAGAGGCAAGAAGAAATGGGGAATTCCAATGGGGAAACCACTATCTTAGACATGGTAGCTCCTCACCTTTGGTAAGAGCTCCTCTTATAATTCTTGCTGCGTCCCTAGGACAGGAAGTGAAGGAAAATCTCACTGACGGGACAGAGGCCCTAACTGTCCTTACTCACTAAGTTGGTTTTGCATACATCTTAAATTAAACCTTAACCCTAGCTGTAAGCCCATAACCCCCCCCCCCCCAACAATACCAAGAATGCGGTTTCCAACTGCATGTTATTCATAGCATGATTAATTTTTTTATGCTGTCTTTAAAACTCTGGGCAAACTTGGTAGCCTTGGCTTACTTAGCGGGTGGTTCACAATGAATTCAGTTTTAGTCAAGAACCGATAAGATCTCACTCTTTTTCACAACATGTCGCCATCCCCTGATGTAGATGTACTATATTTCAACTTGGTAACACAGCTGCAATCGCTGATACAGAATAACATCTGACTTGTAGAGGAAAGGGAAATGTACATACTGCAGCCGGGCTCCGTATCGCAAGGCCTTGCTGTTGTCATTGACGCGACTTCCTCAGGACATCAATCCACTGTCTGTATGTTCTGTAAAACAGGATTTGCAGGAATCAGCTCACATACTTTACATGACAAGGAAGGCTGCGATGAGAGATCCATAAAAAGACTTCACATTCTCTAAGATTTTCCAGCCCCTCGCAGATGTTATTGTGTACAGTAAATGAGACAAACCTACAGTAAAAAGCACAATATTTATTATTAGCTGTGTGCTGCTTTTGCACCCTAAGGCTCGGTTCACTTGGCCATGACTTGGGATCCGACTTGTGAGACCCCAAGTCGCATGACATGTGAAATCCCATGTTAGTCAATGAGAGCTGTCTTAGCACTACTGAAGTCGCTCCGACTTTAGAAAGATTCCTGTACTACTTCCAGGCGACTTCTATCCAACTTGTGCCCATAGACTTTAATGGAAGTCGCCTCCAAGTGGGTCCTGCAATGCAATGTTTAACATGTAAAACGTTTATGTGGATTTAAAAAGACCCTGTCACAATTTGCTATACTGTGAACTAATCACAGACAGGTACTTTATATTAGGATGCTGCAATCAGCAAGCAATAGATCACTACAGCAGCAATCTACTGAAGGGATTGACTGGACAGAGCTGCAAGCCTCTGCACTGACAGGAAGCACCATGACGTCACTATGCAATACAGAAGCATAGTGTTTACATTCACTTCTACAGTCCACTCCTATGGAGCAATCTAAAGAAGCATGGGAAGTCTAGGAGCCATTCCAGCTCTAGTCCTGGGAGGCCCATGGATGGAACAGCTCGACACGGATTTTGAAATATATCCGAATGCCATGACCTATGTTCAGTATCTACTGTACAAAATGTAGTAGGCTGTCCTAAATGCTTTGTTTTATATATATATAGTCATGGCCGAAATTGTTGGCACCCTTGATATTTCTCCAGGAAATCATGTATTTCTCACGAAACGTATTGCATTAACACATGTTTTGCTATACACATGTTTATTCCCTTTGTGTGTATTGGGACAAAACAAAAAAAGGGAGGAAAGAAAGCAAATTCGACATAATGTCACACAAACCTCCAAAAATGGGCTGGACAAAAGTATTGGCACCCTTTCACAACTGCGGATAAATAAGAATGTTACAAGCATGTGATGCTCCTGTAAACTCACCTGGGGCAAGTAACAGGTGTGGGCAATATAGAAATCACACCTGAAAGCAGATAAAAAGGAGAGACGTTCACTTAACCTTTGCATTGTGTGTCTGTCTGTGCCACACTAAGCATGGACAACAGAAAGAGGAGACGAGAACTGTCTGAGGACCTGAGAACCAAAATTGTGGCAAAATATCAACAATCTCAAGGTTACAAGTCCATCTCCAGAGAACTAGATTTGCCTTTGTCCACAGTGCGCAACATTATCAAGAAGTTTGCAACCCATGGCACTGTAGCTAATCTCCCTGGTCGTGGACGGATGAGGAAAATTGATGAAAGATTGCAACGCAGAATAGTCCGGATGGTGGATAAGCAGCCCCAAACATGTTCCAAAGACATTCAAGCTGTCCTGCAGGCTCAGGGAGCATCAGTGTCAGCGCGAACTATCCGTCGACATTTAAATGAAATGAAACGCTATGGCAGGAGACCCAGGAGGACCCCACTGCTGACACAGAGACATAAAAAAGCAAGACTACAGTTTGCCAAAATGTACTTGAGTAAGCCAAAAGCCTTCTGGGAAAACGTCTTGTGGACAGATGAGACCAAGATAGAGCTTTTCGGTAAAGCACATCATTCTACTGTTTACCGAAAACGGAATGAGGCCTACAAAGAACAAAACACAGTACCTACGGTAAAATATGGTGGAGGTTCAATGATGTTTTGGGGTTGTTTTGCTGCCTCTGGCACTGGGTGCCTTGACTGTGTGCAAGGCATCATGAAATCTGAGGATTACCAAAGGATTTTGGGTCGCACTGTAGGGCCCAGTGTCAGAAAGCTGGGTTTGCGTCCAAGATCCTGGGTCTTCCAGCAGGACAATGACCCCAAACATACGTCAAAAAGCACTCAGAAATGGATGGCAAAGAAGCGCTGGAGAGTTCTGAAGTGGCCAGCAATGAGCCCAGATCTAAATCCCATTGAACACCTGTGGAGAGATCTTAAAATTGCTGTTGGGAAAAGGTGTCCTTCCAATAAGAGAGACCTGGAGCTGTTTGCAAAGGAAGAGTGGTCCAAAATTCCGGGTGAGAGGTGTCAGAAGCTTATTGATGGTTATAGGAAGCGACTGATTTCAGTTATGTTTTCCAAAGGGTGTGCAACCAAATATTAAGTTAAGGGTGCCAATACTTTTGTCCAGCCCATTTTTGGGGTTTTGTGTGACATTATGTCATATTTGCTTTTCTGCCTCTGTTTTATATTTGTTCCAATACATACAAAGGGAATAAACATGTGTATAGCAAAACATGTGTTAATGCAATACCTTTTTTGTGTGAAATACTTGATTTTCAGGAAAAATATCAAGGGTGCCAACAATTTCGGCCATGACTACACATATATCTATATTTTGTGGTAAACATACTGGTTCTCATTGTGTAAATATGTATATTACACTGGAAGAACCAGTTTTGGCAAAGAAAGAATACATACTACCTCTGAACAGGTAGCTTATCAAAGGGGTTTAGTTAGAGACAGGGTGGTTTTGTCTACAAATAAAAGAAGCTGCACTTGATCAGGGCTCTCCTGTGGAATCTGTTGTAGCTGAGGATGCATCTGAGGACATTTTGAGAGCACATGTCCAGGCCTGCCTGGCCCTGAATGGACCGATGTGTGACCCGAGTGTCAGTGCCTGCATACTGACACTCACTGATATAGGAGAACCAGACTGGAAGTCTAACCAAGACATCGATAGAACCAATTAAGCAAAGAGGTTGTGTTTAGAGCAGTTTTGTCTGGCTGAAAGAGTAGACAAAGTTGTGCTACAAATAACCTGGAGGCTGGAAAATGACTGTGCTGTGCTGGAATAACCTTTGAGGAAAAAAAACTTGTGTCACAATATCTTATTGAAATTTGAATTGGATTGGATGCTTAAAATGCAGTGGCTAAAGGGTTAGCCCTTCTGCCTGGCAGTACTAGGGTCATTGGTTTGAATCCCAACCACGGCACCACCTACCTGGAGTTTGCATGTTCTCCCTGTGCCTCCGTGGGTATACTCCGGATTCCTCCCACACTCCTAAGACATGCTGGTAGGTTAATTGGTTCATATCTAAAATAAAAAATTGGCCCTAGTATGTATGAATGTGAGTTAGGAAACTTAGATTGTATGCTCCTTGATGGGACTGATGTGAATGTACAATATATATATATATATATATATATATACATGTAAAGCGCTGTGTAAATGAATGGTGCTATAAAAGTATCTGTAATAAATAAATAAATGCACCTTTGCAAGTGGATATATACACACTAAGTAAGTAGGGATGAGCTGTCAGTGAGAAGAATGCTCCTTACTTTAATGGTCAGTGGAAAGAATTTCCTTTACATTGGTGTTTAGTGGGAAGAATGAGGAGTCAATGAAAAGAATGTTCCTTACATTAATCCGAATTAAAAGGTATGCGCTAATAACAAACTTATACAAAAGTGTATATCATCATCCAAAAAACATTAGTGTTTTAAATAAATAATTATAGTGTCCAAACATAAATTAGTGTCCAAAAAATATATATATCTTCAGTGACTTGAACCAATTGTGAAAAATCCACCACCAAAGGAGATTAAATGAACTCACCAGAGCTAATGGCTGGTCAGATAATAAACCAGCAACAGCGCTTGTGCTCTGGGAGCAATGAACCCAATGTCCAAATAGATATGGTGATGTTTCAGATACTTCCAGATAATAATAATCACAGCCAAACAACTTTGCAGCCCAAGCTCTTATGATGAACTTTTCCACTCTTTCTCATACCTCCATGAGAGCATGCAGTACACTCAGGGGCAAAAAAGAGAACATAATGGTGCAATACGTTTTTTTCATTTATCTCTTTAATAAAAAAGGTATAAGGAAATTCACAAACAAGGTGTCCAACAGACACCAGCTTCAATCGCAAAAAAGGGTTGAGATACAGTTAACGCTCACCACAGATCTCTCCCATACAGCACAGAACAGCAAGGCTCTCTAACGTCCACATCAAGTAGGCTACGCCCAACCGGTTTCGTCACACCGACATCATCAAGGGGCGGTACAGATGGGAACCTTACAAGAATGTTCCTTACATTGACTGCTAAAGGGATGAAAGGTCCTTAAATTGGTGGTCAGTGGGAAGAAAGTTCCTTACATTGACTATTAGTAAGAAGAATGCCTTCGATTGGTTGTCAGGGGGAAGAATGCCTCTTATATTAGAGATCAGTGAGAGGAAGGCCCCCTTACAGTGGTAGTTTTAATGTCAACCCTACAGATAGCTGAAAAGATCTTTGGCGTAAAGCCACTGGCTCTGCCATGTGCTGTTGGACCCAGATTTATGCAGGTACCATAAAATAGGAGGTCAATGATCTAAGCTCAAGTAACCCCTAGCAACCTCTGGAGGACCTTTGGATGAGAATGGCTGGTCTACTGTACATGTCCTGCTGTCCAGGCTAAGCAGAAGGAAAACAGTGATTGGACAGGTTGCCTTATCCACTTAATATTACGTCTTTCCCTGATAACCCAGTGTGCAGTTTGCCGTTCCCGACCTGTGTGCACTGGCCAGCTTTACAGCTCTATGTCAGATGGAAACAAAGGACTGTGTGTAGAGGTAATTGCCATAATGACAGTGCTTTGACTGTATGATTAGAAAGCCCCGGAGACCTTTACACTGGTGAGCACTTTGAGAAGTTCTGTTATGCACGTGATCTGGTAGAATCCCTGTTCTGATAATGAAACAAACACCTAAGAGGAAGCTAATTCTGAGGAATTAAGCTCCAAAGTCTATCTCTTATCACCAGTACAAGCACACTGAACTGTTTTTTGCTTTGTCAGTGATTTCCTTGACATGCCCTAACAACGCGTGTGTGTCCGCATCACTTTAATGAAGGTTCTGTTGCTAGAACTACAGCGAGTTTCTGAATCCTATCATTCAGGGTTGCTTATTCAGGCAATTTTCATCATTTTCAATCAACTTGTGGTCATACAAACCATCAAATGATATACAAACTCTATCATCTGATACCCAGCAATCGATAGAAAATGGTTTTCACCATACCCAATGATATCTAACCAGAGATCACCCAATGGATGTTTCACTATATGAGCTGACTGCTAGTTAGGTGCGATATGTGTTGGCTGTGGGGAAGGGGGTTGGCAGTGTCCTGGGGGCTGGGATAAATATGCTGGTAAGTATGACAGTGAATGTAGGCAGGAAAATCATAGCTGAGGTAAAATACAGTATCTTTTCTGCCTATTTACTTTGTGTATTTATATAGCACCATCAGTGGGTCACAGAGTACACAGATCCACTCACATTGGTTGTGCATTGATCATCTACAAGATACTACTATTGTATGCATTAACCTTAGCCTGAACCTATAGTAGGTCGCCGTGTGTAGCAGAATGTTAAAGGAAGCAAAAACCCTTCTTTATCCACCTTTTTTTTTTCATGTATCATTGTACTTCAGTGTACATGCGTTTATATGCAATTATAGTTTACAGTTTACATACATTATCTACTAAATGGACTGACCAGAAACATAATTGCACATAATAGCTTCTTGCAATCTGCAGGAAAACATGCCGTTCGTAGCGGAAGTCTCGTTCTCCATGCAAATGGCTTTATTCTGACATTCTGCTTATTTTATTCGGTGCACTTGTAGCCAGGTGCAGTCTACACTCTCCACTGCAGGTGGCGCTCCTCCAGAATGGCAATGCAACTGGAAGAGGAAGTCAAAGGAAAGTGAGTTTTTCTAGGATTCCCTTGGTCACCTGAGGCAGCTTTCCGATTGGCTACACTAGATCCAGGTGATCCTGGTGGCCATCTTGCATTAAGGAGAGTTTTTCTTTTTTTTTTAAAGTCCCTGCCCCTGGGTTTTGGAGCACATTTGTGTAGGGGCTTACGTAGGGACAGAGCATCTATCTGTCAGGGACAGCAATAACAGTAGGGAGAAGTATCGGAGGAGTAGGGAAAGCGTAGGGCCTTTATCTGCATCTCAGAAAGCTCCCCCTTGGATTGAACCGGCCAAGTCGCACTCCGCTCTCCTGGACAGGCACTGTATCCAACTCGGGCCTACACACTGCTGACTCTGGTTTCTAGTCAGGTTTTCCTTCCCACCAGGCAGTTGTACAGTTTTACAAGTTCTACAATACACTGTTTACCGCAATCTGGGACTTTGTGTTTTCTGCAGCCGCACCACGCATCTAACCCACACTTGGCGCCAGTCAGCAGGCTATGCCCCTATTCGCAGTGGATGCAGAGTGGGAATTGTTATGGCACCATTAGGAGCGGCATTGGCTTTGGTGCCTACGTTCAATGGGTCCAATATTCCCTGTCGGAGTGGGAGCTGAGACCAAAGAGTGCCACCCACCTGTACCAGGTCCCAGGCTGACTGAATGCGGAGCTAGCCATCATCTCCTTGGAGGATGAATTCCACAGAGCAGTGATGGTGCTGCAAGATGATTCCCGCTCTAGCCTAGAACAGATTGTGGAGCACCTGGAGGGTCTGTTTGAGGAGAATGTGACAGTCTCAGAGGTGAATATTCTTCATCCACAGACAACAAGAAGATGAAATCCTCACTCATTTTGCAGTATTCCTCCAGAATCTGTGGAAGCGCCTAGAAAAGAAGGATTTGCCTAACCCACACTCTGCATATGCTATGCACTACAAAGGAATCTTTAAAGAAACACCATGTGGTGGATTTACTAAAGATAATTAAACTGCACAGTTTTCAAGTGCAGTTGCACTCATTTTTCTTAGTAAATATAGTAAAGCTCCATTATGTAAGGAATACCCAATCAGGTGCAAAGAAAATTTAACAGTATTTTTGCTTGCACCTGATTGGCTGATGGAAATCAGCAGAGCTTTTCCACGTTTACCAAGTTCTGGAGGAGATGAGTGCAACTGCACTTGCAAGGTGCACAGTCTATTTTCCCCCTGGTAACCTTAAACCATACTAGATGAAAAAATGACAAAGGTTGCTCTGTACGCACCATAAAAAATAAAATAGATTGTCGTGTTGGAGCCATAAAAAAAAAAGTAGAAGCTGTCGAGTAGGTACCATGAAGAAAAAGGCCCATTTCAGATGAGCGTTCCGATCAGGTCCACTTGTCAGCTTTTCCTCTTCCGTTTACGTGGAGCAGAGGTAACCGGGTGTAAATGGACAACGGAGTCCATTTACTCCAGGCCACTTATAGATCAGAGCAGACTCTGTGCATGTCCACTCTGCATAAACTGAGCCATAAACGGAGTCATCTGCCCGCTCTGCTCAGATCAGCAGGGGATCATTCCACACATCTCATTGGAGTCTACCCTGAGAAAAAACGGGCTTAAAAGTAGAGACTTATTTAGGTGCCATAATTATCCAGTAGATACCTTCCTTGCATTACCTACCACCACCTGAATCTGCCACCAGACCTTTCAAAAATTCCTGTGCAAGTTCCAGGTTTAAAACATTGCCCAGGGCTAAGGAAGCTTCCACCATATGTCAATAATCAGGCCTGCTGATTGGATACTTGCATACAAAGAGCTAAACTAAGTCACGGGTGCCCTATAGCCAAATGTACGGGATATTCCTCCAGCACATTGGGCAGGGGAAGTGTGGGGAAGGAATGTCAGGGCACCTTTTAAATCCAAAGAAACTGGATTTTTAAAATGTCACTGTATGCAACAGAAGTGGGCCAATGGGTGGCTAAGCTGAGCGAAGGACGTTTAGATTGACATTCTTGGCTAACTAAGGAATCATCATTGTCAGTAACAACATGTTAGCCAGCAATTTGTAGCTTCATAGACACAGTAGTCAGTTGTCCCAGAGGACCATGTCCCAAGCGCGATCCTGCTGCTGATAACATACCACTTTCAGGAGTCTTTCATTTACCTCTATGGAATTGCTCCTTCACTGGCTTGGAATGCTGCTACTGTAAATCTCCTTTGCAAGTGAGGGGGTTGGGAGATCAGCCATGGAGCGATATCTCAATGGTCTGGTTTGGAAGAGAGCACCTCCATAGAAACCGGTAAGTAGTCTCTTAGTGATCCCATTGCTGGTGTGTTGTCTTCGGTGACACTATCACTTGTATGACATGGCCCAACTGTGCGGCCAGCTACAGACCATCAGAATAAAAAGAAGTTTTTATTGTCCTTGTATCTGCTTCCTGGTTTTCTGTGTGGTGTTGAGCTATAGTTGCTATGACAATTTATTCAGGCCCTCTGCTGCTAGCCACGGTTCTTGAAATAAGCATTGCTGGGCTCCTGGAGGTTCCTGTGGACCCTCACCAGGCAGACTAAAGTCTCCTCATCCAACATGGACACTTCAGAAGCCTTCATTTTTTCACAGACCTGAGGTTGCTAGGAGAAGAAAGCTGGCTCTTAGGTGCTAAAATGTGCGCAAAACATGTTAAAACGCTTGTGTTGTGTGTTTTCAGGTGTTCCTGTCTGTGGGGCCAAAACCACACAATTCTGCATGAAAAGAAGCGCTGGTAGTTTTTTTCGCATCACAACACTCAGGTGTGAATGGGTACTATTGAATTTAATGGGAATCTTCAGGCTCCATGCACACTGGGCATTTCAATGACGCTGATAATGTTAGCTGTGTAAAGTGACGTTAAAAATGTGAGTTTTCAGGGTTTTTTTAGCATTTTTCTGTGTTTGCCGTTTTAGTGTTTTTAATAGTAAAAAAAAAGTCCAAAATGCTGGTTTGCTGCGATTTGCAGTATTTTTAAGCGTTAGAGCGTTTTTTCAGCTAAAAAACTCCTCTAGAAACCCACTAGTCCTGGGTTTTTTTTCCAGCCAAAAAAAGTCCCAACCAAAAAAATGTTGATTGCAGTCTAGGTGTACATGGGCATATAGGATAACATGCTGGGGAGTCTCCTGGCTGTAGAAAAAAACGTCAAAAGCCAAAAACAGCCGCTGTAAAAACGTCCAGTGTGCATGAGGACACGAGTGTTGTTGTTCTTGGGGAAACACTTGAAAAATCATTCAGGTGTGAACGCGAGTTTAAATTTAAGGCCCTGTTGACACCAGGATGCAGTCAAGACCCGCGATCTGTATACATTTCCTGCATGTTTAACCCTTTGGCGCCGGCGCCTCCCGGCCCTTTAAGGGTTTCAGAAGCCAGGACGCGGGGCGGGGTTTTAGAGTCATGTGACCGCCGTGATTCACCGTCATGATCGAAAGAGGAGATCGGGACCTTTCCGTGAGTACTGGACATGTGTGCTGGGAGCGCGCGCTCTCAGCACATATGTTTTTCTTAATTGCATGCAAATGTGCATTCATTCGGCACCAAAGCCCAGACGCTGGGAGGCCGCACATTTTCATGCAGCCGGCGCCAACAGGTTAAAATGCACTGCAGTTTCGATCTGCAGCGGGTGTCAAAGTTAACAACACCAAAAATGCCGGTGGCAAACGCAGAAGTACCATGTGATCCGGTCAGTGAGTTTCCAAATGTAGTGCATGCATTACTTTTGGCACAGTGCAATGCAATTTGAGCCTATTCAAAATGAACAGAATGAAACTGCACCACACTGAAACATGTGAATCCCACAGGAACATGCAGCGTATTCGTACATGACTCCTAGTGTGATCCGGCCCTAAACCTGAAGTTTAGTTAAACAAAAAAACCTTTTTCTCTTTACAGTATTAGTTACATTGCTTACCTGTTATGAAGTATGTTCCATGATGTGCAGGATGCCGGAGTCTGTAGCAATCTTCACCGCAGGGCTGCCCTGTCCTCTTCTTGCTGCTGCACTTCCAGCACTGTGGGGTTCACAGCTTCAGGTCTCAGCCGCATTACAGACAGTCTGACAGGGATACGCCACCCTTCCTCCTCCTTCAATGATTACACTGCCTGTAATATGATCTATGAATGGGGGAAGAGTCTGATAAGTTATAGGATTTTCTCCTCCATTCACAGATCTTGTTACAAATGGTGTAATCAGTGAAAGAACTTTTCTCAATGGTGGAGAGGAAAGGAGGAGATGTGTCCTCGTCGATCACCTTTAGTGAAGTGGAACCCAGTGTTGTTAACCCCCATAGTGCTGGATGATCAGCAGGAAGAGGACAGGGCAGCCCTGCAGTGAAGATTTCTACAGAATCCAGCAGATTGTACATAATGGGATTTACTTCATTACAGGTAAGTAATGTGACTAATGAGGTGCAGAAGTGATATCTAACTACAGTTAATAAGAACACAGTATCACTACATATGACATTCCTTAAAGCAGTATTAAAGTGTTACTAAACCCAGGCCCCTGCATTCACTATATCTGGTCTCCCACAGTACACAGAACATGGAAGTGCAATTATTTTAGTAAATATAAACTGCAAAATACCTTTTCCCATCAGCAGTTAGAGCAGTCTTGTAACTTCTATCAGTGTCCAGGCTAGCACTGGGTAAAGCTTGTAGGAGGAGTTTTCATTTTGCTTTAGGAGGATGCAGAACCCGACATCACTTGACTTCCTCAGGAGTTCCTCAGGAAGTCACGTGATGTGATGTAACGCGTAGAGTGGGCCAATGACGTCAAGCTGCTAAATAGGAAGTTTACGAGCCGCCATCTTGGAAATTCCTGAACACATTGAAAATACATTACAACAAGGTTTTTTTTTTACTGTGGTGTCCCAGTAGGACACTTTGAAATGTGAGTGCACTTTGGTTTTTAAATAAATCACGCTATATTTATATACTACACTATGGCAAGGAGGAAAGTGAGGAGGAAAGTGGAATCATCTATGCAGTATACCTACCCGGGTTAAAAGGGAAAAGCGGTATCTGACCTATGCAATTTGGGTCATAAAAGGAGGGAGTATATACAGTGGGGATCGAAGGTTTGGGCACCCCAGCTAAAAATTTGTATTAATGTGCATAAAGAAGCCAAGGAAAGATGGAAAAATCTCCAAAAGGCATCAAATTACAGATTAGACATTCTTATAATATGTCAACAAAAGTTAGATTTTATTTCCATCATTTACACTTTCAAAATAACAGAAAACAAAAAAATGGCGTCTGCAAAAGTTTGGGCACCCTGCAGAGTTAATATCTTGTACTGCCCCCTTTGCAAAGCTGAGACCTGCCAGTGTCATGGATTGTTCTCAATCATCGTCTGGGAAGACCAGGTGATGTCAATCTCAAAGGTTTTAAATGCCCAGACTCATCTGACCTTGCCCCAACAATCAGCAACATGGGTTCTTCTAAGCAGTTGTCTAGAAAACTGAAACTGAAAATAGTTGACGCTCACAAAGCTGGAGAAGGCTATAAGAAGATAGCAAAGCGTTTTCAGATGTCAATATCCTCTGTTCGGAATGTAATTAAGAAATGGCAGTCATCAGGAACAGTGGAAGTTAAAGCAAGATCTGGAAGACCAAGAAAAATATCAGACAGAACAGCTCGCAGGATTGTGAGAAAAACAATTCAAAACCCACGTTTGACTGCACGATCCCTCCAGAAAGATCTGGCAGACACTGGAGTTGTGGTACACTATTCCACTATAGAGAGATACTTGTACAAATATACAATATAACAAATTATAAACGCATGCATCAAGCACACATTATGGACTTTGAAGTTGTATTGAGTGTATTCACCGTTGTGGCATAATCACATGGTCTGGATGCTTCAATTCATATATGAGGTTATAGAGATATATGCGCGGCACTATTTTATGATATATGTTTTTGTGTGTGGAAACGCATGTAAGTGTCAGCAGCACTGGTATACACAGGAATTTGAGGAGTTATTTGTTGCGCTGAAGTTTTATTTGTACACAGTAACTAAAGCCAAACTGCAGCTCACAACTTATAATCAGTTACAGCAACAGTTTTTTTTTTCATTTTGAGATAAAGGTTTTACAATAAATAAAATCTGATCATTTTAACTACCCCTGCCTGTAGTAGATTGGTTGTCTCATCCATTTAAGGTGATACATTCAGCTGGAGAGCATGAATTTTAGAAAAACAACAAACTTACTGGCTGGATCACCAGATGAAACCAAAAAAAACAAAGCCTAAAAAAGAAAACAAATGCAGCCATCACATCAGAGAATTAGTAAGCTGCAATATAATAAATGTTTGCTTTTGGGTTTAATACTGCTTTAAACATAAGAAACAGAAACTCAGATTTAAAATCAGCAGTTTTTTTTTTTTTTTTAAGTGAGCGATGTATTTAGCAAGAAAAAAGATGAAAAGAAGAACATGACATTCCTATAGAACGCTTAAAGACATAAGAACAACTTTGATCATTTTGTTTTTATATTTTTATAGACAGAAGGCATTACAGCTGTTGGATAATTACAGCTTCTTCTGCCTTTTTTCGATGGTGTAGCAGTAGCGGCATCTTTACAATGACCCCAGTCTAGAACTGTACATACAACTCATTACAGATCATTACTGCTAATGAAGCCACAGTAATGGGGCTTGCATAGAAATCGTTATTTCTGGACAGCCTTGGGAAGTCTGTGGGGAAATTTCACCGTGATAAGTGTGTCTCACCCTGGAGATTTGATTTTATTATGCTAATAATACTGATAAGGAATTCTCCTATTATATATCCTCTAGACTGCAAACTTTCTGAGGCTTGGACATATTTTGTGATTGTATGCATCTGTGTTTGCTGGCTTCATTTCAAAGACGATTTACTTTAAACATATCATTTACTTTAAGGCAATTCTGTGAAAAATGTCCCGGACTCCACAAAACGTACACAGAGAACGGATGCTCAATTATGGGTCTAGCCCAGAGGTGGGCAACTGTGGCCCTCCAGCTGTTGTAGAACTACAAGTACCATGAGGCATTGCAAACAAAACTGACAGTTACAAGCATGACTCCCAAAGGCAGAGGCATCATGGGACTTGTAGTTCACCAACAGCTGCAGGGCCACAGTTGCCCACCCCTGGTCTAGCCCATCAGTAAGGTTGCTTTCACGCAGTTGTTTTCTGATTTTGCATTAAAAAAAGTGGAAGAAAAACGTGTGACCATGTATTCCATGTATCCAGTGGCGTCCCGAGGCAGGTGTGGGGGATGCGTTTCACACCAGGTGGCGCCTACCGCATGGGGTGACACCAGACCCGCTCCTTGAAAAGGTAAGTTGTAAAGCAAGCTGACGATCCCCGCAGGATGGATCCGATCCATCCTGAGGGGATCGTCAGCCTTCTTTACAACTTACCTTTTCATGGAGCGGGTCTAGTGTCACCCCGTATAGGTTGCATGTCGATGATCCCCGTAGGATGGATCGGATCTGTGGATCGACATGCAACCTATACGGGGTGACACCAGACCTGCTCCACGAAAAAGTAAGTTGTAAAAAAAGCTGACGATCCCTGCGGGATGGATCGGATCTGTGGATTGGGGAGCATAATGAATCGGAGTCCGATCCATTATGCTCCCTGATCCGCAGATCCGATCCATCCTGCGGGGATCATTGACATGCAACCTATATGGGGTGACACTAGACCCGCTCCATGAAAAGGTAAGTTGTAAAAAAAGCTGACGATCCCTGCGGGATGGATCGGATCTGTGGATTAGGGAGCATAATGGATCGGAGTCTGATCCATTATGTTCCCTGATCCACAGATCCGATCCATCCTGCGGGGATCATCGACATGCAACCTATATGGGGTGACACTAGACCCGCTCCATGAAAAGGTAAGTTGTAAAAAAAGCTGACGATCCCTGCGGGATGGATCGGATCTGTGGATTAGGGAGCATAATGGATCGGAGTCCGATCCATTATGCTAAATCCGCAGATCCGATCCATTCTGCGGGGATCGTCGGAGGGGGTGTCACCAAGTGTTATCACACCGGGTGACACCAACCCTAGGGACACCCCTGCATGTATTTATTTCGGGTCTGGTGTGTTTTTTAAAATACTGCTTGCTGCATTTTTGATGCAGGTTTTGTGTGGTAAAAAAAGCACCAAAACTGCACCTCCTCATTGAAATCAATGGAGTACATGGCAAAAACACATACAAAACGCACCGGTGTTGCATTTTTGGTGCATTTTTTGGAGTCACATGTCCTGTAAAACACACATGATTAAAGTGTTACAAAACCCAGAACCCTGCATTCACGCTATCTGGTCTCCCACAGTACACACAACATGGAAATGCAATTATTTTATAAACTGCTAAATACCTTTTCTCATCAGCAGTTAGAGCAGTCTTGTGACTTCTATCAGTGTCCAGCACAGTACTGGTTACAGCTTGTAGGAGGAGTTTTCATTCTCCCCTGATGGTCCTATGAGGCTGCAGGACCCATGACCCTCTGTCTGGACAGTGCTGACTGGACCTCTGCTGATCACATGCACTTTCGAAAGAAAAAAAAAAAACCTCTCTAGCAATACACACCAAACTGAGCATGTGCAGCCAACCCCCAAGGCTCTGTTTTATCAGGAGATGAATTGGGGGCTGCGGAAGAAGTGGAGGATCAGAGAAGACAGGATGAAACAGTCTTTTTACACAATGCAGAGGATTAACCCCTAAGGTTCCACAGTGAGTATAACAATCATGTTTTACTGCATATACAGAATGATTTTACTTTTGTTGGTTTAGTAACACTTTAAGTGACACACTTTTCATGAGCAATTTTGCTGAAAGCAGACTGAACACTGATAATTACCATGTTCAGTCTATGAAAGGCTCCAATTATTCTGACACTTGAGATACAGCATGTTGCTTCAGTGTATTTATTGTCTGTACAGTATGTCAATGTTTGTTTCTGAATGAAACAATAATTCAAATGAACATCCTTCAAACGAAGGCCAATTAACAGAAAGATTATATACAAGTATTGCTTCCTCCACACATTCAGGATGAGGACTAAGCACAATAGCAGATGTCATATTACAATCTATATATAACACAAATATCACAGGTATGGGAAACCATGCGGGATGAAACCAGCTTTTGTCTGCCATCTTAGTCCTCATGCATACGGGATGTTTTTACAGCGGCTGTTTTTGGCTTTTGACGTTTTTTTTCTACAGTCAGTAAACCCCCCAGCATGTTATCCTATGTGTCCATGCACACAGACTGTAATCAGCGTTTTTTGGCTGGAAAGAAAACCGAGGAATAGTAGGTTTCTAGAGGAGTTGTTAGCTGTAAAAAAGCTCTAACGCTGCAAAACGCAAAAAAACACGGTAAAACGCCGCAAAACGGCGTTTTTGGAATATTTTGACCCAAAAAATTGGGGTTTTTTGGTAAAAAAAAATGCGGCTTAACGCTAATGCAAAAACGTTTAAAAAAAGCAGAAAAACTCACGTTTTTAACGTGACTTTACACAGTTAACGTTACCAGCGTTATCAAAACGTCCAATGTGCATGAGGACTTAGGGGTTGATTTACTGAAGGCAAATAGACTGTGCACTTTGCAAAGAGCAGTTGCTCCAGAGATTAGTGAATGAGCAGAAACTCAGCTGACTTCCATCATCCAATCGTGCAAGCAAAAATGCTGTTTTTTTTCATTTCCTTGCACGTGATTGGGTATTCTTTGCAAAGTGGCGCTTTACTTCATTTACTAAGCTCTGGAGCAACTGCACTTTGCAAAGTGCACAGTCTATTTGCCTTCAGTAAATCAACCCCTAAGATGGCAGCTTCCTTGGCTGAAAAGGAGAGGAAAGTGTAGTTCCACTTCAAATTGCAGGCACTCAGAGGCGCAAATACCTGCAGCAGTCTCCAAAACCTTCTAGCCATGGTAAAATCCCAGGTTTTTTTTTACCGCCTCCCACCCCCACCCTTTTGCATTGCAGCATGCCAAAAATGATCCCCTCAATGAATGGGAACATGTTGCAACTGCCCTGCAACCACCCCGCATATGAGATCGCTCTTCAGAGGGCTAGCACTAGCATAAGTAAGTTTTACTGTGCTATGCTTATTGATTGCTTTAGTCCTTTTTCACCATAACCGGTATACTCTCCCATTTTATTCCGAGAAGTGGAGATCCCTATTAAATCACAGGAGCATGTTCCAGATACTGCTGCAGGGAGGCCAGCATTTTGTCTACAATGTATATAATGTGTGCTCTTATCTTCCAAGTCAATGTTATAGCTACGTATACCGTTTGCATTTCATTCATCAGCAAGTTTGGAAGTTCTTTCTAGTATTAGCAGATGGGATTCTGCCTACAGAACATCATTAGCACTTACAATAACAGTCACAGAATTAATGAAGAGTGAAGAGGCTGATAATGGTTTGTCAGACAGCTGACGCTAGCAATTCCGATTATTTTCTCCAAGTACTTTCAATTTCTAATACGCAGAAAGGAGTTCCCAACCCCCTCCACACACTTCGCAATTCAGGGTTCAGAATGAGATGTATCTACTATTTAGTCCTCATGCACACTGGATGTTTTTACAGCGGCTGTTTTTTGATGTTTTTTTCTACAGCCAGTAAACCCCCCAGCATGTTATCCTATGTGTCCATGCACACATAGATCTTAAGCAATAGTTTTTGGCAGGGCCGTTTTTTGGCTGGAAAAAAACCTAGACCTAGTGGGTTCTAGAGGAGTTTTTGTAGCTGTAAAAACGCTCTAATACTGCAGAACGCGGCAAAGTGCAATAAATTGTGGCAAACCAGCGTTTTTGGACTTTTTTTGCCCCCCCCCCAATTTTTTTAGGTCAAATAAAACTTAAAGCGCAAACGCAAAAAACACGGCAAAACACTAATACAAAAATGCTAAAAAACGGTGAAAAACTCACATTGTTAACATGACTTTACACAGCTAATGTTACCAGCATTATTAAAAGGCCTCGTGTGTATGGAGCCTTGAGGTGTATCTACAGCCCAAACTTTTTTTTTGGTTTTAAATAAAGCGGCGAGAGGTCAGAACCCTTGCCAGGTTTTTATTGCTGCATCCTCTAGTGAGATTTACTCCATTTGTCCTGGTGGCCACTGAAAATTCAGGAAATAAATAATTTAAAGTTTTCACCAGAACAGCAATCGAGGGGACACCATCCGGGGGGGGACACTTGTTCCAGTGACAACTGTCCAAGAGGAGTTTTCCCTCACATTGGAGACATTTTCTCCAATTTTCTGTTGTGCCTAAGGCTCCATTGCACACAGGGCATTTTAGGAACGCTGGTAGCATTAGCTGTGTAAAGTCACATTAAGAATGCAAGTTTTTCAGCTTTTTCGCATTAGCGTTTACCAAAAACAAATCCTGTGTCCAGCCCACCACTAGCTAAAGCTTGTAGGAGGAGTTTTCTTTCTGCTCTAGGAGGATGCAGGACCCCTGATCTCTGCCTGGACAGTGCTGACTGGCCCTGTGCTAATCACAAGCACTCTTCCAAGAACAAAAAAAAAAACCTCTCTAGCAATACACACCAAACTCAGCATGTGCATGCCTATGGTTCGGTCTGGAGATAAGAGGTGATCCTTTGACAAAGTCGTAATGACAAAACGCGTCAGCAAGTGATGTCACATGCCAACCAGAAGTTGGCCGGCGGTCATTTTGGATGAGGTCCGGTCCACATTTGTTTGAGAAAACGCAGATTTTACGATATTAAGTGTTGATATTACTACACTATATGTAACGCACGTTCACCTCATCACCAGCATGAATCTTTTTCATTGAAGATAATTTGTGGACTTTTTTATGTACAATTTATTTGATATATATTTCACTTCATTTATTTATTGGAACACTTGTGTTTATTTATATTTACTTATGGTCTTTAATTGAGTGTTTTATCTATATTTGTTGATTATTTAAGCACCTGTCACTTTGACTAAGTTGATTATCCCCCAATTCTGGGGATTCACGGTTGTTTGCACTAGTCTGTGTTTTCTATTAATTGATCCCAATTAGGGATTTTGGGGGTTCTCATTGGTGTTATTTGATTTTTCACCACACGGGGTCCTATTTAGGACCATTTTGTTATTTCACGTTGTTCATATCCCGTGTTTATGTGTCACAAGGTAGATCCCGATTGGATCAGATCACTTTGGATTTGTTTTATTTATTCATTGATTTTTATATCTTTGTATTATTTTACATTTATGGTATATGCATGTTTATTTATTAGCACTACACTATTTTATTATATCATTTTGCATGCACACTTATAAGGTTTAGGTTTGAGTGTTAGCAGCTTACAATATATTTATCATGAATATAGGAGCGCAGGAGGAACTTTATATCTAATTTTTGGTTTTAGGGCCATTGAGTTGTCATCCCAGGACTAAATTAGTGTTACCTTTGTTTGCCTTGTAGGAGGGGTGAAACGCGTTGACGTAACTTCCGATTCCGATCTTGAATGAGTGATGTCTCATCCGGTGAGTGGAACGCAGGCTGATGCGGTGTTTCGCGGCCATCTTTAGTGTGGGGAGGACAATCTAATTTCCCCACTACTGCTAGCTCATCTCTGGCAATGCTGGTTAATTGTGTCTACTTTACTGAAAATGTCAGAGGGGCTGTTTTAGCCTGCCGATGGAGTTTTCATCTATTCAAAAGGCTTGTTATGCAATTTTAATATGTGCATTAGGGGCCTCACCACAATATTAAGATGTTTTTTATGCAGTATTATGCTATTTCTTTTGCATTTTTTATCCATCCATCCGTGAGCGAGAGTTTGGAGGAAATAAGGGAGGAATCACTAGTGGCGGTTTGGGAGGCTCTCATGTCTATCTAAGTTGGTTATAAATTCATTTAATCACCCTCATCCATCCACCCATGAATGAGAGTTTGGAGGAAGTTAAGGAGGGATCACCATCAGTTGTTTGGGAGGTTTCATATATATGTAAACTTGTCATAAATCTACCCAATGTGAGTGTAATGATGGTCATTTAATATTTGTTTGAGCCTCATACAGTATCACACTATTGGTATTTTCTTTTATATTTTTTATCGCCTTGTATGGAATCGTTTTTGGAGGGAGATCCATTAAGTAATCGATAAAAGGAAAGATATCTGAGGTAACTACACCCTACCTCTAAGCCTGTTTTGATTCTCAAAGCCGTATCAGCTTGAGAATCCACTCTATCTGGTGAGTGTGGGAGAAATGATTCACCACTGATAATGTGAGCAAGCTGGAAAATTTATGAAATAGTTTTTTCTTTCACTTTTTTCATCACGTTTTTTGGGACTTTGGACTTTATTTTGGATTTTTCTTGGACTTATTTATTATAATTTATTTTTTATGTTGTATTATTTGCGCTGTGTTATATTATGAGATTTGTGTTACTGACAGAATCAGCAGAAAAAAAGAAAACTAATGCAGCCAACAGAAAAAAAAGGAACAAGAGGGCTAGACAGGGTGAGCAAGAGGTACGCCTGGCATGGTGTTTGCTGTGTACTCAGAATATTCTATTTGACAAGTCTTCTGGACCACCAACAGTGATTGCAACTCTGACCCTAGCAAGCCTCTGCAAGATTCAAACAATAGTTCTGCAAGCGCTTATGAAATGATAGCCACTTTGTTTTAATGTCAGAAGCAAGAGACAATATAAACTTCAGAGTCCTATTTATACATGAGATATTACAGGGGGAGTGGAGACCAGCCTTTATGAGGCTGCAAGTAAAACATAATACTTTTTGGCAGTAAAATCATGACCTCATCTGCATCACCGTGAATTACAGGGTGGAACCACAATTGATGCTTTCTTTAAATTACTATAAAGTTCTATTGAAGGCTTAGTTGGGGATGTTACTTTTTCAACAGACACAACCCGAGACCTCCAGGATACACAGTACAGAGAGAAGGAAAAGTAGGGCTCACGCTGCACTGAGCAACTGGGGTAGCTTATTTGGTCAGTGTTGTGATATTAACCCTTCGCTTCTCTTTTATTTACATTTTACATTTTTTTTTATAAATACTGCCACACCACTTGGAGAATGAGTTTGAAGAATTCCTCCATGTAAAATTACCATTTGGAGAATAAGTTTGAAGAATTCTTCCATGTAAAATTACCATTTGGAGAATAAATTTGAAGAATTCTTCCATGTAAAATTACCATTTTGAGAATGAGTTTGAAGAATTTTTCCATGTAAAATTACCATTTGGAGAATAAATTTGAAGAATTCTTCCATGTAAAATTACCATTTTGAGAATGAGTTTGAAAACTTCCTCCATGTAAAATGACCCTCAGTCCAGCGGTGTCCTCACCACCAGTGGTTTCACCAGCCGTCTTCTCTCCCTGGCATCGGCATCTTCAGTGTGGACACCCAGCTGTGACAGCTTGCGGCTTCACAGCCGGGTGCCCACTGCGCATGCACAAGAAGCGCTGCGCTTTGTGAATGGCCCCGTAGTCTTCTGGAAACTGTCACGTGTCCCAGACAACTACGGGGAGGGGGACAACTTCCGCTTCCGATCGCCTAGTCGATTGCAGCAGAAGTGAGAGTGGGTACCTGTCAAATCCGGGTACCCACTCCCCAAAGGTGCCAATCGTTAATGGGGAGCGTGGGACAAAGCATTAAAGCGGAACTTCCCCTTTTGGGTGGAACGCCGCTTTAAATCAGGAAATACATAGGAGGAACAAAGAGTTCAAAGCTCTCTAGAAACAAGAAACAAGAAACAAGGCAAGACTGTCCTAAGAGGTCAGACAGGGTGCTGTCCAGCATCTCAGGTGGCACCACAAGAAGAGCCATTGCCAGACACAGCAGGGGTTTTGGGTTCATACCTCGGTCTTGACAGGGGGAGATTGCATATTGTAGCCACAATGCTTTGTTTCATGGCCATGACAGGGTTTATAGGGCCCGGATGGAACATCCTAAATTACATTAGCATACTAAAGCTTACAGTTGTGACCAAAATTATTCAACCCCCACTGAAATTGAGTGTTTTGGCCAGTTTGACATTGCTTTTGATCATTCAGTCATCTTGCTTACATTTACATTAAAGAGGCACTTGTAGGTCAGACAAATATAACATAACAGTTATAATGAAATAACCACAAATGTCTTTTCTGTGCTCACAGCATTATCAGTTTTATTCAACCCCCAAGTGACATTCAATCTTAGTACTTAGTACAGCATCCTTTTACAGTTATAACAGCTTTTAAACGTGAAGCATAGCTTGACACAAGTGTCTTGCAGCGATCTACGGGTATCTTCGCCCATTCTTCATGGGCAAAGGCCTCCAGTTCAGTCACATTCTTAGGCTTGCGCACTGCAACTGCTTTCTTTAAGTCCCACCAGAGGTTCTCAATCGGATTTAAGTCTGGTGACTGCGATGGCCACTCCAAAATGTTCCAGCCTTTCCTCTGCAACCATGCTCTAGTGGACTTGGAGGTATGCTTGGGATCATTGTCCTGTTGAAAGGTCCAACGTCTCCCAAGCCTCAGGTGTGTGACGGACTGCATCACGTTTCCATCCAATATCTCCTGGTACTGAAGAGAATTCATGGTACCTTGCACACGCTGAAGCTTCCCTGTACCTGCAGAAGCAAAACAGCCCCAAAGCATGATTGACCCTCCACCATGCTTCACAGTAGGCAAGGTGTTCTTTTCATCATAGGCCTTGTTCTTCCTCCTCCAAACATAGCGTTGATCCATGGGCCCAAACAGTTCTAATTTTGTTTCATCAGTCCACAGAACACTATCCCACAACTTTTGTGGTTTGTCCACATGGCTTTTGGCATACTGCAGTCGACTCTTCTTATTCTTTGGAGACAGCAAGGGGGTACGCCTGGGAGTTCTGGCACGGAGGCCTTCATTACGCAGTGTGCGTCTTATTGTCTGGGCTGAAACTTCTGTACCCACATCTGACAAATCTTTTCTCAGTTCCTCAGCAGTCACACGGGGACTTCTCTCCACTCTACGCTTCAGGTAGCGCACAGCAGTCGAAGTCAGCATCTTCTTTCTGCCACGACCAGGTAGCGTTTCAACAGTGCCCTTTGCCTTGAATTTGCGAATGATGCTTCCTAAGGTGTCTCTTGGTATGTTTAACATCTTTGCAATCTTCTTATAGCCATTGCCCTTCCTGTGAAGAGAAATCACCTCTTCTCTTGTCTTCCTGGACCATTCTCTTGCCTTCACCATGTTTGTAACCACACCAGTAAATGTCTAGAAGGAGCTGAGTATCACAGTCATTTTAAAGCTGCCTAATTGGTGCTTATTATGCTTGATTGCTGCTCGGTGACATCCACAGGTGTTTTCAATACCTGATGGAAAGCACCTGTATGAACCTCTGTTCTTCAGAGTGGTAGTCTTTAAGGGGTTGAATAATTGTGGCAATGAAGAAACCACATAAGAACCATTTACTACTGTATTACATAAACAATTGATGTCATTTTAGTTGCATTTGGGTAGTTACAACGTCCTTGTAGGATTTGATTCTGAATACAATTCCAAATGTACACTATAGTCCCTAAACCCCTTTACAGCATTGGGGGTTGAATAATTTTGGTCACAACTGTATATGAGTTTTTAGTCGTTGAATTAGATTTATTTTAGAGCACCTTTTTGGTGTTTGCTATAGAATCATTCCTAAAAATCCTTATCATATATGGAAAGTAGAGATTCTCATACTCTAAAAATAGAAGAAACAAAAGGTCATTGCATATAATGTTTGCTCACCCGTGTTCATTGCATGACCACACCCAGATTTCAGATGTGCCCCCCCCCACAAGCAGGGTGCCCCCTATGTACATTGTGCCCTCATCCCTGCACTCAGTCGGCCGCAGTGAACTACAGTATACAGTCCAGACAGGAGAAGTGACAGTGGCAGAGAGTGGGGAGGAGGTGCGAGCTCTCTGTGATCTTCCCCTCCTGTCATAACAGTGATCCTCCATATAGAAGGTTACATAGGATCGCTATTACATCCGACAGTACGCGGCTTGATTACTCGCCCCCATCTCCTCCAAAGACTGTCAGCTCCTAAAAATGTGGGTAGGGGCGGGTAAATCAAGTTGTGTGCTGTCAGATATAAGAGCGATCCTATGTAACCTTCTGTATGGAGGATCGCTGTTATGACAGGAGGAGGGAGATCACAGAGAACCTGAACTTCCTCACTACTCCTGTAGTCCCCACAAGACTGGGGGAGGGGGAGCTTGTGAAGGAGGGGTGGTGGAGGGCTGTGTGTGCTGGCAAGTGTAATTGGGGGGGGGAGGAATGTGTTAGTAGGCAGGATTGGAGAGGATTTGTGTTAGGAGTGGGAATTTTTAGTGCTAGGAGGGGGGAATTAGGGAGGATTAGTGCTAAGAGGGGGGATTTGTGCCAAGGAGGGAGAATTTGGTGGGGGCGGGGATTTGTGCCGGGAAGGATAATATGCATGTGGTTGTGCTAGGAGTGGGGATTTGGGGGGGGGGGGATTGTACTAGGTGGGGGGATAAGGGGAAATTTGTACTGTAGGGAGGATTGGGGGGGGCTATGTACTACGAAGGAAGATTAAGGGGGGGAATTGTACTAAGAGGGGGGATTGCGGGGGAGGATTTGTACCAAGAGGGGGGTTTAGGGGGAAGTATTTGTACTACGAGGGGAGATTTGGGGAGAAGATTTACATTAGGAGTGGGGATTTAGGGGGAGTTGTGTTGGGGGGATTGGGGAGGGAATATGTACTAGGAGGAGGAATTAAGTGGGAAAATCTGTACAAAGAGAGGGGAATGGGGGGGGTTTGTACAAAGAGATGGGATTTGGGGGGAGGATTTGTGCTAGGAGGGGGGTTTGGGGGGGGGAATTTGTACTACGAGGGGAGATTTGGGGAGAGGATTTACACTAGGACTGGGGATTTGTACTGGGGGGGATTGGGGGAAGCACTAGAAGGGGGAATTTGGGAGGAAGAGTTTGATTTTTTTGGCCATGGAAGATTTGTGGGAAATTGGGGGGATTTGAGCTGGAAGGTGGGATTGGGGGGCAAAGATTTCTGCTGGGAGGAGGACATGGACTGTGAGGATGGAGAGTTTTTGCATTTTTGGTTGGGTAGATTTTGAGCTTGCTTAGGGGTGAATATGTTGCTTAGAGCTGTTTTTTTCTTTTTGGAGGGAGGGGTAGAAGGTGGGGGCGCAGTTTTCTAGATGATCTTGTCCTGGAACTGCCCGCTTGCACACAAGGCACTTAACAGATCTTCTCCCCCCCACATAATATGTAGCTGAGATCAGATTCCCTAACACAATGTGTAGCTGGCTGCTATGCTGCAGTTCTGACCTATGCAATTCCCCTGACTGGATTGGCAGCTGCAGTAGCCAGCTACACACTGTGTGGAGGGATACCGTTCTCAGCTATGTGCTGTGTGTCGGGAGGAGGAAATCTCTTAAAGCGGAGTTCCACCCAAAAGGGGAAGTTCCGCTTTAAAGATTGGTCCCCCGCTCCCCATTAAGGATTGGCACCTTTGGGGAGCGGGTACCCGAAATTGACAGGTACCTGCTCCCACTTCCACTGCGATTGCCTAGGTGATCAGAAACGGAAGTTGTCCTCCCTCCCCGAAGCCTCGTGGGACACGTGACAGGTCCCAGAAGACGACGGGGCCATTCAGGAAACGCAGCGCTACTCGTGCATGCGCAGTGGGCACCCGGCTGTGAAGCCGCAAGCTGTCACAGCCGGGTGCCCACACTGAAGATGTCGGCACCTAGAATACGGGGCGGCTGGTGAAATGGGCTGCGGCAGGGGCAACGCGGGATCGTGGGACAGGTGAGTGGCTGTTTTTTAAAAGTCAGCAGCTACAGTTTTTGTAGCTGCTGACTTATTTTTTTACAGAGTGAGTGGAACTCCGCTTTAAGTGCCCTGCCAGCAGTGACCCTGTCCTCAACTCTGCTGACCACTGTCTTCCGCCATGCTGACCCCTGTTCTCTGCCCTATTGACCCCTGTACTCTGCCCTGCTAACCCCTGTTCTCTGTCCTATTGACCCCTGTACCCTGCCCTGCTAACCCCTGTTCTCTGTCCTATTGAGCCCTGTACCCTGCCCTGCTGACCCCTGTTCTCTGTCCTATTGACCCCTGTACCCTGCCCTGCTAACCCCTGTTCTCTGTCCTACTGACCCCTGTACCCTGCCCTGCTAACCCCTGATCTCTGTCCTATTGACCCCTGTACCCTGCCCTGCTGACCCCTGTTCTCTGTCCTATTGACCCCTGTACCCTGCCCTGCTGACCCCTGTTCTCTGTCCTATTGACCCCTGTACCCTGCCCTGCTAACCCCTGTTCTCTGTCCTACTGACCCCTGTACCCTGCCCTGCTAACCCCTGATCTCTGTCCTATTGACCCCTGTACCCTGCCCTGCTAACCCCTGTTCTCTGTCCTATTGACCCCTGTACCCTGCCCTGCTGACCCCTGTTCTCTGTCCTATTGACCCCTGTACCCTGCCCTGCTAACCCCTGTCCTCTGCCATGCTAACCACTGCACACTGACTAGATCACCCACTGTACACTGCCCTACAAACTGCTGACCCTATCCTCTGCCCTGCTGACCTCTTATACACTGCTCTGTCGACCTTGCATCCTCTGCCCCCCTGATATTTTTCACTGCACCCCCAAATCAGACAGGCTAGATCTGGCCCTGGTTCATTGTGTACTATAAGAGGACAAGGCCGCACTGTGCTGCAGAACATATATTTCAGCCCCCAGTTCACCATAATGTCAGCCATTGAACCCACAAATCTAATTTACTGCAGTATATTAAATAAAAGCAGAACCAAGCTGATTTTCTATATTAAATAAAATGCACATAAAATGTAGACGAGGAATTCAGCTTCCTAATATATGCGTAGCACAAGAGTTTTCTGTTTTAAGAGTTCATAGAGTACAGACATACATTTTTTCAAATGAAAATATACTATAATTACCGGTGTAATTAAGGATTAAATTCCTTTAACTGTGAAGGAGCATGAAAGAGAATGCGAAGACTGCCAAGACAATTCAGCACAAGTGTGTCTATCACAGACAGCACAGCCCATTACCAAAAAAATATTTGTACAATTTGTCTGCCTGCGGGGGTATAATGTAATGGGGGGCATGTCATACATGAACCCACAAAAGTGACAATAACAGAACGATTCCTAATGAAAAATATCAAAGATTAAAATCAAGAACACAAATTATTATTATTTACTAGTATAGATAAAACCACATAAAAGCAGATGGAGGAGGGGTGGAAACCAAGCAATACATTAGCGTATGATAAAAACACAACTGAGTAAGATGGAGAGGACCAAAGTCTTGCTCCAGGGTTCATGTATCTTGTGGTCATATTCTTGGCCTGACCATCCACAATCGCATATGATATTATGCAGTATCATGAGCAATTATAATTGCAATAATTATTACTCATCAAAACACACACTTCGCATACATAAAATACTGCATGAGTGTGCAACTTTTTTTCTCTTTCAAATGAAATAGTTATTTTATGACAGCAAGCCTCCTTATGAATTTGTGTTTTTTTTCTGATCAGACTATGGGATTGATTTACTAAAACTGGTGTATTTAGAACCTGGTGCAGATGTACATGGTAGCCAATCAGCTTCTAACTTTAGCTTGTTCAATGAAGATTTGCCAATAAAACCTGGAAGCTGATTGGCTACCAAGCACAGCTGCACCAGATTATGTGTGCACCAGTTTTAGTAAATCTCCCCCTATATCTATTCCTCAAATGCCTGTTTCCAACTCTCCCCAATACACCCCATGTGGGGGAATTTATCCAAAGATGGCTGTTAAATGCACGTGGGTGCCATTAATTGTTAATAGCATCGCAAACGCAAATGTATAGTACTGCAGTAGCATGCTGTTTGGTGGGGTGGGATTTTAAAAGTCGTGCCTACTGTACTTTTTGCGCACATTGTTGTATGAACAGCAAGGCTAGGGGTGCACACTAGCCCATGCTCTAAAGGGCGATCGCATGGCCCCATTGGCTGAATTGACAACTTAGACTGGCAGTGCTTCTGCAATAAAAAGCCTGCCCATTAGCAGTTTTTTAATATTATATATATATATATATATATATATAAATAATGTATATATGTATGTATTTATAAATATATTTTTATATTTAGGTCCACTTTAAATTTTCTGAGGCAAGAAGACAGCCTTTTCTTGCTGTATTTTACAGTTGTGGGGTGCTGGGGGCTGAAAAAACACGGCTTAGCTGTCTGTTTTTCACACAACGCCATACCTTTGGCCACCCGTGTGAAAGACGCCTTAGTAGCTTGAATATTTTCATTAATTTGTAGAATTATTTACATTTCCCTGATCACATCCATATCCAAAAAAATAATTGATTTCCTTAGTGACCGGCTCTCTTTAGAATTTGTTCACACCAACAACCCATGCCAAACACACAGCTGGTGTGCGTTGGGAGGAACAGTACCGATCCGTCGATCCCAGGGCATTGTACAGTTAACTTTTTTTTACTTTTGTTAGAACTTTTTGAAATGCCACAAGTGACATTTCATCCAGTTCAATTCACTGCAGCTGCGTTGCGATGCAGAAGTTTGCAACGTGCTGCACTGCCAAAAAAGTAGTGCATGCAGTACTTTTTTTTCGCAGACACCACAGAAAAAGCAATGGTTTAACCTGGCTTTATAGAAACAAGGCAAACTGCCTTGTCTTTGAGTTAGAAACTGCACTGAGCAAAGCTGCCCAGTGCAGCTCAAGGGAAATGTTGTGAATGGGCCCTTAAAATGTTACTAAACCCACAACAGTAAAATCAGTCTGTATATGTAGTAAAGCATGCTTGTTATACTAACTGTGGAACCTAAGGGGTTCATCCTCCGCATTGTGTAAAAAGGATGTTTGATCCTGTCTTCTCTGATCCTCCCCTTCTTCTATTGTCCCCAATCCACCTGCTAATAGAACAGAGCCTTGGGGGCAAGCTGCACATGCACAGTTTGGTGTGTATTGCTAGAGAGGTTTGTTTTTTCTTGGAAGAGTGCATGTGATCAACACAGGGCCAAACAGCACAGTCCAGACAGAGGGTCAGAGGTCCTGTAGCCTCATTGGAGAATGAAAACTCCACCTACAAGATTAACCAGTGCTCGGCCAGACACTGATAGAAGCCACACGACTACTCTAACTGCTGATGAGAAAAGGTATTTAGCAGTTTATACTTACTAAAATAATTGCATTTCTATGTTCTGCATTCTGTAGGAGACCAGATTTAGTGAATGCAGGGTCTTGGGTTTAGTAAAACTGTAATTACAATGTTCTGTCATTTTAAAATGTATCTAAGGATAGATTAGCCATTGTGAACAAATTAATTTGTGAAAACAGCATTTAATAAGACTAATAAAGTGCTTAAATATGCTTTGCTTAGAGGTTTATTACATTTTAGTTTATTGCATTTCATAATTTTGCTTCTTTAGTGCTACCCAGTGGATTACAAAAACAGCTTTCCTCAGTCTAATTTGCTATAAAAAAAAAAAATTAGAACTGGATTTCTTACGCCGTGATACTCAACTGATTTTATAGCAGGCCTGTCAAGTAAATGCAATTTGGTAATTTACTAGGAGCTCCACCCTGCTCAGTAAATGGCAAAAATAAAAATCTTTGAAAGATAATTGTAAAAAATACTTATGTAAGTCTTGGTTCAAACCTTTTGAGCCATTTTTGCACTGTTTTTTGCATTTCACTTTGCATTTTTACACGTGTTTCTTTGCTGCACTTTTACCGCGGATTGCGTTTTTCAGCTAAAAAGCATTTCAGAATAAAAACGCAAAACACGGCAAAAAACACACTTCATCCGTTTCAGCGGTGTCTCCATTGAACTCTATTGTAGCAAAAACACTGCTTTTTTGCTTGTAAAAAAGTCCCTGACCCTTTCCAAAAATGCAACTGCTCAAAAAAGCAACTGCTCAAAAAAGCATTTGAACGTGTCCTACAGGAAACCATGTTAAATGAATTGTAGTGCGTTTCTGCAAAAAACACTAAAAAACAGATTGGTGTGAACCAGGCCTAACACTACATCTTGTGGACGCTTCCTGTTGGTGCTGGTGATGTTAGTGGACCCCACTGTGGGATCCTAGGATACTAAGAATTCTCAAGCCTCCAGTACTGTGCAAGATATCATTTGCAAAGGATTTGGGATTCTCAGCTTTCCCAGGATCCCCCAAGAAGGCCTAGTGTTGTCATCCTCATCTAGGCATGCCCGCTGGAAACTGTGGTTTTGATTTTTTTTTTTTTTTGCTATGGGGGACTAATTGTTTCTGTCGTACTTTGTTATGTGGGCAGTGCTCCAATGGGTATTTATTGGGGAAGAATGCCCTTTTGTGCTCATCATAGCAATCAGTTGTGTACCACAATCATCACCTTACAGTGTTTCCCCATATGTTCTCTGGATGTTACATTGCACATTTTGGAGCTTAGAGAGTACGGTTTCGGAAGATACTCTAATAACAGCTAGCAGGCAATTGGAGGACAACATAGATATAAAGTGAACCTACTGCCAGGAAAAAAAGTGAAATACTTCTATCCTGGATAGCAAGCATCTCCAATTTCCTGCACCCTCAAGAGATTTTCTTCTAGAGTTACTTGTAACCCCCAAATACAGAAGCTCACCGATATGCAGGAAGCAACCAGCTTCATGGATTACCATCTCTGTTTCACACCTTCCATTGCAGAGGTGGACCAGTAATGGCAGCCTACATGTTTCCCTCAACACATGGCTTTAAAAAAATATATGGGACTGCCATTGTGGTTTTCCTTTCTGAAAATGTGATCTGCCTGGCTGTCATGCTACCTTGCTTCATTGGACAATAAGTCACTAACCCTGACCAGAAAAGTATGCAGAAAAGGACTCTGACATTTCAAACCTGCACACTTGTTCCAGGTCAGCGACGCAGATCGTACTAATGTGTCAACATATCAGTCAGAAAACCAATGCCTTCAGGTATGGATGAACAATGGTGTCTCCTGTTTTTGTCTTATGATAAGTTTATGTTAAATTCAAGGGGCTGTTTGGATGTCGTTAATGTACTGAATTTTAAAGTAAGTGTATGATTTGGTACAATATAATGAGATATCTGCTATTACCTCTAGTGGCCATAAAATAGCTTTTTCTGCACCTTCTTTGATATATTTTAATTATTTGCCCTAATTTGTCTTGACTTCATGGCTAAAATTTTCATACTGCCATTCTCCTAACCCTGGGCTTGACAGATTTGCTTTGAGTCTAGGAAACAGCTAAAAAAGTTAGGAGGCAAGAATGTGCAACGCGTTTCTGAGCATGTGCGATGTCCGTGTTGGGCAGGAGTGCTTATTGCCAAGCTTGAGAAAAGAGTGCGACTGTCCAACACGGACAATGAAGTCCAACTTTAAAGCTCATCATACACTATACAATTGGATTGTATAATCTCCTTAGATCTTCAATCAACTATGTGCTGCAAGGGTCTGCCTATTTAGAAAGCATTGTTTAGGTAGGTCCTCATTTTATATAATTTTGGTAACTCTACAGGAGATTGCCCAGAGATTGTAAAATATGTATGGGCAGCTGAACACAGGAGTGGAGGAGAGTGGTTCATGAAGTGGAAGCAGAAAACATTAAATAAACAGAAAACTTGGTTGGAACTGCAGTCTTGTAGATCCGTTGGCTGGAATGAAGTTAGTGAATGACAGACTTTGTATGGCCTCTCCCTCCACCCATCACTTACCATGGCAGACCGTCCCAGGGCTCGCTCTTACCACATGAAGCCAGAGGTAGAGCCCGCAGAGTGAGGACCAACCCCAGCTCTGGAAAGACACCCCTGACATCTGTCCGCTTATCCCTCCTGGCAGATAAGTCAGCTCATACAGATCTCTGTGTACCTGTCATCAGCCTCGCATACTAAAGGACACTCACACAGTACTGCTTTGTCTCCAGTGCGACAGACATCTTCCCAGAGAGCAGCCGCGGAGTTCCATGCCATTGGTCTTCAAAGAAATTACTCCGCTCCTTACAGTGTAATGGAAGAGCCATAGGCACGTATGGACTTTACTACTATACGGTAGTGTTATCCTGTGTATTGTAGATGGGGTTTTTTCTCTTTTCAAAAGCCCAGGCATCAGGATGCAATTTCTAGTCCACATGGCGACCTGGCATCTGGGATTTATCAAGCTCTGTCCTAACCAATGAGAGAAATTGATCTGGGTGAAGTGAGCTCAATGTAATATCCTCTGTAGACTTTTCCTCTTGGATATCTCAAGTCCCAGGCGCATGAGTGACATGGACATTTTTAACTGTATTGCATGGTGTTACCTATGAAGTTACTGAGTAAGGGTATGTATATATTGTACCTTCAACCTGACTATATAACCTATTTTTTACATTGCATGTTGGTTCTAATTAATAATTTATACTGTATATTCAAGATCCCTATCTTCCATTCACTCCTGAAGAAGTGGACCGTTGTTTCGTGAAATGTGTTGAGATGTGTAACTTTGACACAGTATATAGGTCAGTTGTGAAGTTTATGTCAAGGTTATATATAATATCTACCAGCTTGTTTTCACATGGGGTTTAAAGATTAGTTAAAAAAAAAAGGAAATTTTCACTGACATTATTTCTTTACCTCAGTGTTTCTCAACCTTTTTTCAGTCAAGGCACCCTTTAAAATTATGGACAGTCCCGAGGCACCCTTTAAAATTATAGATAGTCTTGAGGCACCCCATTCTAAAAAGGGGTGCCTAAAGACTGCCCATAATTTTAAAATGGTACCCCATTCTAAAATGTGAAAAACTATGCTAATAGTTTTATATAACGCAACAACATCATAGTACTGTATAGTGTATAGTACTGCAGTAGCATGCTGTTTGGTGGGGTGGGATTTTAAAAGTCGTGCCTGCCATATTTTTTGCACACATTGTTGTATGAACGAGCCCCAAGGCTAGGGGTTCACACTAGCCCATGCTCTGAAGGGCGAGGTGATTTTTTCTTCCAAAGCAAATACACTTTTGTATACTGGTACTAAGTAGTATTCCAGTGTTCTCTTCTCCCTCAGTTTTTCTCCATTACTTAGCTAATGTGACCCCAACATTGACGGAAAGGGGCAGGGGAGGATCAAACTAGTAGAACAGATACAATTGAGTGCTACTAGATACCACCAATAGTATTGCTAATAGGGGAGAGAGTCCATAGTATGTTACAGTCTTTAGTGTCCACTGTAAGGCAGCGTGTAGTAAGAGCAGGAGAAGACTGTCAAGAATGCAAGAGAAAGACAAGCGCCATCTGGGTGTAGTAGTAAAACAACCAATTTAATGAAATAAAAGCAATTCACTCACAAAAGGTAAGGTAGTCATAAGGCATGGATAATGAAGATGGCCATCAGTAAAGATCCCGGACCGCAGTGGTAGTGTCTGTGAGCCGGCTGCCAGGTTGCTCTGGACGCTCCCAGGGCTTCCTGGTCGGCGTGAAACACAGCCAAAGGCGGAAGTGGTGTCCACACCAGGAACTGACGATCAAAGATAGCGACTTGTCTCACAGCCACTACCACTGCGGACCTTTACTGATGGCCACCTTTATTATCCATGCCTTATGACTACCTTACCTTTGTGAGTGAATTGCTTTTATTGCATTAAATTGGTTGTTTTACTACTACACCCAGATGGCGCTCGTCTTTCTCAAGGATCAAACTAGGATGCTGTGCAGGCAACTGACATCCTCCTTTTCAACTGATGATGTCATTGGTTGTCAGGATGCTGTGTCTAGAAGGTCGTAATGGTGCACAATGAAAACCCGTGGCTTTGTGTAACTAAAAGGCAGACTTCATACACCCGCTGGCTTGTATACAAGGTTTGGGCAATTTTTAGACATTTTGCCAAGGCATCCCTGAGGAAACCTCAAGGCAACCCTGCGTGCCTGGGCACCCTGGTTGAGAAAGGCTGCCTAAAAAAGCCCCAAGATTCCTTTTTTTTCCTTTGTACACTGTCAAAGTTATAGGAATGCTGGCGCATGCACCAAGTGGGTTATGGTAATCCATGCATGATGGACAAATTCCTCCACCTTTCTGTGAGAATATTTATTATTTATTTTAATTTATTTATTATAGGTACTTATATAGCGTTGTCTATTTATGCAGTGCTTTACATATATATATATTATACATTCACATCAGTCCCTAACCCTCAAGGGGAGTACAATCTAAGGTCCCTAACTTACATTCATGCATACAGATACTATTATATACTACAATTTAGACAGGATCCAATTAATCTACCAGCATGTCTATGGAGTGTGGGAGGAAATCAGAGTACCCAGAGGAACCCACGCAGGCACAGGGACAACATGCAAACTCCAGGCAGGCGGTGCCGTGGTTGGGATTCAAACCAATGACCATAGTACTGCCAGGCAGAAGTGAGAACCATTTAACCAGCTCAAAGTGTTTTATCGTTGCCATTTCCATTGCTTTATTCTGTAAGGTGACTGATGGGGGGACATTAAGCTTGAGGCTCCAGTTATTAGAATAATAGCACAATGCCCAATGAGCTCACGTGTGGAAATAGCAGCCATATGAAGGCAGAGCTGATGTACAATACAAGGAAACCAAGTGCCAACTCAGCTCTGTGTAATGTAAATTTCACACAGTGGGCCAGACTCTCTGAGCAGTGCTACAGTGAATGGTGCTACATGCACAAAGACTGCAGTATACCGGCTACCATCTCTTCCTTGGCTTGTGAGGCGACTCCAGCAGCTTGATTCACAGCGGTCCCTCCAGAGAGCCTTGCTGTCAGAACAAAGCCGTGGGGGCGGGGAAAGGGGCGCCATGTCCATTCTTGTAGCTAGACTTAAAAAGTATGAAGGAACATGGGACAACACCATGTACTTTGTCACCTCATGGACAGAACTTTGAAAAAGTTGTCAATGGACAGCGAAGGAGCAGCAGAAGCTCATTCCTCCTCTCACTTTGTTGGCTCTTCTCATCAGCACATTCCTTGTCTTTACACATGCATTCAGGAAACCTGATTGGCCCTTACAGCTGCCCTTTCCTCAACCAGGCTGTTGTACAAGGTGCTACAAATGCTCATACTAGGTAATATTAGAGTACATAAACAAGATGCATTAAAAAATACCAAGAATACATTGAACTACTTTAAATGAATACATAAATGCACTAAATAGTGTTCTATGTACTACATACTGACAAATGAGTGCTTGCCATTGCAAGATGGATACTCACTCTGGGGCTGTGTATTGCAGTGTATAGGGTACGGACCGCTGCACCGGCAGCAGGGGGCATCATAGCTCCTATGTGCAGTGGGGTGGCCAGGATATCCAACGTCAGTTCACCTTTTTATATTTCTTGAAAAAATGAATGTACCCATTACCGTTTCTGTTCTAGATTCAAGTCCAATTTTTAGACAACACTAAACATGCACTTTACATTTACGTAGATTGAAAACCTCTCAGACCTTTAAGAATATAACTTCGGTGACCTTTTCTAAAATGATTTATGGAAAGTGGTTTACCTAATTATGTTGAAATGATTCAAATGTGCTCCATATTTAATATAAATAGGCCTGTAAACCAGCAATGTGTCTTTTTTACAATTTGCAAAGTTCGCATATCTGCAGAAATGTTTAGATTTTACGTAACGCAAATATTAAAAGATCACTTTTATTTATCATTTCTTTCTAGAATGATCATTTTTGAAATGCACTTGTACAGTGAATCAGTGAGATGACGATCAGGTTACAGGTTATGTAATATACTGTAGAGTCCACATGAAACACAGCACGACCTTCCTCTGATGGGAAATTTACCCTTTACAGTGCTGATCCCACAAGCACGATACAGTCTATTTCAGCCTCATTTATTTCTTTTATTTTTCTTCTGTCGCAATGCTGGCTATACAAAAATAGATTGTTGTTTTTATGCCTAATGTAACGCAATCGATCTCCATCATGTGTATACATATTAAGGCTACAATAAAAGATCACGTCTTTTCTTAAAGTGTACAGCCCTGGCCAAACGTTTTGAGAATGAACTGCATATTAATTTACCTGCAAGGAAACAAATGCAGTCATTATTACTTTGCATAAAAAGGGATTCACAGGTAAGGATATTGCTGCTACTAAGATTTCACCTAAATCAACCGTTTATCGGATCAAAACGAACTTCAAGGAGAAAGGTTCAATTGTTGTAAAGAAGGCTTCAGGGCGCCCTAGAAAGTCCAGCAAGTGCCAGGACCAGGGGCGGACTGATGGGGCCCCCGGGCAATAGGGGATCATGGGGCCCCTGTGTCCTTGTCCAAACTCAAAAAAGCCTATGAAAAAGGTACCAGGGGGATCTCATGGGGCCCCCTACTGACCCTGGACCCTCAGGCAGTGCCAAGTTTCCAAATGGTCAGTCCGCCCCTGGCCAGGACCATCTCCTAAAGTTGATTCCGCTGCAGGATCGGGGCACCACCAGTGCAGAGTTTGCTCAGGAATGGCAGCAGGCGGGTGTGAGTGCATCTGCACGCACAGTGAGGTGAAGACTTTTGGAGGATGGCCTCGTGTCAAGAAGGGCAGCAAAGAAGCACTTTCTCTCCAGGAAAAAAATCAGGGACAGACTGATATTCTGCAAAAGATACAGTGATCGGACTGCTGAGGACTGAGGTAATGTCCAGAGAAGAAAAGGTGAACATTACCATCAGAACTGTGTCAGGCCATAGTAAAGCATCCTGAGACCATTCATGTGTGGGGTTGCTTCTCAGCAAAGGTAGTAGGCTCACTCACAGTTTTGACTAAGAACACAGCCATGAATAAAGAATGGTACAAAAACATCCCCAAAGAGCAACTTCTCCCAACCATCCAAGAACATATTGGTGATAAACAATTCCTTTTCCAGCATGATGGGGCACCTTGCCATAAGGCAAAAGTGATACCTAAGAGGCTTGGGGAACAAAACATCAAAATTTAGGGTCCATGGCCAGGAAACTCCCCAGACCTTAATCCCATTGAGAACTTGTTGTCAATCCTCAAGACGAGGGTGAACAAATTATGCAATAATGGGCTACCATCAGTCAGGATGTGGCCCAGAAGTTGACTGACAGCATTACAAGGCAAATTGCTGAGGTCTTGGAAAAGAAGGGTCAACACTGCAAATATTCACTCTTTGCATAAACTTATTGTAATTGTCAGTAAAAGCCTTTGACACTTATGAAATGATTTTAATTATACGTCAGTATACCATAGTAACGTCTGATAAAAAGACCTAAAAACACTGAAGCAGCAGACTTTATAAAAATTTATATTTGAGTCATTCTCAAAATTTTTGGCCAGGGTTGTAGAAACTTTGTGGTACTCAAAATCCCTGTTCACACCTGTGCAACTTTCTGCACATTCGACAACATATGATAACTTGCGACAATGCATGACAGGAGGATTACAAAAATGCAGTTTCAAACGAGTGCACCTAACCGTAAAGGATAAGTTCACCTTTTCAAGAAAAATGAAAATAGGCACAAACTTCAAATATCCTGGCCACTTTTCCAGACTCCGCTACTTATAGTGGCCATAATTCTGTACCTCCACAATACACAACCTCAGAGTAAGTATTCATCATAACACTCACAGTGGCAAGCATTGATTGGCCAGTGCAGCCACATGACAATTCTGACCAATAAGAAGTGTATCTGAGGCTTCTTCCAGTAAGGTGTCCCAGAAACAAGCACGTTTCATTGATCAGCGTGTTAACACTCTAACCATTGCAAGCATTATGATGGATACCCACTCTGCGGCTGTGTATTGTAGTGTATGGACCACTACACTGGCGGCACAGGCCATGGTCCCTATGTGCAGAGGGGTCTGGAGCGGTGGGCAAGATACCTTAATTTTTTTTTTTTTTTCATTTTTTGAACTCGTGGTGGAGCGCAAAAACTAAACACCTAAGTGTACAAAAAAGAGAAAAATGCACATAAAAAGTGCACTTAAGGGTGTGTCTCTAGTTCACCTCCCAAAGAAGTAGGACTTTACCCTGACCCTCCGGGGTCATTTTTTTTTTTTTTTTTTTTTTAGAAAAGGTGAACTTACCCTTTAACATTCTTTCCCTAGTTTCATGAAAGAACACTTAAAGTGATTGTAAACCTTCACCTTGTGAAAAAACCCATTCAGTTTAAAATAGAAATGAAGATTTATACCGCTCGGCTGCCCTCCTCTCTAGTTTGTCAGAATGGTTCCCCCGTCCTATTTCTAAAGCTTATGTCCAAATAGAACAAGACCTTTCTCCATCTGACCTGCGTGCCCTTCCCTGGGGCTTTCAGCGTATCTTATCTTGTCTACAAGACATCTCACCCCTGACTTTAGCAGCCCTTCATACATGTTACAAGGCAGTCTTCATCCATCACTTATCGTCAGACCCATCCTCATTAATGCCACTATTATGATAACTTGGACCTACCTCAAGGGATAGATGTTCACTCCTTACCTAAGAACCAATTGGCCTGTCTCCCATACCCTAACACATCCACCTTCGGAGAGCACCGACCTTCCTTATACAAGGGGATTACCCACAATAGACTGGTTAACTGACTCTCAACTGGCAAAGTTTTACAAGAAATTATGCTTGACTGGGTCTGTGAGATGCCCACTTATGGAATTTGAAAAGCTGTGCTCTTTTAGCGAAACACCCAGACATGTACTCTCCACCTCCTATAGACTCCTCCAAACAGTCTGTCAAGACAAGTTGCCCACATATACTAGAGTTTGGTCCACTGAATTGGGTTGTGATTTCTCTGAATCGGATTGGTTGAAACCTTTCTTATTTACTCATACATCAACCATTTCTAGCCATGCTCAGGAGAAAAACTGCAAGATCATCTCACGAAAGTATAGGAACCAGATGTCTCTCCACCATGCTTTTCCTTCTACTCCAGCTACCTGTTGGCACTGTGGTGGCGAGAGGCTCCTATTTACACAATTGGTGGGACTGCCCATGGATCAAACCATTTTGGTCCACGATGTTTGCAATATACAAAAGGATCTATAACGAATCTCTACTTCAATCCCCAAATATACCCTTGCTCTCTCATCCTACCAGGTTCTATTGCCTCCCAAAAAAGAAGTATTTTACGTACCCTCAACTCCACTCCTGAAGATACAATATAGAGTCACCACTTTCCTATAAGATATTCTTAGTAAGTCACCTCATCATCATGCAGTTTACCATTTTCACTCATTTGGGTATGCCTTCCAGATCCCCCCTACTCTTTTTCTTATCATTCCCTTCTAATTTTATTTTTCTTACACTTACATAATCATTAGTATACAGAGAAATGGCATTGCTTTTATTAAACTCTGCTGTTCTGCTAATATACATTTACGGCAGTCCATACATATTGGTGCACTAACTGCATTACTGGATAATGAGTTTAAACAACACCTCATTACGTTTTGTCCTTACTATGTGTACCATTTCTGTGTATGACACCTTAGGATACTTATTCCTTTTGGCTTCATTTTTATTATGACACCCAATCTGTATATTTATGTGGCAATGTTGTTCTACCCGCCTCCAGGACTTCTCCAGGGTGTCACCCATCCTCTGGAACTCCCTGCCCCAACCCATCAGATTATCACCTACTCTCCTCTCCTTTAGGCACACCCTGAAAACCCACCTCTTCAGGGAAGCCTGCCCCACCCCCTGCTAACTTGCCGACCTCCTTCACTCTTCCTACCACTCCATCCCCCACAGCTTTCTCCTCCTGTGCCACCATCCCCTCCCTCCTAGATTGTAAACTCGAAAGAGCAGGGCCCTCAATCCCCTCATGTTTTGCATTGTATTGTTATTGTTCTGTCACATGTTCTGTCCCCCTTTATAATGTACAGCGCTGAGCGAACTATTGGTGCTTTATAAATACTGTATAATAATAATAATATATATTCATGTACCTCTCTCTCAACATTACTTCTCTTAAAAAAATGCTAAAAAACGTATTTGCCTTTAAAACAGAAATGAAAGGAAAAACATTTGTGTATAGATATAAAAAAAAAAAATTATAAAACTCTTCTTTCCCCCTTTTGTTATAAGTGACCACATTATTACATTCTCAGCTGCATAAGAGCTGGGGAAGGAGAAACAGCAGTCCACTAAACTACCCAGTGAATGGAGGTGCAGGGGGGGGGGGTGCAAGAACAAGTCTAATCATTGTAGGAGAGCAGGCTGAGTTTCAAGCATAGCTAAAGAACTGACCATGGTGTGTTCTGCTTAGTGTGATCAGATGTTCATAGGAAAGCAGAGGGACTTGCAGGAACAACAGGGATTTCACACAAAAGGAATCAATACAAAGAGAACATGATACTTCTCCATACAAGTACATGGTACAGCAGGCACATATCAGTAATAGGAAATGTTGGGTTTACATACTCTCTAATATCACTGATTGAGAAGTCTGAATATTTTGATCTTTTCAAGGTTTGCAATATCAAGACCGTCTCATTATCATAAAGTTCTAACAATTAGTCTAATCAACGCACAATGCATTTTAATGCATGGCAGTGCAATGCAATGAGCTGCTGGGTACAAAGTTGGAAAAGTGTGAACACTGTAAACACTGCAAGGTGTTGTTACAACGCACTGGTGCACAATGAACACAAGGGTGCATAATGCACATCCACAAGCCCTTAAAGCCAAGTTCCAGTACAATTGTAAAAAACTGTACAAAAACTGTAGCTGCTGACTTTTAAAAAACAGCCACTCACCTGTCCCTCAATTCCGCGGTGTCCCCCCCACAGCCCGTTTCACCGGCTGTGTCCTGTGTTCCAGGCGCGACATCTTCAGTGTGGGCACTGGCTGTGACAGCTTGCAGCTTCACAGCTGGGTGCCCAATGTGCATGCATGAGTAGTGCTGCGCTTTCTGAATGGTCCCGTAGACTTCTGAGACCTGTCACATGTCCCAGAAGACTACAGGGAGGGAGGGAGGACAACTTCTGCTTCTGATCGCCCAGGCGATCGCAGCAAAAGTGGGAGCGGGTTCCTGTAAATTTCGGGTACCCACTCCTCAAAGGTGCCAATCCTTAACAGGGAGCGGGGGACCAGTCTTTAAAGCGGAACTTCCCCTTTTGTGTGGTGCTCCGCTTTAATATTTCCTCATAGATGAGGCTTTCCATCTCTCTTATTAATTTAGTGGCCCTTCTCTGCAGCAACCTTTTCTGAGTTGGTACCTAAAACTGAACTGCATATTAGTTTAAAGCCTAGCGCACATGATCAGAAAATCAGATGTGAAATACCGCTTTTGGATCGATCGTACCATAATCTGAGCATTAGTACACAGCTTTGGGTTTTCAAAATGAGACTAGCATGCAAAAAAAGGCCGATCATTTGTCCAATATTCTCATCGTGTGCATGAGGTTTTAGTTATGCTTTCTACAGGGGTACGAATATGTCTTCTTTAAATTCAAAACTGTATCCTGCTCAGTAGGATGCAAATTTGAATTGCTTGCTTTCATTACGTCTATGATCTAACAGAACATCCAGATGCTTCTCCATCATTGACTCAATACTGTAAGCTGAAACCCAGATAATGCCTTGGGAATCAATGCAACACAGTGCATTATTCCAACATAGCTGAAAGCACGTTATACAGAAATAAAACCTATACATTTATGATAACTATTCAGCATTCCATGGCCATACATACACCTGAATGCATCTTGGAGTTATACGACCAGTATATTTCAATTAGAGATTAGAATAGATAAATATATTTGTTATGTAAGAATGCAGTTTATAGACTTTCAGACTTTATGGGGTTTATTTTCTAAAGCTGGAAAGTGCAAAATCAGGCTCACTTCTGCATAGAAACCAATCAGTTTCCAGGTTTTATTGCCAAAGCTTAATTGAACAAGCTGAGGTTAGAAGCTGATTGGTTTCTACGCAGAAGTGAGCCTGATTTTGCACTCTCCAGCTTTAGGAAATAAATCCTTATGTGCGTTAGTCCCGGGGAGGAGAATGTCTCCTATAGTTGCAGACAGGAAACTATAGTGATGTGAAATGCTTTTTATCACATTAGAACAGATTTTTGTAATGCTGCCAAGACAGTTTGCTCGTCCACTCTATTCCTTTAGTGGGCGTTGACATGGTTTGGCTACGTCAGCTTAAATGGAATACACAGACATCCAAAAACTTCACACATAGACACAAGATATGCGGAGACAGCATCAGATAACTCACACTGTAAAGAAGATGTAAAGAACATTTTTTTTATGAGTCTTCTGGTCTATAGGCCTTTATGCTTACAATAAATAGACCATTTGTGACAGGACGTAAAACTGGAAACATCTTTCCAAGACTTACAGGAGGCAGTAGGGAGTTCTGTTCTTGGCTTGTTCACAGGAACCACTGGAAATGTCCTTCTGAAGATACTAAGGCTGAATGAGCTTTCTCACAAATTATAAATCCAAAAATATAACAGAAATTTCCTTCAGAACATCCAAAGGTTGAAAGAATTGTTTCACAAATTATCTAACCATAAATTTACTAAAAATGGCCTTCAGAAGATTCAATGGTCGAAAGAGCTTTGTTACAAATGATCTATGTATAAGCATACTGGAAATGTCTTTCTGAAGATCCAAAGGCTGAAAAGAGCTGTCTCACAAAATATCAATCCATAAATATGTATAAAAATCCTGCAAGCAACCAAAAAAACGAAATATATATATATACTAAAAATCAATAATCACTCCAATTAAAGTCACTTACACCCTACAGATACTCATCAATGTGTCTCAAAACTAAGCAAATTAGTGCAGCACCTAGGCAAAATGGGCGCCGTCAACAACAATAGAAACTCTAGAACCAGCTGACGTCATGACGCAATGCGAAATCAGAGTATAGAATAATGGAGGCAGTGTATTGCTGTTATGCAGTATATATCTGGTGCCATTTAGCACCAAAAGCATATGAGTAGCTATTTTTTATTTATTTTAATAAAGTGTTTAAATGATAAAGTACTATTTCTGCCTATTCCATTTTTTTTACGGATCGCTGGGGAGAGAAGGAGAAGGAGGGCAAGATCTAAAGCCTGCTGTGGGAAAAGGAGTGCTAACAGGGGAATCCAAATTTTATTTTGTCCCATATAGAGGACATAAGCATGGTGTAACCAAAGCATTGTATAATGTGAGGACAAAAAACTCCACGTGAGAGCAAAATTTGAGTGTTGGTGGAGGAACTCTTTTTTTATGCGTTATGAAGATAAAGTGGTGAAACAGAAAATCTACATCAAGATATATACTACTGTGCATATGAGTTTTCTGTAAATGTGTATATACTTATTAATTATTTATGAATTTTTAGGTAATTAATAGGAAGGTGCTGCACTAATTTGTTTATCAATCCATAAATATACTGGAAATGTCCTTGAGAAGATCTACAGGCCGAAAGATCAACCTCATCTCAACAAAACAATAGCAATCAACCAGGAGTCCTCTGGTCTATAGGTATTTATGCTTACAATAACGGACCATTTGTGACAGCATTTAAAACTGGAAACATTTCCCTGTGACCTGCAGAAGGCAGTATGGATTTTTGCTGTTGGGTTTGTTAAAAGGAACCACTGGAAATAGCATTCAGAAGATCCAAAGACCAAAAGCACTTTCTCACAAATGATCAATGCATAATTATACTGGAAATGGCCTACAGAAGCTCCAAAGACCAAAAGAGCTTTCTCATAAATTAAATGATCTATCCACAGATATACTGGAAATGGCCTTCTGAAGATCCAATGGTTGAATGAGCTTTCTCACAAATGATCCATCCATAAATACACTAGAAGTTACCTTTAGAAGATCAAATGGCCAAAAAGAGATTTTTTGCAAATGATCTATCCAAGAATATGCACAGTTGCTTTTGCTAAAAGTGAATGGTTTTGCCAAGTTCCAACCTTATCCCAATAAAACAATAGCAATCAACCAGGAAAATCCTGTAAAAAGCAATGGCTTTTGGATCTGATTTTTTGGTTGGATTTCACAACAATCCTCTTTTGGATATGGGTGTAGTCTTCACTGGCCTATGATGTTTAGTAAAAGCTTGGAGAACCCCCCCCCCTGCTCTTACACCATACTCTGGTGATAGCATGTGACATTTATGTTTTTTTCCTCTCATTATTTCCTTTTTGGACATTAAAAATCTGGGCTTAGCTGTCCAACTGGCTGCTTGTAAGATATTGGATAGAATTTTTAAAATACCTTCAGTAACAAAATTGTAGGTTCTGCTCACATTTGTGGATTCCAGTGCCTTCACCTAACAAAAATATGCAAAACAAATGTTCTTACTTCAAATGCTTCATACATTTTCTAGTTTAATGACACCAGCTATTAAAGAGCTCATGTAGACAGTTCTTCTCAAGCGCTGTTCTTTTCCTTTGAATGCATTGGAGCAAGGAAGAGTTTGACCTGCTTAACCTACACTGCAAACACATCCCCATAGTGCCCAAAAAAACACAATGCAAAATAGGTCAAATGCAGAAACAGAACAGTCATCCACACTGCACCAACAGGAACCTGCTGACCTGCGTTTGATTTTCTTTTTAAGCGCACATCAAATGCGAAAAAACAATGCCCATTTACATGTCCCCAAAGACAGAGACTACTAAGTACCTAGCTGCCTACTTATTCTTTCAGTGAAAGGACTGCTTTAAAAAAGACACAGAAGCAGCTTATTTTTTTAATAAATCTTCCAGGTACATGCACAAAAATGTTATTGCGCTTTGCAACTCCTACTCACAGCCCTCATGTACAAAATTAAGGGCATTATTCTACACAGGTCAACAATGAGGAGACACCTTGACTTCCTTCTGTAATGTGTGTTATGAAGTATGTTAATTATTTCGGTAATGCAGCAAAAAATCAAGGCACGTTGTGTTGAAACGGTTATTCATTTAGAATGGCATCCCAATGTACAGCGGTATGTGCATTGCAGAAACAGATGTTTTACCACAATGCAACAATGTGAAGGGGCCCCAATGGTTCCCACACATAAGATCCTGGTTAAATGACCAAGAAAATTATGACTGGATCAGAAAACAAAAAAATATAAGCATCAGCACTCTCCAACACATTCCAGATATCCATTGGCCAACTAATCTTGGTGAAGACTTGCTTGCTGGGATTGGATTTACCCAACCAATCACATGTTCCTACAAGATAAGCTGGTGCCAGTAATGTTCTTCTGCTTAGGGGATGATGCGCCATTTGTGCAAACAGTGCCACTCACGAGGGTCCTCTGGGAAGCTTATTCTAGATGTGGTTCAGGCTGGTGGTTGACCCTCCTGTCATATAGAGCTGTACAATGCTCACTTCTAGGGCAGGTAAGATGTGGGAGGCATATCTCTTAAAGTCCTAACCATGCTCCTGCTCTGTAATACATGTCAGACAACAAGCACATCCTTCACTTCCAGCCTGAATAGAACTGAGACTTGTACAATACTTTTATTAATTAATTGGGGTCGAAATGGATGGCTGTATTATCTGTCTGACCCCACTTTAAATTATCCACCACAAGAGAGTGCAGGCATGCACTTGAATCTATCTACAGTACAGTATTCATCATACATTTTTAATTTGAACAACTTTTGGTGATGTGATCGTACCTGAACATCCAACTGAAATCTGTTTTACGCTCAATAGGGTAACAACATTATTATTAGATAGAGCTAAGTAACCATTAAAATCACAGCTTAACATCGAATACTGCCAAAGCTATAATTAGAGTAAAATATTTATACACTATAAGAAGCTAGCAGGCAGCGCAGTCTTCTTAGAACGGTATGGGTTTAAATATCATCATTTCCATTGCAGATCCAAACAAGCTCCTTATTCCACATTTACCTTCTGTTTTCTGAAAGTGATGCTTTACTACATAATTCAGGGATTCAAAAACATTTGAAAAATGTAGTCAGAAGACTTGAGTTTTGAGCAACAACATTAAGTAATTACTGTGAGTCATTAAAGTGGTTGTAAACCTTTACATATATAGTCATTGACAAGACTGGCATCAGGTAATATAGAGAAAGGAAATAAATCCTTCTACATCAGTTGTACTTGTTTATCTATCGTCTTCTCTTCTCTACATCTGTACAAAGTTTGTCTGAGGTCTCAGAAAACGGGGGATGGAGAGCTGAAACTACACACTGCAGAACTCAGTGAGGAGAGCTCTGACAGCTGATTGGAGGGAAGAGGCACACCCCTCTCCATATAGCTTACGGGAACAAGGCTATCAATATGCTGGAGGTTCCTCCCGTCACCATTTTCCTTTTGGTGGAGGGATATGCTTTTTCATATTTCACGTCTGAGGTTTGCAACCACTTTAATGAATCACAACCTAACTCTGCAAATATTTTTTTCTCCATGGATTCACAAAGTGAATCTGGCCATGTCACTCATTCACAGTATTCTACGAATGAGAAACTACAAGTACCGTGTCACGTAACTTCACAAAAATGTAATTACAAAAAATTTAAGGGGGGGGGGGGATTCTCAACGGATTCACAAAGTGCTGACAGTTTAAAGAATAAATTCACCTTTCATAACATGTTATGAAATGACCACCCCCCTGATCTCTGATCACTGGTGCAATGCCTTCCAAGCTCCTATAACAAAGAATAATACATTTTTTTATCTGCAAAAAATGTGCAGTTAATATTTTTGTTGAAAGGTGAACTTATCCTTTAAAGCCAAACTCTGAACTCCCCCTCACCGCTCATCTCTAACCCACCATAAGTTTTTTGTACTTACATGTTTGTGCAGTTACGTTATATACCCAAAATATCCAAAATTCCAGACAGAGGGGTAAAAATGGACAGTCTGGTCCATATCCTATAATGCAGTGCTCAGGCATTTTTGGGAACTAGTCACAAAGTACACCTAAGGCACTGCATGTCACTGGAAGCTGCCCACTATTTAGCCGTGGGTTGATTTTGCTTTTTGTGACACCATGGCAGGTTTACTTTAAAGTATTTCCAATAAATGCATTATTCCTCATGTTTTGTCTCCAGAAAATGCTGCAAGTAGAGGAAAAATAACTACTGACCTGGAAAAAAAAATGGGGTGCAGAGTTTCACAGCCAGCACTGCCTGTCAAACTCACCCATTGACTTCAATGGGGACGTACTGCAACCACAAGCCGACTGTCCCGCAATGTAAAATTGGCCTTAATAGTGCCTCCTGAACACCTGCCAATTGTTATTTTTTTTAAATTCTATCTACTGTTATTTTTTTTAAATTCTATCTACTGTTATTTTTTTTTTATTCAAGCTAAAATATTATATATATATATATATATATATATATATATGTATATATATAATATTTATTTATTTATTCATATGCAGTGCCTTGAAAAAGTATTCATATCCCTTGAAATTTTCCACATTTTGTCATGTTACAACCATAAATGTATTTTATTGAGATTTTTAGTGATAGACCAGCACAAAGTGGCACATAATTAAGAAGTTGAAGGAAAATGATAAATGGTTTTCAACATTTTTTACAAATAAATCTGTGAAAAGTGTGGCGGCATTTGTATTCAGCCCCCCTGAAACAATACTTTGTAAAACCACCTTTCACTGCAATTACAGTTGAAAGTCTTTTTGGGGATGTCTCTACCAGCTTTGCACATCTAGAGAGTGAAATGTTAGCCGATTCTTCTTTGCAAAATATCTCAAGCTCTGTCAGACTGGATGGAGAGTGTCTGTGAACGGCAATTTTCAAGTCTTGCCACAGATTCTCAATTGGATTTAGGTCTGGATTTTGACAGAGTCATTCTGAATATGCTTTGATCTATTGTAAGCCATTCCATTATAGCTTTGGCTGTATGTTTCAAGTCGTTGTCCTGCTGGAAGGTGAACCTCCACCCCCAGTCTCCAGTCTTTTGCAGACACTGAAAAATGTTTACAAATAAATATCTGAAAAGTGTGCCATGCATTTGTATTCAACCCCCTTTACTCTGATACCTCTAACTAAAATCTAGTGGTGCAAATTGCCTTCAGAAATCACCTAATTAGTAAATAGAGTCCACCTGTGTTTCATTTACTCTCAGAATAAATACAGCTGTTCTGTGAAGCCCTCAGAGGTTTATTAGAGAACATTAGTGAACAAACAGCATCATGAAAGCTAAGGAACACACCAAACAGGTCAGGGATAAAGGTGTAGAGGTTTAAGCAGGGTTAGGTATAAAAAAAAAAAATCCCAAGCTTTTATTATCTCACGGAGCACTGTTCAATCTCCCTGCCCGACCTGTCAGTTTAGGTGGTTGGCCATGTCTTGGTAGGTTTGCAGTTGTACCATACTCTTTCCATTTTCGGATGATGGATTGAACAGTGCTCCGTGAGATGTTAATTTTTCGTTGTAACATGACAAAATGTGGAAAATTTCAAGGGGTATGAATACTTTGTCAAGGCACTGTATACTTTTTAGAAAACTGTAGCTATATTTATTGTATCTTCCCACACTGTACAAAGTGTATAAAGATTCCTGTGCTCACCACCATTATTGTAATGGATCAGCTACAACATAGAATCGATACATTGATGCATTCCACTGTTTAGGCTCCATGCACACGGGGCATGGTAGTGTTAGCTGTGTAAAGTCACATTAAAAACATGGGTTTTTCAGCATTTTTTTGCATTTCTTGCATTCTAGCATTAGCTATTAGCTGTGTTGTGCCACGTTTTTCCGTGTTTGCGGTTTTTAGTGTTTTTTTTAACCCCCTCCAAAAATTATTTGTTTTGCTAAAAATAACGTCCAAAATTGCTGGTTTGCCACGTTTTGCTGTGTTTTCAGTGCTAGATCGTTTTTACAGCAAAAAAACTCCTCTAGAACACCTCTGGGGGGGTTTTCCCAGCCAAAAAAACGCCTCTGCCAAAAAACGCTGATTACAACCTATGTGCGCATGGACACATAGCACAACATGGTGGGGAGCTTACTGGCTGTAGAAAAAAGGCCAAAAGCTAAAAACAGCCGCTGTAAAGATGTCCAGTGGGCATGAGGACTTACAGGTGATCTGTTCTCATCTGCAGAGGGTTTCAGTCTGGAACACTTCTCAAAAAACATTCCGTCTGTACAACATTGTATCAGTCCTGTATCGCATTGTATGTATTGTATGGTGGGCACATTGTATGGTGGGCACATTGTATCTCCTTTCTATAGAGTACAGAGGTCTCCCTCGTATTATTTCATCTTCTGGTAAAATGGTTGTAGCCTATAGCGTTTCTATATACAGTATAGCATTAGGCTATTTTGTCAACTGGTGGAACTTTACCCTTAAAGGGAAGTTCCACTTTAACACCCCCTTCTGCCTTCCTCTCCCACCTATACAGGTTGTTTTTTCATTTTAGGAGGAGCGGCTACCTAGTTTTAGCAGGTACCTGCTTCCACTCTTCCCGTGCCCGCAGCCTTCTGGGACACGTCACAAGTACCAGGAGGCTGTGGGACCATTCATACAGTGCAGGGCGGCTCATGCATGCCCACTAGGAAGCTGGTTTTGAAGCTGCAAAGAGTCACAGCCAGCTTCTCATTGTGATTTTGGACACGTTGGGGACCTGAAGACCGGAGATCAGCACTGGATCTCTGAATGGGTTAGTGTCCATTTTTTTAAAAGTCAGCAGCTACAGTATTTTTTTTTTAAAGATTAAAATCCTTGTTAAGGTTTATTTCTTAGGATCGATTGTTCGGAATTGTTACATTCGCCCTGCGAAAGGCAGCAAATAGAAACTGACATTTCACACATATTACAAATATTATTGATTATGATTCCTGACTTCTGCACGAATGCATTTTTTTTTTAAATAGGCCCCTAGGAGTCAGCTGTCTGTTTAGATTTCTTCACCACTTTGAGCACATTTACTGAATAAAAGCTGTTTAAATGGAAAGGCATGTTAGAAGGTTGTGCAAACAGGACAGCTTTGTACACATGTGAAATACAAGTTTCCTTGGAAAAACTGTACAACCTGTCAGATGGATGGTCAGATAATTGCAAGCCCTGCGCAAAGCCCCCAAAACCTCACACTATAAACACCGGGCTGTGAGAGGCCGTCTCCGATTCATTCCGAGATAGAGCGCTCTTTAAGGACGGCTATGCTGCTACTATTGTTGTACCAAGCAGTGGAGTCGCTCAGTTAACAAGACATTTATTGATAAGTTCAGCCAACAGCGCACAGTCCACTGACTCCAGGGAATAAACGCAGGTTATCCACATCCCAGCCAATAACTCTACTATCCAAAAAGAACTGGCTGTGATAACCTGATCTCATTAAAAGAGCCACTTTAATCAATAAGGAAAAAATGTTCTCAGGCTAAAGCAGAACTCCACAAAAATTAGATCAAATAAGAACAGACCATTAATAATATGAGGCTCCATGCACACGGGGTGTTTTGATAACGCTGGTAATGTTAGCTGTGTAAAGTCACATTAACATAAACGTGAGTTTTTCAGCTTTTTTTGCATTTCTTGCATTAGCGTTTAGCCACGTTTTTCTGCGCTTGCGGTTTTTAGTGGTTTTTTTCTACCCCCCCCAAAAAAAATTTTTTTTTGCTAAAAATAACGTCCAAAAACTCTGCTTTGCCACGTTTTGCTGCATTTTCAGTGTTAGAGCGTTTTTACAATAAAAAAACTCCTCTAGAACACTGGGGGGTTTTTTCCTGCCAAAAAATGCTGATTACAGCCTATGTGTGGATGGACACATAGGATAACATGGTTGGGAGTTTACTGGCCGTAGAAAAAACTGCCAAAAGCCAAAAACAGCCAATGTAAAATTGAGGTGATCTGTTCTCATCTGCAGAGGGTTTCAGTCTGGAACACTTGTCAAAAAACATTCCATCTCTACAACATTGTATCAGTCCTGTATCGCATTGTATGTATTGTATGGTGGGCACAGGAATCTCCTTTGTAAAGAGTACAGAGGTCTCCCTCGTATTATTTCATATTCTGGTCAAATGGTTTTAACGTTTAGCGGCATTTTGCCGTGATTAGCAGCATTTTCCAGCATTTGCATTTTTTTTTTGCAAAAATGCCGGTGTGAAGCATTTTACCGTGTTTTTCAGCGTTAAGAGCATTTTTACAGCTAAGAAACTCCTCTAGAAACCCACTAGTCCTGGGTTCTTTCTTCCAGCTAAAAAACACTGATTACAGTCTATGTGTGCATGGACACAGGACAGCATGCTGGGGAGTTTACTGGCTGTACAAAAAAACGTCAAAAGCCAAAGACAGCCGCTGTAAAAACGTCCCGTGTGCATGAGGATTTAAAGTAACAATTGGCTTTTAGCCTTCCAAACAGAAATCTGCCCTGCAATATCTTCCTGGATGTCCTCAGTCTGCCGGCCAACATCATTCAAAGAACGTTCAGGTTCAGCCTGTGACTGGACATGGAAAAGAGAAGCAGCAGACTGATGAGTTCATCTCTCTGTCACTCGGATTTCTTCTTCTATCAGCATGCTTCCTGTCACCACATGAACTGATTGGTTCGTTGTACTGCTTCTTCCTCTCACATTCCAGCCCTGCTGTACAAGGACAGCACCCGGCTCATGCCGGGTACTTACACTGCTTGCACTGAAAAATACATGTTTAATAAAGTATTAATTAATATAGTATCTGTTAATTTGTATCTTTTATCTGCAACCCTGAAGAATGAGACTCCCATTTTCTGTTCCTATCACTTTTTTCTCACCATGCTTCCTGTTATATGTCTGACCTGTGTCCTTCCTGTCACTAGGCCCATTTGTTCAAGAAAACTGAGAGAAACACAGATTCTGATATTTTTGCTTCTTGTTCGGAAAATGCTCTCATGCTGACCCTCTGGCTTCAATACTTCGAGTAACTAACTCAAATGTAGAATTCAAAAAGGGGCTTTGATATTTCTCATCAGTATACTGGTTGCAGCAAAGAGAATTAGAAAGTACTAAAGTCAGTTTGTCAGCATTATGGCCAAGCAACTAGCATTTTGCAAAGGAGGTTAGGAATAGCACCCTTGTGTTTCTCTCAGGAAAGGTTTATTTCCGTTATCACGCAGTACTTAAGTTTCAAAACAAGCCCTACTAACTTATGTAACTGCAGGCACTGTGGAGCAATTTACTCTCAAAGTTTATAGCAGAAGCTCTGAAGCTGCTCAAGTTTTTCCTGCAGCAGTTCAACTCCCCCCTCTCAGCAGTGACTCGGGAGCTCAGCCTTCCTTGCTCTCCAGTCTCAGCGGTGACTCAGGAGCTCACCTCCCCCTGCTCCCCCCCCTCGCAGCAGTGACTCAGGAGCTCACCTTCCCCTGCTCCCCCCCTCTTAGGGATCATTTAGGTGCTCAGCTCCCCCTGCTCCCTCCTCTCAGCAGTGACTCAGAAGCTCAGCTCCCCCTGCTCCCTCCTCTCAAGGATTACTCAGGAGTTTAGCTCCCCCTGCTACCCACTCTCAGTGATAACTCAGGAGCTCAGCTCCCCCTGCTCCCCCCTCTCAGCAGTGACTCGGGAGCTAAGATCCCTCTGCTACCTCCTCTCAGCGATGACTCAGGAGCACAGCTCCCCCTGTTCCGCCCTCTCAGCAGTGACTCAGGAGCTCAGCTCCCCCCTCTCAGTGGTGACTCAGGAGCTCAGTTCCCCCTGCTCCCCCCCTCTCAGTGGTGACTCAGGAGCTCAGTTCCCCCTGCTACCCCCTCTCAGTGGTGACTCAGGAGCTCAGCTCCCCCCTCTCAGTGGTGACTCAGGAGCTCAGCTCCCCCCTCTCAGTGGTGACTCAGAAGCTCAGCTCCCCCTGCTCCCCCCTCTCAGCAGTGACTTAGGAGCTCAGCCCCCCTCTCTGTGGTAACTCAAGAGCATATCTCCCCTCTGTCTTTCCCTCCCAGCTGTATCTCAGAAGTGTTTCAGCCTTCAAATGTCTTATGTAAACACAGAAAAGAAGCTGAGGGAAGGGAGTGCTGAGCTGCTGAGAGAGCAACTTGTCTATGCTGCAAACTTTGAAGATGAATTGCTCCAGAGTGCCTGCAGCTACAGGGGTAAGTGAGGGCTTGTTGTTAAGTGCATTTACTGTTTTTAAAGATATGCAGTAGAATTTAAATCTCCTAAAACAAAATGTGTATGCTCACTTTGAGCTTTACCTTACCACTATACTACATAAAAGTCGCATAAATGTGATATTATTTTAGAAGGCTTTGTTGATAATATTTTGGGGAAAATAAATGGGGGGGGGCAAATTATGTAAATTTTGCAATGGGTAAATGCTATTTTTTTCAATTTCCTACTATTTATTCACAAATAAAAAGGAAATAAGAATAAGTGTACCTAAATTTGATTAAAAAAATGAAAGCCTTTTCTGTCCTGACAAAAAAGCAATATGTAATATGTCAGGGTAGTCTACAAAGATAATGTGCAGAATTGACAAATGGCCAAAAATTCTCTGGGACTCAAGGGAATTTAGGGAAAAAAAAAGTCCGGGGAATGAAGTGGTTAAATGTCTTCAGAAAGAACTTTGTGAAATACCTACAGAATATCCCATAGGGGTAATCTACAAAACCAACATAACAAATAATCACTTTCCAGCTGGAACTTTTCTCAAACGCGAAGATGAAATAAAGAAAGTGACTAGAAACGTCAGTACTGCAGACACTCCTCCCTTCCTCCACCTCTCTAGAATACCCGTGAACAGTGGCTTGGTACCAGATGTCTGCCTTTTCAATGGAAACCTAAGGCAAGCCGAAGGTAAATAAAACAGAACACCAAGGACGCCAGCAGCTGAGAGGCTTTGAAGACATGAGCACTTTGATTTCATCTTATTTACATCTCATATTTACTGGTGACGTCTCAGATGAACCATCAAAAGTCCTGGTAAACAAGATACGCTCTAACATAAAGTGATCCTAATTGCCATCTGCGAAGGGTCACAATACGACAAAACAGAAACTTACATTGTACATATTATAGGAAAGCATTACTGATAAAATACACAACTACTGTACGTAGAAACGATCCTATACTGATGGAGACACAAAGGCATTTACACTTCAATTCCAGAAGAACCGCTATATACACACAGATGGAATACTTGTATAGGAGCTGGTTCACCTGCCATAGGATTTGTATTTCTGTCCATTCAGTCCTGAGATTTACACAGTTATGCTGCACATCCCTGTATGGCAGGAAAGGAGACCTGATTTTTTAGTGCTGTAGTTAAAGTGGATCTTCACCCCCTTCCTGGAAGTGGACCTTCACCCCCTTCCTTACAATATCACCCACAACAGTAAAATCAGTCTGTATATGCAGTAAAGCATGCTTGTTATACTCCGTGTGGGACCTAAGGGGTTAATCCTCTGCATTGTGTAAAAATGCTGTTTGATCTTGACATCTCTGATCCTCCCCTTCTTTCAGTGTCCCACTCTTATCTCCTGATAAGACATAACCGTGTGGAGTCACTCTGCACATGTTCAGTTTGCTTTTTTTTTCTTGGGAAAGTGCATGGGATCAGCACAGGGCCAATCAGCACTGGCCAGACAGAGGTCAGGGGTCCTGCATCCTCCTACAGAAGAATGATAACTCTTCCTACAAGTTTTAACATGTGCTCGGCTGGACACTGATAGAAGTCACCAATCTGCTTTAACTGCTGATGAGAAAAGGTATTTAGCTGTTTATATTTACTAAAATAATTGCATTTCCATGTTCTGTGTACTGTGGGAGAGCAGATATAGTGAATGCAGGGTCCGGGGTTTAGTAACACTTTAAAGCAGACCTTCACCCCCTTGCTTTAAGCGGACCTTCACCCTCTTCCTTAAAGCAGATTTTCACCTCCTTCCTTAAAGCGAACCATCACCCCTTCCTAAAGTGGACCTTCACCCCTATTTTAAAGTGGACTTACACCCCCTTCTTTAAAGTGGACCTTCACCCCCTTGTTTAAAGCAGATCTTCAATCCTTGATTAAAACAGATCTTCCTTAAAGCAGGCCTTCATCCCCATCCTCAAAGTGGGCCTTCTTACCCATTCTTTAAGTAAACCTTCACCCCTTTGTTGTTAAAGTGGGCCTTCACCCTAAACAAAAACGTATTTTCCTCTGTCTCCTGCCCACTACCTCTCTCACATTTGGATATATATATATATATATATACACACATACACACACACACACAGGTGTACCTCGGTTTACGAACACCTTGGTTAACGTAATTTTTTTTTTTTTTTTTAATGAAAATACGAACGGATTACTTGGTTTTCAATGCATTTACTAATTTTTATTAATCATGTCCCTGTACAGTACTATGCATTTAAAGTGCACTTTATAAAGAGTTTTGAACAGATAAGACTTTTTTATACTTTTTTTTCTGACCTCCGGAACAGATTAATTGGTTTTCAATGCATTTACGAATATTTTTTTAATCATGTCCCTGCACTGTATTTATGCTTTTAAAGTGCACTTTATAAAGAGTTTTGAACAGATAAAAGACTTTTTTTCAGACTTTTCGGACCTCCGGAACGGATTAATTGGATTTCAATGCATTTCTGCGGGAAACCACGTTTTGGTTTACAAATTTTTTGCAATACGAAAAGTCCTGCAGAACGCATTAAATTCGTAAACTGAGGTACACCTGCATATGTTCTGTTTTATTTTTTTGTAATGTAAAAGATTACGTGATTCATGAAAAAATACTCAATACTTCCTGATAAACCCTGTAAATTTGAGCGGATCTGGTTCCCCTGGATAGAACAGCATCTCCCAAGAGACCTTGATAGATACCTGTTGCATGTGTGATGGGACCCCCTGATTTGGCTCGATGACATCGTAGAGAACTCGTTCTCTGTCATTTCCTCTTCTTCTTTCTACTTCTTTCTTCTGTACCTTCCTCTCTCTATTTTACTTTATGATTTCAATCTAAATCTCACCTCCATTTGCTTCACCATGCTTATTTTTTGATACCGTCAATAGTGGCTGATGACCTTCTACATTGACAATACTTTTCACTATGTGGACAGAACATGACTTAGTGATGATTCATTACCCTGATTGCTGGAGAAGGCTTATTCCTGTCACATTTGGACTGAACTAAGTTTTTTAGTCAAAAATGAGAACAGTGAAATAGATTACAATTAAGAAGCTTGCACTTTATTTTTGTTGGCATTACAATTGTGAACCCCAATCACGGGGTAAATATGTCTTATATATAATTTTGTATAAATGTGCAACTGTAGCTTTGTAACGTTATAGACCTATAGGGGTTTATTTACTAAAGCTGGAGAGTCCAAAATCAGACTCCCTTCTGCATAGAAACCAATCAGCTTCTAACCTCAGCTTGTTCAATGAAGCTTTGGCAATGAAACCTGGAAGCTGATTGGTTTCTATGCAGGAGGGAGTCTGATTTTGGACTCTCCAGCTTTAGTAAATAAACCCCATGATGTCTGCAGTTGAAATTGAGATGATTTTAATTTGCATCCAATTTAACTAAAAAAAAAATTATTGAAAAGAAATGCGGGGCAGCACAGTGGCTAAATGGTTAGCACTTCCACCTGGCAGTACTAGAGCCGTTGGTTTGAATCTCAACCATAGCACCACCTGCCTGGAGTTTGCATGTTCTCCCTGTGCCTGTGTGGGTTTCCTCCAGGTACTCCAGCTTCCTCCTCCCACACTCCAAAGACATGCTAGTAGGTTAATTGGCTCCTGTCTAAATTGGCCCTAGTATGTGTATGTATGAATGTAAGTTAGGGACCTTAGATTGTACACCCCTTGAAAGTTAGGGACTGATGTGAGTGTAATATATATATAAATAAAGCACTGCATAAATATTTTTAAAAACCTAATATTTTTCTCCACAGTTCCATGTAGAGCAAGCGACAACGGTGACATGAGTTGGGATAAACTATAATATTGCCGGGGTACTTACAACAGCAATCAAATGCTATACAGACAGTCCCGGAGTTACAAACATCCAACTTACATACAACTCGCATTTAAGAATGGAGGCAGCATGTTGTCATGCTGGTCCCAGAAACAACCAGGCAGCCTCTTGCTGCTCACTGCATGCTGCCACCCACTGTACTGCTGACCTGTCAGCAAAATCACATTAATGCATGGCCAGTTAACCCTCCCCTATGCTATCCAAAACGTCAAAATATTTTTTTTGGCTGGAGTTACACTTAAAGTGTTACTAAACCCAGGACCCTGCATTCACTATATCCAGTCCCCCACAATACACAGAACATGGAAATGCAATTAGTTTAGTAAATATAAACTGCTAAATACCTTTTCCCATGAGCAGTTGGAGCAGTCTTGTGACTTCTATCAGTGTCCAGCAGAGCACTGGTAAAGCTTGTAGGAGGAGTTTTTATTTTGCTCTAGGAGGATGTAGAACCCCTGATCTCTGTCTGGACAGTGCTGATTGGCCCTGTGCTGATCACATGCACTCTCCCAAGAAAAAAAAACCCTCTAGCAATACACACTAAACTGAGCATGTGCAGAATGGCTATGGTTCAGTCCGTCTTATCAGGAGATAAGATGTGGACATTTGAACAAGAGGAGGAGCAGAGAAGTCAGGATCAAACTGCCTTATTACACATTGCAGAGGATTAACCCCTCAGGTTCCACAGTGAGTATAACTAGCATGCTTTACTGCACATACAGACTGATTTTACTGTTGTGAGTGTAGTAACACTTTAAAAAAATATACCTGCTCCAACTTACATACAAATTCAACTGAAAACATAACCTACAGAACGTATTTTGTTCATAACCCGGGGACTGCCTGCAGTTTGTTCCAATCCTGACAACAAACAATACAAGTTTAAGGCTTCATGCACACGGGGCGTTTTATTAACACCAGTAACGTTAGTTAAAATGTGAGTTTTTCAGTGGTTTTTAGCGTTTCTGCTTTAGCATTTAGCGGCGATTTTGTTGCGTTTGCATTTTTTAGCATTTTTTTGCTCAAAAAAATGCCCCAAAACCCCGGTTTGCTGCATTTTTCAGTGTTAGAGTATTTTTACAGCTAAAAAACTCCTCTAGAAACCCACTAGTTCTGGGAGGGTTTTCCAGCCAAAAAACATTGATTACAGTCTGTGTGCATGGACACATAGGATAACATGCTGGGGGGTTTACTGGCTGTAGAAAAAAAAATCAAAAGCTAAAAACGTCCCGTGTGCATGAGGACTTAGGAGCAAACTTAAACCCAGTTTGAAAATAACATAAAAGCCCCAAATAGGTAAAATAAAATGGTGGCAGTTGAAATGTTTAAGTTCCATGATATTATCTCAACAGCAAGCCCATATTTCCAGTAGAAAAGCATTCAAGTTCATTTTAGTGCACAAAAACACACTATAAAAATCAGTAGTTTTGATAAAATATAAAAGATGAGGTTGCCTTACGTAAATAGATACCAAACATATCAAGCCTCAAAACTGCATGCACCCATAAAACAGCAAAAAATGTATTTAATAAACCTGCAGACAGCAAAATCTGGTCAGCTGTGCGTGGTAGCCAATCAGCTTCTAATTTCAGCTTGTTCAATTAAGACAATAAATCCTGAGAGCTGACTGGTTTCTATGCAGAGTTGCACCAGATTTTGCACTCTCCAGTTTTAGTAAATCAACCACAATGTTACAATTTCAGCCTTTCCAGCTCATCAATTTAGAATGAACAGTGAATGATGGCCCTAGAATTATTGCACTCACTTTGGAGTGGGCGGCAATTCAAAATATGTGTGGCGCCATTGTCGGGGAGCGGGGGATTTTAAATGTATGTGGCTCTTTTTATTATTATTATTATTATTATTATTATTATTATTAAATAATAACTTTTAAGGGCTATTTTACACTGGACTGTACAGGTTCCCATGTGGACCTGTGATTTCCCACGCATTCCATTTATTTTTCTGTGCGGTCTGGTGGCCACAAACACGGATTTGTTTGGAGTGCCATTAACAATTATTCACAACCGTGTACATCTCACAAGGGCAGTGTGTTCGTATGTGATGCCCTGCGTCCCAGTGTGAAGGGGCCCTAAAATTATTTTTATTTATTTATTTAATTTAACTTGATTGTTACCACAAAGGTGGTGACAAAGCTGACAACCCCCCTATGTAATAGCAGATATTCTTTTAAGAGATAATATAATAATACAGGATTTATACAGCGCCAACAGTTTGCACAGCGCTTTACAACTGTAGGGCAAACGGTACATTGACAATACAATTCAATACAGGAGTCAGAGAGCCCTGCTAGTTAGAGCTTACAACCTGTAGAGTGTATCATCAGGGATCTATTGGACCCCTAATGTCAACTCTAAACAGCTCTGAACCTGGAAGCCATCAGAGCTTGCAGCTTCCAGGTTCATTCTAGATGAGAGAAAACAGCTAACAAATGTTTACTGGACTCCCTTTGCTCTCCCTGATACCTGCCATCAATGTCCCGGGCACCCGGGAATAAGGGAGGTCAAGCGTTTGTGTGTGTGGGAAAGGGGCGGGGGGGGGGGGGGGGGACATTTTACTGCACATGTTGAAATTAATCACTTCCATAAAAAAGTAGACAGGAGGCTATACACTTGTAGATATTAGTACAAGAATATTCGTAAGAAAAGTTATACAAAAATTAATTGAACATTCAATGTATGGACGAATGTCGTTCGAAAATTGTCTTTGCTTTTAACATTCAACTTTAAAATGAGTATAATTTCTAAACAATAACCACATACACTGGCCAAAAATTTGTTTGATTGAGAAAAGTTTTCCTTCCAGCCCTTTCGAATTTTCCCATCACTGCTGCTGACAATTAACATGGGTTTGACCCCGCTAACGATTAGAAAATCAAACGAATATTCTTGAAATTAAAATTCTTGAACATACAGTTAGGTCCATATATATTTGGACACAGGCACCATTTTAGATTTTTTCAGGTATTTACCAAAACATTTTCAAGCTATAGTTCGATAATGGATATGGGCTGAAAGTGCACACTCTCAGGTTTAATTTGAGGGTATGTACATCCAAATTGGAAGAAGGGTTTAGGAATTACAGCTCTTAAGAGTAGCCATCCCCCCTTTTTCAAGGGACTAAAAGTAATTGGACAATTGAATCAAAAGCTGTTTCATGGCCAGGTGTGGGCTACTCTTTCATTATTTCTTCATTAATTAAGCAGGTAAAAGGTCTGGAGTTGATTCTAAATGTGGTATTTGCATTTGGAATCTATTGCTGTGAACCTACATCATGAGTTCAAAGGAGCTGTCCATGCAAATGAAACAGGCCATTGTAAGGCTTCAAAAATGAAAAAAATCCTTCAGAGAGATAGCAGCAACATTAGGAGTGGCCAAATCAACAGTTTGGTACATCCTGAGGAAAGAAGAACGCACTGGTGAGCTCAGCAACATAAAAAGGCATGGACGTCCACGGAAGACAACAGTGGTGGATGATCGCAGGATCCTCTCTATGGTAAAGAAAAACCCATTCACAACATCCAGACAAGTGAAGGACACTCTCCAGGAGGTGGGCGTATCATTGTCAAAGTCTACAATCAAGAGAAGACTTCACGAGAGCAAATACAGAGGGTTCACTACAAGGTGCAAACCATTCATAAGCCTGAAGAATAGAAAAGTCAAATTAGACTTTGCCAAAAACCAATAAGCTTATTCCCCCCAAATATTACATACACCTCTACTACCTCATGGCCCTGTAATCTATTGTTCAGCAAAATTGTTTCTTATTGTGTTTTTCTGCCTCATTGTAATGTCCTCTGTGAGCTCCCGAACCTCTCCTTTTCCCTCTCAGATGAAGTCTACAGAGACCCCTTCACACCATTACAGAACTGCAGTCAGGATAATAAATCCAGGCATCTACAGTATTTAGCCAATACTTTACAATGGGATTTATTATAATACTCAAACACATCTTTCAGACATAATAGTTTGGGTTGTGCATTTTTGGGTCACGGACATCCACAAAAAAAAAAAAATCACCTTCAACAATGCTATAGGAGTACTTCCGGGAAGGTGGGGGGGGGTCCTGTAATATTTTCGCTACGAAACCTAGTTAGCATTTTATGGTTCAATACGTTTTTATTGATTTTTCAATACCATTGCACAGAATGTAAATAAGTCACAGAATAGTAAAAGAATGTAGCACTGAAGCATATAAAGGAAAGAAGATGAATATGTTTTGTATATAATGTTATTGTCCAGCATCAGAATGTAAGCAGGTTGTAACACTGCTTTAGTAAGTTAGCAACTGACCCAGGCTGGGCAAGAAGGGGTTAAGCATATATTCTGTATTCCCGAGCTTTTGGGTCTCAGCCAGCCCAACTGTGCTATAAAAAGGGGGAATGCTGAGGTCCGGAGAACCAATTTTCCTGCCTAGACTCGATTTGGAGTAAGTACTGCTGTGTTTAGAACTCCGCTACAGACGCTGGGGGTTCCGGAGGAACACCAGGAATGGACTTTACCTACATGGACTATCAGCTCACAGAGGAATGCCTGGGCCACTGAATGAATGTAGTTAACATCATAGGCATGCACACAGGGTGTGCCGGTTGTGCCTGGGCGCACAGGGTGTGCTGGTTGTGCCTGGGCGCACAGGGTGTGCCGGTTGTGCCTGGGCGCACAGGGTGTGCCGGTTGTGCCTGGGCTCACAGGGTGTGCCGGTTGTGCCTGGGCGCACAGGGTGTGCCGGTTGTGCCTGGGTGCACAGGGTGTGCCGGTTGTGCCTGGGTGCACAGGGTGTGCCGGTTGTGCCTGGGCGCACAGGGTGTGCTGGTTGTGCCTGGGCGCACAGGGTGTGCCGGTTGTGCCTGGGCGCACAGGGTGTGCCGGTTGTGCCTGGGCTCACAGGGTGTGCCGGTTGTGCCTGGGCGCACAGGGTGTGCCGGTTGTGCCTGGGTGCACAGGGTGTGCCGGTTGTGCCTGGGCGCACAGGGTGTGCCGGTTGTGCCTGGGCACACCCTAATCACTATGTGCACATCAGCTTCTGTGTGCCTGCGGAGAAATGGGAAATATCTCCCTTTCACAAGCTCTGCCAAAAGAGAAGTGCTTACGCACTTCTCTTTCACTGTGCCACCAGGGAGATCAATGTGCTGGGGCCTTTCAGTCTCCCCTCGCACTACTAACATACTAAGTGATATATCGGCATGGATGTCACTCCACTTCCTCAAACTCAATCTTTCTAAAACTGAGCATACTATTCCCTCCAGCCCGTGTCCCCTGACTTTTCCATCAAGATCAATATTATAACCATCAGTCCCTCCTCTCATTCCAGGGTACTAGGTGCAATCCTAGACTCCCATCTGTCCTTTCAGCCCCAAATCCAATCGCTGTTCAAATCTTGTAGACTTCACCTCCATAACATCTCCAAGATAAGCCCGTTCCTAACCATGGAATCCATTAAGCAACTTATTCACTCCCTGTACCGGCCCCATTGTCAGTACCATGTGACCTGCTGTGACCAATCACAACAGGTCACATGACAGTTGTATACAATGGGTGGCTTCCTTTCATGTCATCCATTGTATACAACTGTGTCTAGTTGTGAATGGTCACAGAAATCACATGCACAGGCTGGGCCAATCACAGCCCATCTGTGTCATGTGATTAGCCGTGGCCAATCACAACAAAAAAAACCTGAATTAATCGATTTAATTCAGTTAAATGCTTGCTTATAACAAAGAAATTCTTTGCTATAAGCAATCAAATTGTGTAAAAAAAAATACTGATTACTTCCCCAAAGTAGTACAAAGTTACTATGCTAACATTATACTACTTTGGTCATAGTGCAATATGAAAAAAAAAATCTTAAAAAAAGAGAAAAATGTAATAAAAAATAAAAAAATTATAATTTTTTTTTTTGGTACCGTCACCAGTCAGTATCCCTGATCACCGCCACACCAGTTATATGCTGATGCTGTACTGCACTGGTGACAGTATGTAAAAAAAAAAATTGTGAAAATTATTTTTTTAATTTCTTCATTTTACGAAAAATTATGACGAAAAAATAACAACTTCAAAAAACTCACCATGCCTCTTATGAAATACGTCAGACTGTCTACTTTGCAAAAAGCGGTCATTTGGGGGACATCTGACCTCAAGAAATTAGATTGGCTGTCAGCACTTCAGGATTGATCAATTTTCAGATATATCCCATAGTTTGTGAACTCTATAACTTTCCTACACACTAAATAATAAATACTGATTTGGGTTATTTTCACCAAAGACATGTAGCAGAATACATCTTGGCCTAAATTTATGAAGAACAATTATTTATTTTCAAACTTTTATAACAGAAACAAAGAAACGTGCTTTTTTCACAATTTGCGGTCTTTTTTTGTTAATTTAGCAAAAAATAAAAACCCCAGTGTTGATTAAATACCACTAAAAGAAAGCTCTAATTGTGTGCACAAAATGATAACATGTTAGTTTGAGTACAGTGTTGCATGACTGCACAATTGTCATTCAAGTGTGAGAACACTGAAAGCTGAAAATTGGCCTGGGCAGGAAGTGGGTAAAAGTGCCCTGTATTGAAGCAAGGGCAGGGAGGCGCCAGCGTGAAGGGGTTAATTGAACAAGCTGAAGTTAGAAGCTGGTTGGCTACCGTGCACAGCTGCACCAGATTTTGCACTCTCCAGTTTCAGTAAATCATCCCCTTTGCGTCTCCCCAATTTCCTGTACACATCACTGGATTCTGAAAAAAGATGAAAAGTGGCGCTCCTAGGCTCCCTACAGGTGTAAGTCTATCCTCAGCCACTAGATGGTGCTGTGTCTATAGCAAGTCCATAATCTGTAGCACTAGGAAGGGTGTCGGCAACCCGCGGCTCCAGAGCCGCATGCGGCTCTTTTTCATCTTTGCTGCGGCTCCGGAGCACACTGCCCACCAGGTGACAGGCAATAGGGTTTCAGTGGTCGGCAAGCCGCGGATCGCAAGCCACATGCGGCTCTTCTGTGTGCCGGGCGCCCGCTCCCCTCCCTCCTCTCGGGCGGCCGCCTCAAAAGTCAGGACTCTTTTATTCCGGCCCGCGGAGCGTGGAACATTAGCTGTCAGGATGTAGGCGGGGCAGCCAGGATGTAGGCGGGGCAGCGTGACAAACTGCTCTCACAGTCCGCCCTGAAGACCGGAACACAGCGCGGGAACACAGCGAGAGGAACGCGCGGAGCAAAGGTAAGTGAATTGAGACAATATGGGGAATTAATTACTATAGGGGGGATGAATTACTATGGGGGATGAATTATTATATGGAGGATTAATTACTATGGGGGATGAATTACTATGGAGGATGAATTACTATATGGGGGATGAATTACTATGGGGGATGAATTACTATGGAGGATGAATTACTATATGGGGGATGAATTACTATGGAGGATGAATTACTATATGGAGGATGAATTACTATATGGGGGATGAATTACTATGGGGGATGAATTACTATGGAGGATGAATTACTATAGGGGGGATGAATTACTATGGGGGATGAATTACTATATGGGGGATGAATTACTATATGGGGGATGAATTACTATGGGGGATGAATTACTATGGAGGATGAATTACTATAGGGGGGATGAATTACTATGGGGGATGAATTACTATATGGGGGATGAATTACTATGGGGGATGAATTACTATATGGGGGATGAAGCTAACTGCACGATCCTGTATATAGCATTAAGGTAAGAAACAATATATGCAGTGGCGGATTTGTTTTAAATGTTGCAATGGTTTTGCGGCTCCCAGTCTTTTTTTTCCCTTCGGAAACGGGTCCAAGTGGCTCTTTATGTCTTAAAAGTTGCAGACCCCTGCACTAGGACATAGGTCATAGAGATGCTGGGGATGCTGAACTACATACATTTATTTCTTCATCTCCACACAGAATAAAGGCTATGTACTGGTCGTCAGCTTTGCCAATGGCAAAAACTAATTTACACAGTAAAGGATGAACTAATGTGGCAATTCTCAGCGGGAACAAAACTTTGCTACAGTACATTTGCAGATATTTACAGCGTGATCATAAACATGCACAATACATGATTGGCGAAATCTCTTTTCAACTTGAGTAAACATTTCGTACTAAAAGACCTACTGTGAAAAGCTCTCTGATCGAATTGTAGATAACAGGCTGTGATCGCTCCACTGATCATAAAGCTTGTGTTATATAAATAAGGATAAACATGAGCATGAACATCTTCAAAAAGTATAAAAACATCTCTGTGCTGTATATCAATAAACCAAGAAAAGAAAACACTGAGGAGTGGAGGAAGGGAAGAGAAGGAAATCTAGAATTACAAATAAGACTTAAAAGGGGAAAAGAGAAAATGAGTGAAGGAAAGAGGATGAAAGGAAGAAGACAGGAAAAGGAAAGAAGAAGAAAAAGGAAATAAGGAAGGGGAGAAGAAGAAGAAGGAAAAAGGAAATAAGGAAGGGGAGAAGAAGAAGGGAAAAGGAAGGAAGGAAGGAAGGAAGGAAGGAAGGAAGGAAGGAAGGAAGGAAGGAAGGAAAAAAGGAAGGAAGGAAGGAAAAAAGGAAGGAAAAAAGAAAGAAGGAAGAAAGAAAGAAAGAAAGAAAGAAAGAAAGAAAGAAAGAAAGAAAGAAAGAAAGAAAGAAAGAAAGAAAGAAAGAAAGAAGTGAATAAGGAAGGCAAGTAAAAGGAGAAAAGGGAAAAGAGGAAGGAAGGAGAGATAAAGGAAGGAGAGAAAGGATGGAAGGAAAGTAGGTAAAGGAATGAAAGGTAAGAAAGAAAAGACAGCTGGAAGGAAGGAAAGGAAGGAAGGAACGGGAAAGGAAGAGAGGAAAGGAAAGGAAAGGAAAGGGAATTGGAAGGGAGAAAGGGTGGAATGAAAAAATGAAAGTAGGGACAGGAGCAAAAGGTAAGAAAAAGGACAAAGGAAAGGAAGAGAGAAAAGGAAGGAAGGAGAGAAAGGATGGAAGAAAAAAGGGAAAAAAAGGAAGGTAGGGAACAGAATGGAAGGAAAGAAGGAAAAACAGAGGGACTTAAATAAGGTTCCATGTACACTGCAGCTGATAAACTCACGTTTAGGAGCTTTTCTGCATTTTTTTCAGCAGCCCCTGAACTCATCCTAATGTTCTCCTATGTGTCCATGTACACATCGTCGTTTACAGGCAGTTGAGTTTTCAGTCTTTTTTTTAACGCACCAAACTTGCGTTCTGGAATAGATTTTATCAACGTTTCAAACGCCAAATGCTTGTGAAATGCTGCTAACCGCGTTTATAAGCATTTGCGTTTGGAATTTTTTTTTAACTCTTCCATTTCCAGATGCTGTCCAGAGCCTTTTTTCATCATGAAAAAAACATGCAAAGCATTTTCCCGGTACTCAAATGGACCCGGTACACCATACTTTGAGGTTTCACATAAAAGAAAATATGTCAGACACTGCTGAAATAATTTCTGCACAGAAATGAGCTGGAACACATCCAAACACCACAAAAAAAAAAAAGACAGCTAATCTCAACAAATACTGTTCTCTCTGCTTCTGCTCTCTCTATTTCTCTCAAAATGTCTGAAATAGTTAATTTTTTACTGTTTTTCAGTGCATTCTGGGCATTTTTGAAGGTCTCCTGAGGTTATTTTTAAAAAACGCTTTTAAATGCAAACGCTTATAAATGCGGTATGCAAACGCGGCTAAACAGACATTTTTTAACCTACATTTTCCAGCAGTCAGTTTTCATCGTTAAGAAGAGTTTTCCAAACGTCCCGTGTATATGGAGCCTTAGGCAGAGAAAAGCAGTTACAGTAAAAAGGAGTAGAGAAAAGAAAGCAAAAAAAAGATGGAAGAGAATGTGTAGCAATAACAAAAAAAATATGAAAAGAAACAAAGTACACATGGGCTGATTTCTATAAGAAATCTTTTTTCTCTCCAATTCAGGGAAGGCTTCTATTTTTTTTTTTATTCTCTTGAATCTGATTCTCCTAAATAACTCCTTTACTAAAGGAGTTATTTTCATACTGAGTTCTCTTCAGACAGGATGAACATAACTCCTTTCGTAAATCAATCTGAGAGAAGACAGAAAAATAGAAGGAAAGGACAGAGGGAAAGGTGAGCAGTGTAGTTCCTTGCACTGAGCTGTGAGGAGGAATACACCCCGGTATATGGAATAGATGAACATTTACTAACTCTGACAAAAAGCTGTAGACAGACATGACCCAGCCATGGGTGATCAGTGTCCTGTATTGCTCAGACAAGAACACAGTGTGCACCCAGCAGCCCACATACACAGAGTGTGAACCTGATCCCGTGTCAATCACACAGGCACAGCTACACATAATTCCAGTCCCAGCACGTCAGCCAAAACTTACTGCGCAGTTACAGTACAGCTACTAGCGCGATTTTTGATTGCGTTCTCACATGATCGCTCACCTCTACAACTATGACCCCCATCAGACTTGTTACACAGTATCATCTAGGTTCCAAACCCTGGGCTACCAGCACTGCATATACCAGGTCTGGGGATACTGTCAGAGTTAGGGATCCTTCACAATTCTCAGTTACATGATCACTCAAACAAACATGGCTGGTGCTGCCATACCGCTTTGGTATCATTCCATGGAAGACTTTAATATCACATAACTGACAATTTAACTTCTTCTTATCAATCACATTATATACAGCACACTGAAATCATTACACTTACACTGTACTTTACAGTGCCTTTAATCCAGCCATTACAACCTGTAGCCCATGTCTAGGGACTACAAGTCCTAGAAAACCAGCAGTCCATGTCTAGGGACTACAAGTCCCATCAAGCCAGCAGCTCATGTTTAGGAATTACAAGCCCCAGCAAGCCAGCAGCCCATGTCTAGGGACTACAAGCTTCATTAAGCAAGCAGCTTATGTTTAGGAACTACAAGCCCCAGCAAGCCAGCAGCCCAAATCTAAGGTCTACAAGTCCCATCAAGCCAGCAGCTCATGTCTAGGAATTACAAGTCACCAGCAAGCCAGCAGCTCATGACTAGGGACTACAACTCCCATCAAGCCAGCAGCTCATGTCTAGGAATTACAAGCCCCAGCAAACCAGCAGCCCATGTCTAGGAACTACAGGTCTCATCAAGCTGGCGGCTCATGTCTAGGAATTACAAGCCCCAGCAAGCCAGCAGCCCATGTCTAGGGACTACAAGTCCCATCAAGCCAGCAGATCATTTCTAGGAATTACAAGCCCTAACAAGCCAACACCCCATGTCTAGTGACTACAAGTCCCATCAAGGTGGCAGCTCATGTCTAGGTATTACAAGCCCCAGCAAGCCAGCAGCCCATGTATAGGGACTACAAGTCCCATCAAGCCAGAAGCTAATGTCTAGGAACTACAAGCCCCAGCAAACCAGCAGCCCATGTCTAAGGACTACAAGTCCCATCAAGCCAGCAGCTCATGTCTAGGAATCACAAGCCCCAACAAGCCAGCAGCTTATGTCTAGGAACTACAAGCCCCAGCAAACCAGCAGCCCATGTCTAAGGACTACAAGTCCCATCAAGCCAGCAGCTCATGTCTAGGAATTACAAGCCCCAGCAAGCCAGCAGCCCATGTCTAGGGACTAAAAGTCCCATCAAGCCAGCAGCCCATGTCTAGAGACTACAAGTACCATCAAGCCAGCAGCCCATGTCTAGGGACTACAAGTACCATCAAGCCAGCAGCCCATGTCTAGGGACTACAAGTCCCATCGAGCCAGCAGCTCATGTCTAGGAATTACAAGCTTCAGCAAGCCAGCAGCCCATGTTTAGGGACTACAAGTCCCATCAAGCCAGCAGCATGTGTACATGAACTACAAGCCCCAGTCCATGTCTAGAGATTACAAACCCCAGCAAGCCAGCAGCCCGTATCCGGCACTACAGCCCCAAGCCATTTCTAGGGACTACAAGCCCCAGCAAGCCAGCAGCCCGTATTCGGGCAGTACAGCCCCATGCCATTTCTAGGGACTACAAGCCCCAGCAAGCCAGCAGCCCATGTCTAGGGACTCTAAGCTCCAAGCCAGCAGCAATAGAGCGGTCTTTAAATCCTTAACTATACTATGAAGCTACAAGGCTGAGCCATTAAAATCGAAGAGAAGACAATTAGCACATAATGGAGGTTATTTCCCTTCAGAATTCTTGTTTAAAGTGGAACTCCAGCTACTTACAAGAAAAACCAACAATAATAAAAAACATACTACATGGAGTTCTACTTTCTAGATGAATTCCAGGTATGGATAGTTTTACACAGCCACACTGTTCCAGATTGGTCCAATGTAAGTATGCATGTGCCATAAGTGTGGGATCTTAGTAAAAGCTGGAAATCATTGTAGTGAGCACCACTACTACTGTGATTGCTGCTAGCTTCCAGGCTCATGCCGTGTGGCTGCCCTGCTGCGTACTGGACACAGGAGATCGCTTGCTTGGAATGGCCACCATTCAGGAAACACTCTGCTTTTCCTCAATGAAAGCACAACATTCTCTGGTTGAACAAGGTAGTAAGGTGACGTCACGATCTCCACCTCATCCAATCAGAGAATACTGCATTCATTGTGAAAATGCAAAGGGCCCATTCACACCAGAAACCGCGCATCTACTGCGCATTCTTTCATGCACATTTGCATGCGTTTGATGTGAATTTTTCTGCGACTTTACATGCTGTTGACGTGCATTTTTCCATCTGCGTTTGCCCTGTGACATCGCTTCCTTCTGTCATTCTTTGGGCTTTTATGTGCACTGTGATGCGTTGTGGAGCACTTACATACGTTTGCACGCATTTTTGCGTGTGAGCGGTGCAGAAAAATGAAAGCTTGCTGTAATGATGTGAACTATGCCTATAGGATAATCTGCATTTTGACTGTCTATGTAGTTTGAATGCAGTCAAAAAATGCATCCAACTGCATGTGGTGTGAATGGGCCATAAACGGTGCCTGTGCCAAGCGAGCGACCTCCTATGTTCAGAATGCAACAGGGCAGCCGCTTGGCACAGGACATGGAATTGGAGATTACTGGAGGAGTGATGTCACCTTCAGATCCGGTTCACACCAATGAGGTGCAGGAAACGCTGCCAATTCTGTGCGTTTCCTGCACCACATTGCAAGCGCATCGCGTTCATGTGAACTGGTGTGGGTGTCAATGATAAATTAATGACACCCCGAAATGCAATTGCCAGAAATCGCATCACATGGGTAAGAATATCTATGTGATGCAAATCAGGTGCAGATTTAAAAAAGGGTCCTGAACCTTTTTGAGGTGGATGTGTTGCGATTTGAGCCATACAAAATGTATGGCTTAAATCGCACCGCACAAATGTGGTGCAATTCCTGTGTGAATTGCATGCGGTGTCCCGCACCGCATAGTGTGAACCTGGGATCAGTGATTTCTAGCTTCCAGGGTATCCCACAGTTATAGTAAATACATTGTTACATCGCAACAAAATGCAACCATCCAGACCTGAACTTTAGGGTTCACTCTAATGTGGTACAGAATTTGCAGCGTTTTCTGTGCGAATTCTGCACCGCATCACAACCGCAACCTGTTCATGCTGACCACTGCGGGTATGTTAAGTTGAAAACACCCTGAAATCGGTCCACAAAACGTGGTGTGATGTGCAGAATAGGATCACATAGGTGTGAATACCCATGCGATCCGATTCAACTGCGGACCAAAAAAAGGGTCCTGCACCTTTTTGGTGCAGATGTTGTGTGATTTGAGCCATACAAAATGTATGGCTCAAATCGCACCACACACAATTCGCATTTGATTTGCATAGGAATGCGACGCGGTTCCTGTGCAAATTACATGCAATATACCGCACAAGGGCCACATGCAGTCCGATGCATTTATTTTCTGCATCAAAAAGGCATGGACAGTAGGTTACATGGATTCCAATGGCAAAGTTCACACCATTGCAGTGCGTTTCAGTACAGTCAACAAAGGTAGGACATGTTTTATTTGTATTAGGGCTCGTTCACACTTGGCTGTTTTACCAACGCTTGCCAAACGCCCCTATAGTGTTTGCCAAGCGTTGGTCTGGCGTTTGCGAAGCATTTTTTAACGCTCCGCAAACGCCGCATGCGCAGTTTAGCGGCAGTTGCTAGGCATTTGCCGAGCGTTAAAAACGCCCCACAAATGCCTACAATGCAGTTTGAATGGTGTTACCGCTCTGCAAACGCCCCGCAACTGCGTCCCAACCGCACCGCAAACGCCAGCCGGGCGTTTGTGGAGCGGCACCATAGACTAGAATAGGAGACTTCAACGCCTCCTGACTCGACCAGAGGCGTCCGTTTTGCCGCGATGCTAACGCTCCCGTTAGAACAGCACCATGTGCTGTAATGTGCAGAATTGGCAGAGGCGTTTGGGAAGCGGTAAAAACGCTTCCCAAACGCCTCTCTGCCGCCTGCACACAATGCTAGTGTGAACGTAGCCTTATTTCTGCATGGAACTGTACTGGAACGCAGCAGAGTGCATCTAAAATGCACCAGAACACATAAAAAATGCACAGGAATGCATTACACCAGAAAATGTAGAAAATGCAGTATGGGAAACGCACAGGATTTGCAGCGTTTCCTGGACCGCATTGCAATCGCATCTTGTTCATGCGATCTGGTGCGGGTGTAAATGATAAATTAGTGACACCCCAAAATGCAATTGCCAGAAAATGTAAAAAAAAAAAAAAAGCAAATAAAAAAAAAATGCACCGGAACGCATTAAAAAAGCACATGCAGAAATGCATCTCGAACACACCCGGTCTGCGTTTCTGTGGTGTGAACCAGTGCTAACTCTAAAATCTAAATCTTCTAACGTTCCTCTTTCTCCACCACCAAAATATTAAAATCTGATCAGTTCCCATTAGTTCTCCACTCATCCACCATTCTCAGGACCCATTCACACCAGCAGGCGTGCATAATGCTCTCTATACTGCTTTCCTGCTGGTGTGTGTTGTGTATGCATTTGTCACTTTTTTTTTAAACTTTATTAAAAAGTCATGAAATAGCAATTCTTCTGCCTCTATGCATTGCAGTGTGTTGGGATACATTGTAGCACGGTGCAATACACCGCATACAATGCAATCTGTCCTACTTGTTTCAGTGCAGACGAATGCAGCATGGATCCGAAAAAATAGAACTTAAGGCAAGTTGCCTTGTCTAGGAGATGGGACTGCATTGGTCAATGGGGCTGACCTGTCCTGAATGAGTCCCTAATGTCATGTAATGTATAGCCCCTGGGATAGACACCTATACCTGGTGGCTCAGTGGTCAGCACTTCTGCCATGCAGCACTAGAGCTTGAATCAGCACAGTGGATAAATGGTTAGCACTTCCACCTGGCAGTACTAGGGTTGTTGGTTTGAATCCCAACCACGGCACCACCTGCCTGGAGTTTGAATGCTCTCCCTGTGCCTGCGGGGGGGGGGTTTCCTCCGGGTACTCCGGTTTCCTCCCACACTCCAAAGACATGCTAGTAGGTTAATTGGATACTGTCTAAATTGGCCCTAGTATGTGTGTGTATGAATGTAAGTTAGGGACCTTAGATTGTACGCCCCTTGAGGGTTAGGGACTGATGTGAATGTACAAAATATATATATATTTGTAAAGTGCTGCGTAAATTGACGGCGCTATATAAGTACCTGTATTAATAATAATCCTGGTCAGGACATGATCTGCATGGAGTTTGCATGTTCTTCCTGTGCCTGCATGGTTTTCCTCCCGCACTCCAAAGGCAAGCTGGTAGGTTATTGGCTCCTGCCTAAAGTGACCATAATATATATAGGCAGGGACTTTAGATTGTAAGCTCCTTGAGCAAGGACAGATGTGAATGCACAGCATGTAAAGCCCTGTATAAATATGGTACTATATAAATCCCTGCAATAAGTATCTCACGTCATGTAAAGATATTTATGGAGGGTGGGTAGCACATTGGAGTTGCAGCACTGGGGTCCTGGGTTCTAACCCCAGTCAGGGCATTAGCTGCATGGAGTTTGCATGTTCTCCCTGTGCTCCTGTGGGCTCTCAGGGTATTGGTGTTTCCTCCCACACTCCACAGCCAGCTAGTAGGTTAATGACTCTTGTATGTGTATGTGCACAGAGACCTCAGATTGTAAGCTCCTTGGACAAGGACTGGTGTGAATGTAAAGCTCTGTCCCATCCAAATCCCGGCAATAGATATATCGGAGCTGCCATTCATGCACAGATCACATGGATGTCCCCACCGATCAGATCGGGCACAAAGTTACAACAAACAGTTACAGAGAGGCGACCAGAGAGAAGAGCGATCCCCGAGCCCGGCGGGCGGCACAGGAAACTTTCCCGGCTCCAGGATCATACCCACCCCGGTCCCGGCCACAGCACCGCCCTCCCCGACCATAGATTGCACGCTCTGCTGCCAACTTACCGTGCAGGCGGCGGATCGGCCGGCTCTGGCGGAGTCCTCGGTGTCCGGGCTGATCTCCTCCCTCCTCCCCTCCAGCTGTCAGCCCGCACTCTGCCTGCCGCGGGGGGCTCCCCTCTATGGCAGCGGGACCTCCTCCGCCCCTCACACCGGGATGTCCCGCACTCCTACCGGATCCGACAAGCACGCTCCGTCCGCTCCGATCCCCTCATACTCCGGAGGATGGGGCTCTACTGGTGGGCGAGCGGAGCCCGAGCGCCGCACTCTGCTGGGACCGTCAGCCGCCCTCTACAGGACAACCTCGGGGACTGCAGGACGGGGGGCGAGGGGGGGCACTCTGGACGGTTTATTATTATTATTATTATTATTGTCATTGACAGGAAACAACAAACAACAAAATATCTATTCATACATCTATTATATATATACATCTGTTATATATATACATCTGTTATATATATACATCTGTTATATATATACATGCATTTATTACACATGTCATGTACTTTACTAGGAATATAACATGAGCACATATATATTATAATATGAATACAAATCTATCCAGCATGTATATACATATAATATATATATAGTATTGGTGTATGTATGGAATATTTTATTATATACATATATATAATATATTCATGAGAGAGAGAGGGGAGGGAGAAAGAGAGAAGAGAGAGATAAGAGAGGGAGAGAGAAGAGAGAGATAAGAGAGGGAGAGAGGAGGAGAGAGAGACGAGAGGGAGGGAGAGAGAGTGAAGAGGGGGAAAGAGAGAGAGGAGAGGGAGAGACAGGGGAGGGAGAGAGAGAAGAGAGGGAGGGAGAGAGAGAGAGGAGAGGGGGGGGGAGAGGAGCGGGAGGGGAGAGAGAGAGGAGAGGCGAGGGGGAGAGAGATGAAAGAGAGAGGAGAGAGAGAGAGGAGAGGGAGAGAGAGAGGAGGGGGGGGAGAGAGAGGAGGGGGGGGAGAGAGAGCGCTACAGCAGTGAGCATAACCTATTGCTGCATGAAAAAAATGATACATCAATAGCTACAATACTACATAATAACAGTTGCTGTAATCTTTTATGATTTGGCAACGCTTTATGCTCGCTGCGCTGTAACCACCTTGTATTTTATTAATTTTGTTCTTTTTATTGGGGCCTCACCTGGTTGCATATATTATATATAGCGCCAACAGTTTGCTCAGCGCTTTCCAATATAAATGGAGACAATACAGCAACAATACAGTTCAATACAAGAAGGTCAGGAGGGCCCTGCTCCTTGGAGCTTACAATATATATATATACAGTTGTGGCCAAAATTATTCAACCCCCAATGCTGTAAAGGGGTTTAGGGACTATAGTGTACATTTGGAATTGTATTCAGAATCAAATCCTACAAGGACGTTGTAACTACCCAAATGCAACTAAAATGACATCAATTGTTTATGTAATACAGTAGTAAATGGTTCTTATGTGGTTTCTTCATTGCCACAATTATTCAACCCCTTAAAGACTACCACTCTGAAGAACAGAGGTTCATACAGGTGCTTTCCATCAGGTATTGAAAACACCTGTGGATGTCACCGAGCAGCAATCAAGCATAATAAGCACCAATTAGGCAGCTTTAAAATGACTGTGATACTCAGCTCCTTCTAGACATTTACTGGTGTGGTTACAAACATGGTGAAGGCAAGAGAATGGTCCAGGAAGACAAGAGAAGAGGTGATTTCTCTTCACAGGAAGGGCAATGGCTATAAGAAGATTGCAAAGATGTTAAACATACCAAGAGACACCTTAGGAAGCATCATTCGCAAATTCAAGGCAAAGGGCACTGTTGAAACGCTACCTGGTCGTGGCAGAAAGAAGATGCTGACTTCGACTGCTGTGCGCTACCTGAAGCGTAGAGTGGAGAGAAGTCCCCGTGTGACTGCTGAGGAACTGAGAAAAGATTTGTCAGATGTGGGTACAGAAGTTTCAGCCCAGACAATAAGACGCACACTGCGTAATGAAGGCCTCCGTGCCAGAACTCCCAGGCGTACCCCCTTGCTGTCTCCAAAGAATAAGAAGAGTCGACTGCAGTATGCCAAAAGCCATGTGGACAAACCACAAAAGTTGTGGGATAGTGTTCTGTGGACTGATGAAACAAAATTAGAACTGTTTGGGCCCATGGATCAACGCTATGTTTGGAGGAGGAAGAACAAGGCCTATGATGAAAAGAACACCTTGCCTACTGTGAAGCATGGTGGAGGGTCAATCATGCTTTGGGGCTGTTTTGCTTCTGCAGGTACAGGGAAGCTTCAGCGTGTGCAAGGTACCATGAATTCTCTTCAGTACCAGGAGATATTGGATGGAAACGTGATGCAGTCCGTCACACACCTGAGGCTTGGGAGACGTTGGACCTTTCAACAGGACAATGATCCCAAGCATACCTCCAAGTCCACTAGAGCATGGTTGCAGAGGAAAGGCTGGAACATTTTGGAGTGGCCATCGCAGTCACCAGACTTAAATCCGATTGAGAACCTCTGGTGGGACTTAAAGAAAGCAGTTGCAGTGCGCAAGCCTAAGAATGTGACTGAACTGGAGGCCTTTGCCCATGAAGAATGGGCGAAGATACCCGTAGATCGCTGCAAGACACTTGTGTCAAGCTATGCTTCACGTTTAAAAGCTGTTATAACTGTAAAAGGATGCTGTACTAAGTACTAAGATTGAATGTCACTTGGGGGTTGAATAAAACTGATAATGCTGTGAGCACAGAAAAGACATTTGTGGTTATTTCATTATAACTGTTATGTTATATTTGTCTGACCTACAAGTGCCTCTTTAATGTAAATGTAAGCAAGATGACTGAATGATCAAAAGCAATGTCAAACTGGCCAAAACACTCAATTTCAGTGGGGGTTGAATAATTTTGGCCACAACTGTATATATGTATCCCTTAAAAAAAATATCACATTTTTGTTGCTTTGCACCCTGAAATGAAGACAGACACAGTTTTTGTTTTATCCAGCTGTATTTACTCAATGCAACTTATATCATCCAAGTAAAAGATATAACATCAACATCTTAGGAAAAAAAAAACATTCAAAAACAAACAAAAACACAAACTTTACACTTGGCACAATGCAGTCAGCAAAGTACCATTCTCCTGGCAACTACCAACCCAGACATATCCATCAGATTACCAGACAGAGAAGTGTGATTGGTCACTCCAGAGAACACGTCTCCACTGCTCTAGAGTCCAGTGGTGGCGTGCTTTACACTACTGCATCTGACGCTTTACATTGCACTTGGTGATGTAAGGCTTGGGCGCTGCTGCTCAGCCATGAAAACCCATTCCAAGAAGCTCTCTACACAGTGTTGTTGTGCTAATCTGAAGGCCACATGAAGTTTGGAGGTCTTTAGTTATCGACTCTGCATACAGTTGGCAACTTCTGCGCACTGAGCGCTTCATCATGCACAGACCCCCGCTCTGTCATTTTCCGTGGCCTACCACTTCGTGGCTGAGTTGCTGTTGTTCCCAGTTGCTTCCACTTGGTTATAATACCACTAACAGTTGACCGTGGAATATTTAGTAGCAAGGAAATTTCATGGAGGGACTTATTGCAGAGGTGGTAACCTATCACGGTACCACGCTTGGAGTCACTGAGCTCCTGAGAGCGACCCATTTTTCACAAATGTTTGTAGAAGCAGTCTGCATGCCTAGGTGCTTGATTTTATACACCTGTGACCATGGAGGTGATTGGAACACCTGAATCCAATGATTTGGAGGGGTGTCCCAATACTTTTGGCAATATAGTGTACATTATTATTATACAGTATTTATATAGTGCCAAAAGGTTTGCTCAGCGCTGTACATTTTAGCGGGGGACAGAACATGAGACAATACAGTAACAAAACAATCCACGAGGGGTTCGAGGGCCCTGCTCTTTCGAGCTTAGAATCTAGGAGACATTATAATATATAATATATATGATATGCATATAATATTATATTTATATATATATATATATATATATATATATATATATATATATATATTGGCTATAGCAAAAATCCCCCTTTAAAATAATCATATTTTGTTGCTGTGTACCCTGAAATGAAGACAGACACAGTTTTTGTTTTATCCAGCTGTACTTGGTGCAATGTATAATAACATCCGTGTGAAAGATATAACACCAATATGTCAGGAAAAAATAAAAAAAATTCAAAAACAGAATCATTGAATTGGAAAAAGGATCACCCTCTTGTGTCAGTATTTTTTTAAATCACCTTTTGGTTTAATTCCGGCCTTTAGTCAGTTGGGATATGTATCTTTGCACATCTAGACTTTGCAATATTGCAGAACTGCTCAAGTTCAGTTAAATTTGTTGGTGACCGTTTGTGGACTGCAGTCTTCAAGCCATTCTACAGATTTTCAATGGGGTTTAAGTCTGGGCTCCGACTAGGTCATGCAAGGACACTCACCCCCATAACAGGATATTACCACCTCAATGCTTTACTATAGGAATGGTGTTATTTGGATGGTGAGCTGTAGTAGATTTCCATCAGACATATTGTTTAGTGTTGAGGCCAGATCATTCAATTTTAGTCTAATCTGACCATAACACCTTTTTCCATGTGGCCTCAGAATCTTCCAGGTGCACCTTGCAAAGCTCAGTCTTGACTGCATGTGGCCTTGCCTGAGGAGCGGCTTTTTTCTTGCACCCCTCCCATACAAGCCACATTTGTGGAGAATTTGTGATATCGTTGTCACATGCACACAATGAACACTCTTTGTCATCGACTTCTGCAACTGCTTCAGAGTTGCTGTAGGTCTCTTGGTAGACCCTCTGACCAGTTTTCTCCTGGCCCTTTCATCCAGTTTGGAGTGACGTCCTAATCCAGCGAGGGTCTCTGATGTACTAAATACCTTCCATCTCTTAAAAATAGACTTTGCTGAGCTTCTAGGCATTAATAATCCTTTGAAATTTTTTTTGTATCCATCTCCTGTCTTGTTCCGGAGATCTTTTAACAGTGCCTTGCTACCTATAGTTGATTGTTTGCTTCAGTTGCACTACTGGGAACAGAAATGTTCCAGGAATGCTATTTTCATGCTAAGCTAAGCAAAATGACCACAGCTGATCACAGTTGATCAAGTCAATTGGTTTGTGTGCCATTGAGGGGGTGATCATTTTTCCAACTCAGTGACTCTGTTTTTGATTTTTGAAATTTTTTTCTCTGACATGTTGGTGTTACATCTTTCACTTGGATGTTATAAGTTGCACTGCGTAAATACAGCTGGAAAAAAACAAAAACTGTGTCTGTCTTCATCAGCAACAAGATGTGATTTTTTTTAAAGGGGGGGGGGTGATTATTTTCTATACCAACTGTATATGTATGTATATATATATATATATATATATATATATATATTTAAATAAGGTTCAACAGCACTTGCAACTATCATTCATAGATTATGCATGCAAACAGAGCCTTTCAGGCTCAATATGTAGGAAAATACAGTATTGGGACTATTTTTATGTGATGGACATTTAAATAAGTACACCCCAATCCCCAGTTTTGTAATTTTAATATACAGTATATATATATATATATATATATATTCATATATATATATATATATATATATATATATATATATATACACAGTATCTCACAAAAGTGAGTACACACCTCACATTTTTGTAAATATTTCATATATGTTATTCTATCTTTTCATGTGACAACACTGAAGAAATTACACTTTGCTACAATGTGACGTAGTGAGTGTATAGCTTGTATAACAGTGTAAATTTACTGTCCCTTCAAAATAACTCAACACACAGCCATTAATGTCTAAACCGCTGGCAACAAAAGTGAGTCCACCCCTAAGTGAAAATGTCCAAATTGGGCCCAAAGTGTCAATATTTTGTGTGGCCACCATTATTTTCCAGCACTGCCTTAACCCTCTTGGGCAGGGAGTTCACCAGAGCTTCACAGGTTACCACTGGTTTGTATGCATAATCTATAATAGTTGCAGGTACATATTGGGTATAGAAAAGAATCACCCCCCTTTAAAATAATCCACTCCTCCGTGATGACATCACGGAGCTGGTGGATGTTAGAGACCTTGCGCTCCTCCACCTTCCCTTTGAGGATGCCCCACAGATGCTCAATAGGGTTTAGGTCTGGAGACATGCTTGACCAGTCCATCACCTTTACCCTCAGCTTCTTTAGCAAGGCAGTGGTCATCTTGGAGGTGTGTTTGGGGTCATAATCATTTTGGAATACTACCCTGCGGCCCAGTCTCAGTAGGGAAGGATCATGCTCTGCTTCAGTATGTCACAGTATATGTTGGCATTCGCGGTTCCCTCAATGAACTGTAGCTCCCCAGTGCTGGCAGCACTCATGCAGCCCCAGACCATGACACTCCCACCACCATGCTTGACTGTAGGCAAGACACACTTGTCTTTGTACTCCTCACCTGGTTGCCGCCACACACGCTTGACACCATCTGATACAAATCAGTTGATCTTGGTCTCATCAGACCATAGGACATGGTTCCATTGATCCATGTCCTTAGTCTGCTTGTCATCTGTTTGCGGGCTTTCTTGTGCATCATGTAGAAGACATTTCCTTCTGGGACAACAGACATGCAGACCAATTTGATGCGGTGTGCGGCTTATGGTCTGAGCACTGACAAGATGACCCCACACCCCTTAAACCTCTGCAGCAATGCTGGCAGCACTCATATCTCTATTTCCCAAAGACAACCTCTGGATATGACGCTGAGCACGTGCACTCATCTTCCTTGGTTGACCATGGCGAGGCCTGTTCTGAGTGAAACCTGTCCTGTTAAACCGCTGTATGTTCTTGGCCACCGTGCTGCAGCTCAGTTTCAGGGTCTTGGCAATCTTCTTATAGCCTAGGCCATCTTTATGTAGAGCGGCAATTCTTTTTTTCAGATCCTCAGAGAGTTCTTTGCCATGAGGTGCCATGTCGAACTTCCAGTGACCTATATGAGTGAGAGCAATAACACCAAATGTAGCACACCTGCTCCCCATTCACATCTGAGACCTTGTAACACTAACGAATCACATGCCATCGGGTAGGGAAAATGGCTACTTGGGCCCAATTTGGACATTTTTACTTAGGGGTGGACTCACTTTTGTTGCCAGCGGTTTAGACATTAATGGCTGTGTGTTGAGTTATTTTGAGGGGATAGCAAATTTACATGTTATACAAGCTGTACACTCATTACGTCACATTGTAGCAAAGTGTCATTTCTTCAGTGTTGTCACATGAAAAGATAGAATATAATATTTACAAAAATGTGAGGGGTGTACTCACTTCCGTGAGATACTGTATGTAGAGATGTGCTGATTGCTTTAAATCTTAAACAGCAGTTGCAAAGCCTTTTTTTTACCTTTTCTCTCGTTGTGAGTGACAGACAGGAAAAGCAAGACTATGCTCTGATTGGTGGTTGCTACAGCTGAGAAGGATCCACCCATAGCAGCACTGTTGCAGCTGAACTTATGATTGGCTGTGGAGGAAAGGAGAGAGGAAAAAAAGTAAGAAGAAGCACATGTGGGGAGGTAGACATTTTCAGGGGACCACATGGAGCAAGGGCTCCTGGTGTAAAGTCACAAAGTCTCACTCTCTGTGCTGCTAGAGCCCATGGACTGGGCTGGGAGTGTGTAGCAGAAAAATTGTTGCAGGAGGACAGTGTGCAAACTAAGGATTGTCCTGCTGACACTCAGGATTACAGCCACTCAAGTGCATGTGTCTCTCAAAGTCTGGAGCTGCTGAAAGAGAGAGGATTTCTATTGCTGTCTAATGCTATCTAGAGGACAATCCAGAAACAGTGAGTACTCTGTGATGAAAGGGGATTTTGATATTGCTGCATTTGCTGTTCATCTCTGGAGAATGGTCATGAGAAAGCCTGCTCTCTAATTCTCAGAGTGACACATATCTTGGAAAGCCCAAGCTGCTCAGAATTAGCTATTCCTGTTGCTGATTGATGAGAGAACTCTGTCTCTGTATATTACTGGTTTGTCTCCTCAAAACTTGTGCTGTGGCTGAAGAGTGTGTTTAGTTCCAAGTCCCCACAGAAGCTTGCTGTTTTAAATATACAGAGCAAGTGTCAGTATATCAGGATTTCACCTGTATGGTAAATACTTTGTTGAAGTGTTGTTTTCTTCTATTGCAATGTTCACTGGAAGATTCTGCTTAAAGTAGATTGTGCTATCCTGCTACCCCTGGATTACAAATACTCTCCCATGCAGAGAGTGAGCGCTCTTCCATTGATTAAAGGGCCCCAACGTTGAGAGACTTTAAGTTTCATCCCACTGGCCAGTGGTTAGGTAGGACATTTCTGCTCTAGATCGTATTGCTATAACAAATGTCAATAAGCTGCTTAACTTCATTAACAGTTATTGTTTCATGTTTCAATGTCACTCTCATGTGCCACCCTAGTCAGTGTGATACTTGTCAGTTTTTGGAGTCTTTGGCGAGTGAAGAGTGATTTCTTACTAACTGTGTTATGCAAAGTGGTATCTGCGTTTTATGTACATTACCTGTGTTAAATCAGCTGGTTCTTTTTCAGGGTTTGTCTTCTTCAATAAAACCCATAAAAAATATTCTCAGAGTGTAGGAGTGTTCTGGGTATAATCAGAGGTGTCACCAGATTCAGGTGGGAGCTGAACCTATATATCTAGCCAAGCATCACCCAAGGGTGTGCTACATGTATATATATATATACACAGTTGTGTTCAAAATAATAGCAGTCAGAAATCACTAACCTGATCAATCACTCTTTTTGGTAGAAATGATATTTCTACATGGCAAATAATTTACTAGCAGGTGTAGTAGAGTAATAGAAATCCAACAGACCCAACAGTCATGACATGCATGCTGCTGATTCTGTGTAATTGAATCACTAATTGAAAGGGGCATGCTCAAAATAATAGCAGTGTGGAGTTCTATTAGTGAGGTCATTCATTCTTTGAAAAACAGGTGGCAATTATTGCCCTTATTTAAGGAAGGAAGGCAGCAAATGTTGTACATGCTGGTTACAGTGCATTTCTCTGAAATTCTGAGGAAAATGGGTCGTTCAAGACATTGTTCAGAAGAACAGCGTACTTTGATTAAAAAGTTGACTGGAGACGGGAAAACATATAAAAAAGTGCAGAAAATGATAGGCTGCTCAGCTAAAATGATCGCAAATGCTTTAAAATGGCAACCAAAGCCTGAAAGACGTGGAAGAAATTGAAAAACTACCATTGGAATGGATAGAAGAATAGCCAAAATGGCAAGGACTCAGCCAACAATCAGCTCCAGGAAGATCAAAGAAGGTGTAAAGTTACCTGTGAGTACTGTTACAATTAGAAGATGCCTATGTGAAGCCAAACTATCTGCAAGAAGCCCCCGCAAAGTCCCACTGTTGAAAAAAAGACGTGCTGAAGAGGTTACAATTTGCCAAAGAGCACATTGACTGGCCTAAAGAGAAATGGCGCAACATTTTGTGGACTGATGAAAGTAAGATTGTTCTTTTTGGGTCTAGTGGCCGGAGACAGTTTGTCAGACGACCCCCAAACACTGAATTCAAGCCACAGTACACTGTGAAGACAGTGAAGCATGGTGGTGCATGCATCATGATATGGGGATGTTTCTCATACTACGGTGTTGGGCCTATTTATCGCATACCAGGGATCATGGATCAGTTTGAATACATCAGAATACTTGAAGAGGTCATGCTGCCTTATGCTGAAGAGGAAATGCCCTTGAAATGGGTGTTCCAACAAGACAACAACCCCAAACACACCAGTAAACGTGCAACATCTTGGTTCCAGACCAACAAGATTGACGTTATGGAGTGGCCAGCCCAATCTCCGGATCTTAATCCAATAGAAAACTTGTGGGGTGACATCAAAAATGCAGTTTCTGAGGCAAAACCAAGAAATAGAGAAGAACTGTGGAATGTAGTCCAATCATCCTGGGCTGGAATACCTGTTCACAGGTGCCAGAAGTTGGTTGACTCCATGCAACACAGATGTACAGCAGTTCTCAGAAACAGTGCGACTACAACTAAATATTCATTAAGTGATTCAAAGGAAAGCAAAATCTTCAAACATTTTTCAGTTTATATAGTGAATGTTTGAGTTTGTAAAGAAGAATACAAACACTGCTATTTTTTTGAACAGTCTAATATTCACTTTTCTTCAATTTTTCAGAGGAACAACACAAATTTGATATATTTTTCTTCATGTTTTGATTTGGAATAGAATGTGTAGTGTTCCCAATGCATTTGTGTGTATGGAAATAAAAGCTATTAGAAGGATTTTGAGCTTTATTCACTTTTTTCAACACACTGCTATTATTTTGAACACAACTGTGTGTGTGTGTGTATATATATATATATATATACAGTTGCAAGAAAAAGTATGTGAACCCCTTGGGATTACGTGAAGTTTTGCATGAATTGGGCATAAAATGTGCTTTGAATGTCATCTAAGTCACAACAATAGAAGAACACAGTCTGCTGAACATAATACTACACAAACATTAGATGTTGCCATGGTTTAATTGCACATAACATGTAAACATTCACAGTGCAGGGAGGAAAAAGTATGTGAACCTTTGGACTTAATAACTGGTTGACCCTCCTTTGGCAGCAATAACCTCAACCAAACGTTTCCTGTAGTTGCAGATCAGACCTGCACAACGATCTGGAGTAATTTTGGACCACTCCTCTTCACAAAACTGTTTCAGTGTAGCAATATTCTTGGGATGTCTGGTGTAAATCGCTCTCTTAAGGTCATGCCACAGCATTTCAATCGGGTTGAGGTCAGGACTCTGACTGGGCCACTCCAGAAGGCGTATTCTGTGCTGTTGCAGCCATTGTTTTGTTGAATTACTTGTATGCTTTGGGTCATTGTCCTGTTGCATCACCCATCCTCTGCGGAGCTTCAGTTGGCGGACAGATGGTCGTACGTTTTCCTGCAAAATGTCTTGATAAACTCTGGAATTCATTTTCCCATCAATGACAACAATCCTTCCAGGCCCTGAGGCAGCAAAGCAGCCCCAAACCATGATGCTCCCTCCACCATGTTTTACAGTGGGGATGAGGTTTTGATGTTGGTGTGCTGTGCCTTTTTTTTCTCCACACATCGTGTTGTGTGTTCTTCCCAAACAACTCAATCTTGGTTTCATCTGTCCACAGTATATTTTGCCAGTAGTGCTGTGGAACATCCAGGTGCTCTTTTGCAAACTTCAAACGTGCTGCAATATTCTTTTTGGACAGCAATGGCTTCCTCCGTGGTGTCCTCCCATGTACTCCATTCTTGTTTAATGTTTTCCTTATTGTAGATGTGTCAACAAAAATGTTAGCATGTGCCAGAGATTTCCGTAGGTCTTTAGCTGACACTCTGGGATTCTTCTTTACCTCATGCAGCATTCTGCTCTGTGCTCTTGCAGTCATTTTTACAGGACGACCACGCCTAGGGAGAGTAGCAACAGTGCTAAACTTTCTCCATTTGTAGACAGTCTGTCTTACCGTGGACACATGAACATCAAGGCTTTTGGAGATACTTTTGTAACCCTTTCCAGCTTCATGCAAGTCAACAATTCTTGATCGTAGGTCTTCTGAGAGCTCTTTTCTGCGAGGCATGGTTCACATCAGACAGTGCTTCTTGAAACCAGTAAACCCAAAACAGGTGTGTGTTTTTTAAGGGCAGGACAGCTGTCAGCAACACATCCAATATCATCACACTGATTGTAGTCAAGGTTGGCTCACTCCTGGCTCCAATTAGCTCTGGGAGAAGTCATTAAGCTAGGGCCTCACATACTTTTTCCTCCCTGCACTGTGAATGTTTACATGTTATGTGCAATTAAACCATGGCAACATCTAATGTTTGTGTAGTATTAAGTTCAGCAGACTGTGTTCTTCTATTGTTGTGACTTAGATGATGTTCAGAGCACATTTTATGCTCAATTCATGCAAAACTCCACGTAATCCCAAGGGGTTCACATACTTTTTCTTGCAACTGTATATATATATCTATATGTATCACTTTTACAATACTATTATATATACTGTATATATAAAATGATTTATATTAGCTATAATAGCTACTGTATATGACAAAATCATCACCAAAATAAATGTAGCTTAAGTCCATAATGTCCGTAGAAGTGAGTGGTTGGAGGAGGGGAAAAGAGGAAGGGAAAGGGTTAAAGTATATCTAAACCCCAAACAAAAAAAATTTATATATTGCAGCCTACTAGTCCTTGGTGTGGTGGCTGCATTAATTTCCTTTTTACAGTTTTTTGTTTCTGCTTTATTTTCACTTGGTAATCCTGCAAATAGCATGTCTCTGGGTGGCTACCTTAGTCCTCCACTGTATCTTTGGAGGGAGCCATAGTTGCCCCCATAGGCTGCTCTTCTGATAAGGACTGCAAACATATCTCTTCATCTTCATTCCATGAGGGCAGATTGAAGAAGGTAGCTGAGAAGGAATATATTTTTCAATGCAGCTCACAGGAAGTGACAAGAACATGGCATTTCTAGGACAATCTACAGGTATTTTCTGTATTTGTTGAAAATGTTCTTGGCTTAAAAAAAATAAAACTAATGCAGCCTCTACATCTAAGGACTGTTAGCTGCAACATTTTACATTTTTGTTCTTGAGTTTAGCTATCCTTTAAATAAAGGAAGGGGGAATAAAAAACATAAACACAGGAAAGAAAGGAGGATTCATTATGTATAACTATTTATTATGTGTCATTGGCAGTGATCTGTGATTTGGACACAACTAGTCATGCATGAAGCAGATGACTAACATTTCAGCATGTGATATAGTCATAGAGTACATAGGTATAGTGAGCACAATCCGAGATCCAGAGACAGATCAGGAAAGAAAAAAATTAGAACATCTCTTCGCTCACTGTCACAAACTAAAGACTGCCTTATATCACTGACAAAATGTGTGATCAATTTATATTTCAATAATTAAAGTGATTAATATTATAGATCTTTAATACAATGGCTTTATAAGTATTGGATTTTGTTCAAGGCTGGATCTAGCCTGTCTGATGTGGGAGTGCATGAAAAAATATCAGGGGGGCAGAGGATGCAAGCCCAGTGGGGCAGTGTATAGGAGTCAGTAGGGAAGATTACAGGGGTCAGCAGGATGGAGGACAGGGGGTCAGCAGAACGGAGGACAGGGGGTCAGCTGTACAGAGGAAAGGGGGTCAGTAGGGCAGTGTACAGGGGGTCAGCAGAACATTGGATGGGGGTCAGCAGGACAGAGGACAGGGGGTCAGCAAGACAAAGGACAGGGGTTAGCAGGACTAAGGACAGTGGGTAAGCAGGGCAGGATACAGAGGGACACTGAAATCCTGGAGGGGGCATAGCCCTCCCCAGCACATCCCTAGATCATGCCATGATTTTGTTAGTGGGTGGTATACAGTGTGTCTGGATGAAACATCTGCTATCACTATACTTTATAATGTCTGTAAAAAGAATGTGTAAGGTATGACAGAGAAGGTGATGAAATGAGGCAGTTTAGTACATTGTCTGATAACATTCTATAAGTCACAATACACTGGTCAGCCATAACATTATGACCACTAACAGGTAAAGTGAATAACATTGATTATCTCTTTCCAATGTCATCTGAAAGTGGGTGGGATATATTAGGCAGCAAGTGAACATGTTGTCCCTGAGGTTGAAAGCAGAAAAAATTAACATGCGTAAGGATTTGAGTGACTTTGACAAGGGCCAAATTGTAATAGCTAGATGACTGGGTCATTGCAACTCCAAACCTGCAGCTGTTGTGGGATGTTCCCAGTCTGCAGTGGTCAGGACCTATCAAAAGTGGTCCAAGAAAGGTAAACCATCAAACTGGCGATAGGGCGACCAAGGTTCATTGATGGATTTGGGGAGCAAAGGCTGGCCCATGTAGTCTGATCCAAAAGAAGAGCTACTGTTGGTAGCTCAGATTACTGAAAAAGTTAATGCAAGGTCCAATAGAAAGGTATCAGAACAGTGCATTGCAGTTTGTTGCGTATGAAGCTGCGTAGCCGCAGACCGGTCAGGTTCCCATGACACAATGGGCACATGAGTATCAGAACTGGATCAAGGAGCAATGAAAGAAGGTGGCCTGTTCTAATGAATTCAAAAATGGTTTCTTGAAAACAAATAACACATTTGGGGTGCTGACATGGCCTCAAAATTCTACAGATCTCAATCCAATTGAACGTCTGTTGAATGTGCTGGGAAAACAAGTCTGATCCATGGAACCCCACCTTGAAACCTACATAACTAAACGGCTTAAAGGACCGCCCTATAGCAGATATACTGTTACAGGGCGGCAGCTGTGCGCAAAATCACGTATATATATATATATATATATGCATGATTTTGCATTTCCAGGTAGAGGGCACGCGAGATGCACACTAGCCCTATCCACGCCGCCATTCATGGCCACAGATGTCAATCAACGGGTAATTACCTGCTGGTGCCCGGTGATTACCAAGCATCTCTGATGGGTAGGAGAACTGTTTTATTTACAAATATTCTTCCTCCCTGTCAGCTCGAGCACACTGCTCTGGATGGCTGTGCACAGTACAGCCATCCAGATCAGTGTGTTTACAGTGAAGCACACACACCCTTGCCCCCTAGTAAAACACTCCCAGCACACAGTTAACCCTTTGATCGCCCCTCACATTAACCCCTTCCTGCCCAGTGTCAGTACAGTGTCACTGCTTTTTTTTTTTAGCACTGATCACTGTATTGGTGTCACTGGAGATGTCAGTGACACCAAGTTAGTTCCCCACCAGTGTCAGAATGTCCACTGCAGTCCCGCTAAAAGTTGCCGCCATTACTAGTAGTAAAAAAAAAATTCCATTATCTATACTGCCATTTGTAAACACTATAACTTTCATGCTAAATCAAGCTAATTAATTTACACGTATTGGTATTTTTTTTTACCAAAGACATGTAGCAGAATACATTTTGGCCTAAATTTATGATGAAATTTGATTTTTTAAATTTTTTTCATGGACATGTTTAACCACGTGCCGCCCAGCCACTGTAGAAATACGTCTGCAGGGCGGCACGGCTGGGCAAAACCACGTTTTAAAACGTGTGTTTTCAAAACAGGTAGGGGGCGCGCGCGAGGCGTGCCGCCGCCCTACTTATCCCGCCGATCTTGGCCGCGGATGTCAGTCACCGAGTCACAGCCGGTCATTACCGGCTATGTCCCGGCAATTAGTGGCAATCAGTGACAGAGAGCACAGCTGAAGTACCTGTGCTTTCTATCAGTTCCCTGACAGCTCCTGACATGCTGATTGGGACAGAAGAGTTTATCTGTCCGGATCAGTGTGTCTCCGTGCAGTACACACCCCCGCCCCCTAGTAAAACACTCCCCTCACACAGTTAACCCTTTCATTGAATAATAAAGTTAACCCCTTCCTCCCCAGTGCCATTAGTACAGTGTCGGTGGTTTTTTTTTTGCACTGATCACTGTATTGGTGTCACTGGGGATGTCAGTGACCCCAAGTCAGTTCCCCCCCAGTGTCAGAATGTCCGCCGCAGTCCCGCCATAAGTCGCTGATTGCCGCCATAAGTCACTGATCGCCGCCATAAGTCGCTGATCGCCGCCATTATTAGTATAAAAAAAAATTAAAAATCCCAGTATCTTTCCCGCCATTTGTAAATGCTATAACTTTCACGTAAACCAATTAATTTACACGTATTGGGTTTTTTTGTAGCAAAGACATGTCGCAGAATACATTTTGGCAGAAATTTATGACTAAATTTGATTTTTACATTTTTGTTTTTTACTGGACATGTTTTATAGCAAAAAGTCCAAAATATTGTTTTTTTCCTCAAAATTGTCAGCCTTTTTTTTTATAGCGCAAAAAATAAAAAATGCACAAGCGATCAAATACCACCGAAAGAAAGCTCAATTTGTGGGAAAAAAAGGATGTAATTTTTATTTATGTACCATATTGCATGACTGCGCAATTGTCCGTTAAACTAGCGCAGCGCTGTGTAGCAAAAAAATGGCGTAAATTGCAGTATCTATGCCATAGTTTGTAGACGCTATAACTTTCACACAAAGCAATCAATATACACTTATTGGGATTTTTTTTACCAAAAACATGTAGCAGAATACATTTTGGCTTAAATTTATAACTAACTTTGAGTTTACTATATATTTTTTATAGCTGAAAGTAAAAAATATCGTTTTTCTTCAAAATGTTTGGTCTTTTTTTGTTTATAGTGTGAAAAATAAAAAGCGCACAGGTGATCAAATACCACCAAAAGAAAGCTCTATTTGTGTGAAAAAAAGGACATAAATTTTGTTTGGGTGCAGCATTGCATGACCGCGCAATTATCAGTTGAATTAGTGCAGCGCCGAGTAGCAAAAAGAGGCCTGGTCATTAAGGGGGGTAAATTCTCAGGAGGGCAAGTGGTTAATAGCAAAAAGTCCAAAATATACCGTATTTTCCGGCGTATAAGACGACCCCCCTACTTTTCCTGTTAAAATGTAGTGTTTGGGCTATACTCGCCGTATAAGACTAACCCTCTTCCAGTGCACACCAGTGGGAAGAATTGTGCCCCATCATTGGTGTCAGTGGGAGGAATAGTGCCCCATCATTGGTATTAGTGGGAGGAATAGTGCCCCATCATTGGTATCAGTGGGAGGAATAGTGCCCCATCATTGGTGTCAGTGGGAGGAATAGTGCCCCATCATTGGTATTAGTGGGAGGAATAGTGCCCCATCATTGGTATCAGTGGCAGGAATAGTGCCCCATCATTGGTATCAGTGGCAGGAATAGTGCCCTATCATTAGTATCAGTGGCAGGAATAGTGCCCCATCATTAGTATCAGTGGCAGGAATAGCACCCCATCATTGGTATCAGTGGCAGGAATAGTGCCCCATCATTGGTGTCAGTGGGAGGAATAGCGCCCCATCATTGGTGTCAGTGGGAGGAATCGTGCCCCATCATTGGTATCAGTGACAGGAATAGTGCCCCATCATTAGTATCAGTGGGGGGGAATAGCACCCCATCATTGGTGTCAGTGGAATAGTGCCCCATCTTTGGTGTCAGTGGGAGGAATAGTGTCCCATCATTGGTGTCAGTGGGAGGAATAGTATCCCATCATTGGTGTAAGTGGGGGGGGAGGAATAGTGCCCCATCGTTGGTGTCAGTGGGGGGGAGGAATAGTATCCCATCATTGGTGTCAGTGGGGGGTGGAAAAGTGCCCCATCATTGGTGTCAGTGGGGGGTGGAATAGTGCCCCATCATTGGTGTCAGTGAGGGGGGGGGAATAGTGCCCAATCGTTGGTGTCAGTGGGGGGGGAGGAAAAGTGCCCCATCGTTGGTGTCAGTGGGAGGAATAATGCCCCATCATTGGTATCAGTGACACCAATGATGGGGCACTATTCTTCCAACTGACACTTGCTGACCCCTGTTCCAGTATGGTGCTGCTGCAGCCAGCATATGTGGTTGCAGCAGCACCTAAGCACAGCACACTTACCTGCATCTCCTTCACTCGATTTTCGCGGGGCCGCTCAGCTCCGCCTCCTCGGCGGTGATTGGCCGCCTGTGTGCCTTTCCTGAGCTACAGTTCTGGCGGCCAATCACCGGTGAGGAGGCGGAGCCGAGCAGCCGCGCAAACATCCAGTGGACGAACCGAATGAAGGAGCAGCCGCACTTCCTAGACCGGATCGTTGTGGGACCGGAGCCAGGTAAGAGACAGCAGCCCCTGCCCACCCCTGTACTTAGTTTCTCTTTTATTGGAAGGGGGGGGCGGCGGCGGCACCGCGCCGCCCCCCTAAAAAGTGTCAGCATGCCGTTACCGGCGTATAAGACGACCCCCGACTTTTGAGAAGATTTTCAAGGGGTAAAAAGTCGTCTTATACGCCGGAAAATACGGTAGGTTTTTTTTCTCAAAATTGTCAGTCTTTTTTTGCTTATAGTGCAAAAAATAAAAACGCACAGGCAATCAAATACCATCAAAAGAAAGCTCAATTCATGGGAAAAAAGGACGTAAATTTCCTTTGGGTGCAGCGTTGCATGACCGCGCAATTGTCAGTTAAAGTAACACAGCACACAAAAAAAGGGGGGTAAATCCTCTGTAGGGAAAGTGGTTAAAGGATCTGGTACTGATGGCTTGGTGCCAGATGCCACAGCATACTGTCAGAGGTCTAGTGAAGCCCATGTCTGGACAGGTTTTGCTGGGTGGTCATAATTGTATGGCTGACCAGTGTAGTATAGCTTTCTATATAAACGTTGGCCATACACTAGTAACATTTTGATTGGATTTTTTTTTTTTGTAATATTTAATTTTCTAAAGGTTATTGAGGCCAAAGCCACAGTGATGAAGAAAATTAAAAGGAGCAGGGTGGAAAATGTTTCTATTCTAAAATTCTAAATGTGAAAGTGGTTTTCATTCAAGGATAAGCGTACATATTGTGATACGCATGTTCTAAGCAGAAAAGAGACCTGTTCAATATGTCCGGAATTCCATTCAAGTAGTAGGTCTGGGTGAAATTTTAAGGGCTTTTGAACAGAAATAGTTGACTTTATGAATGCAAGATCAAATGCTCTGATGAATGATTTTTCAGAATTCTCTATTCTTATTTACAAAGGGGAATGTATGTAGATATATAACTAGGGGCTAGTTGTGTGCTCCGTCATAAATCCTCTATGAAAGGGGTCCCCAAACTTTCTAAACAAAGGGCCGGTTTACTGTCCTTCAGAATTTAGGAGGGCTGGAAGGCTCAGTGGGAGCAGAAAATGTCCCAGCGTCAATAAGAGTAAAAAAAATGACATAGTGCTTATAGTCAGTGGAAGGAGGAATAGTGCCCCATCATTGGTTTCAGTGGGATGAACAGTGCCCCATCATTGGTATCAGTGGGATGAACAGTGCTCCATCATTGGTGTCAGTGGGATGAACAGTGCCCCATCATTGGTGTCAGTGGGATGAACAGTGAGCCATCATTGATATCAATGGGATGAACAGTGCCCCATCATTGGTATCAGTGGGAGGAATAGTGCCCCATCATTGGTATCAGTGGGATGAACAGTGCTCCATCATTGGTGTCAGTGGGATGAACAGTGCCCCATCATTGGTGTCAGTGGGATGAACAGTGAGCCATCATTGATATCAATGGGATGAACAGTGCCCCATCATTGGTATCAGTGGGAGGAACAGTGCCCCATCATTGGTATTACTAGAAGGAATAGTTCCCCATCATTGGTATATTTGGAATGAATAATGCCCCATGACTGGTGTCAGTGGGATGAATAGTGCCCCATCACTGGTGACAGTGAGAGGAATAGTGCCACATCATTGGTGGCAGGGGGAGGAAGAGTGTCCCATTATTGGTGACAGTGAGAGGAATAGTGCCCCATCATTGGTGTTATTGGGAGAAATAGTGCCCCATCATTGGTGTCAGGGGGAGGAATAGTGCACCATCATTGGTATCAGAGGAAGGAATAGTGCCCCATCCTTGCTAGTAGGTGAGGGAATAGTACCTAATTGTTTATATCAGTGGGAAGACTTGTGCCCCATCATTGGTGTCAGTGGAAGGAAAAATGTCCCATAGTTGGTGCTAGTGGAAGAAATGGTGCCTCCTTGTTGGTGTCACTGAGAGGAATAGTACCCTGTGAGAGATAAAGGCAAGCAAAGGGCTGCATTTGGCCCACAGGCCGCAGTTTGGAGACTACTGCTCTATGTCTACAATATCAAAAAACAGAATTTCTCATTATTTCCCTTCTTGTACTTTGGTAAAGTGAATAACATTGATTATCTCTTTCCAATGTCAACTGAAAGTGGGTGGGATATATCAGGCAGCAAGTGAACATGTTGTCCCTGAAGTTGAAAGCAGAAAACATGAACAAGTGTAAGGATTTGAGCGACTTTGACAAGGGTCAAATTGTAATAGCTAGACGACTGAGTCAGAGCAACTCCAAACCTGCAGCTGTTGTGGGATGTTCCCAGTCTCCAGTGGTCAGGACCTATCAAAAATGGTCCAAGAAAGGTAAACCATCAAACTGGCAATAGGGCGACCAAGGTTCATTGATGCATGTGGGGAGCGAAGGCTGGCCCATGTAGTCTGATCCTGTCAGGAATGGTCTTATCTCTGGTAGTGCTGGGGCTTACCTGCCCTGTGGGCTGCAGTACCAGTGCTGGCCAGCGGGTGCTCTCAGCAGCCAGTGTCTTACTCCTGCAATCAGGCCATCACCTGAGGCTGATTGCAGGAGGTGTATTAAAGCAGGACCAGGCCTGCAGTCAGTGCCTTGGTGTATTGGTCCCTTGTGCCCTGCCTCCTGTATCCTGCCTCCTGCCTGCCTGACGCTCCTGCTAGACTCTGACACTGCTTGAACTCTGCTTGTACCGACCCCGGCTGTTCTTGACCACTCTTCTGCCTGCTCCTTTGTACCTTGTCTGCCCATTAGCTACTGACCCGGCCTGCCTGACTACGTTTGTGCTCCATACATATTTATATCAGTTAAGGTTTGGGTTTTGTTTGAACTTCGTTGTACATATTTATATTAGTTTAGGTTTGGTTTGTTTGCACTGCGTTTGTGTATTGTATAGCCTTTAATAAATTATATTGTTTACACCTTACTTGAAGTCTGCGTTTCCCTGTGTCAGTCCACACATCTCTGGTCATACCCGGATCCCTGACAGATCCAAAAGAAGAGCTACTGTTGGTAGCTCAGATTACTGGAAAAGTTAATGCAGGTTCCAATAGAAAGGTATCAGAACAGTGCATTGCAGTTTGTTGCGTATGAAGCTGCGTAGCCGCAGACCGGTCAGGGTTCCCATGACACAATGGGCACATGAGTATCAGAACTGGATCAAGGAGCAATGAAAGAAGGTGGCCTGGTCTGATGAATTAAAAAATGGTTTCTTGAAAACAAATAACACATTTGGGGTGCTGACATGGCCTCAAAATTCTACAGCTCTCAATCCAATTGAACGTCTGTTGGATGTGCTGGAAAAACAAGTCTGATCCATGGAACCCCACCTTGAAACCTATATAACTAAACGGCTTAAAGGACCGCCCTATAGCAGATATACTGCTACAGGGTGGCACCTGTGCGAAAAAATCACGTATATATACGTGATTTTGCATTTCCGAGTAGCGGGCACGCAAGATGCACACGTGCCCTATCCACGCCGCCATTCATGGCCATAGATGTCAATCAACGGGTAATTACCCATTGGCGCCCGGTGATTACCAAGCATCTCTGATGGGTAGGAGAACTGTTTTATTTACAAATAATCTTCCTCCCTGTCAGCTCGAGCACACTGCTCTGGATGGCTGTGCACAGTACAGCCATCAAGATCAGAGTGTTTACAGTGAAGCACACACACCCCCGCCCCCTAGTAAAGCACTTCCAGCACACAGTTAACCCTTTGATCACCCTTCACATTAACATCTTCCTGCCCAGTGTCATTAGTCCAGTGTCAGTGCTTTTTTTTAGCACTGATCACTGTATTGGTGTCACTGGAGATGTCAGTGACACCAAGTCAGTCCCCCCAGTGTCAGAATGTCCGCCGCAGTCCCGCTAAAAGTTGCCGCCATTACTAGTAGTAAAAAAAAATCCCATTATCTATACTGCCATTTGTAAACACTATAACTTTCACATAAACTAATTTACACGTATTGGGATTTTTTGTTACCAAAGACATATAGCAGAAAACATTTTGGCTTAAATTTATGATGAAATTTGATTTTTAAAATTTTTTTCATGGACATGTTTAATAGCAAAAAGTCCAAAATATAGGTTTTATTTCTCAAAATTGTCGGTCTTTTTTTGCTTATAGTGCAAAAAATAAAAACACACAGGCAATCAAATACCATCAAAAGAAAGCTCAATTCATGGGAAAAAAGGATGTAAATTTCATTTGGGTGCAGCGTTGCATGACCACGCAATTGTCAGTTAAAGTAAATCAAAAATGGTCCAAAAAAGGTAAACCATCGAACTAGCGATAGGGCATAGGGCGACCAAGGTTCATTGCTGTGGGATGTTCCCAGTCTGCAGTGATCAGGACCTAGAAAAAAAAATTGTCCAAGAAAGGTAAACTATCAAACTGGCGATGGGGTGACCAAGGTTCATTGATGCATGTGGAGAGCAAAGGTTGGCCCGTGTAGTCTGATCCAAAAGAAGAGCTACTGTATGTAGCTCAAATTCCTGAAAAGTTAGAAAGGTATCAGAACACACAGTGCATTGCAGTTTGTTGCGTATGAAGCTGCATAGGGGAATGTATGTAGATCTATAACTAAGGGCTAGGTGTGTTTTCCGTCATAAATCCTCTATGTACGCTATCAAAAACCAGAATTTCTCGTTATTTCCCTTCTTGTACTTTGGTTTGTATGTCAACACAGAAGCAGCTCTAAACTTTAATTATGAGCAGTGGATCTTGTTGTGTTTAATGTCACCGTACTTGGGTTTAACTAAATTCCCTCTATGACCATGTAATAATTGTCCCTGTATGTTAAAGCAGAATTCCAGACTTTACCTAAATATTCTTAAGAACACTCCCTCCCCCCTCCTAACACAATTTCTGACCAACCTGTATAAGAAAAATGTATATACTTACCTATTTTCAGCCCTCTCCAGTCTGGTCACATGACCCGGCTCCCCTGCGTCAGCCAGCAAAAGCTGCAGAGGAGAGGATGAAGGGCCAACAACAAATGGACCATGTGGAGCCTATGGACCATATGGAGCCTATGGATGACATTACCGCTGTTGGAATTACCAGCTGTTGTCGAGCGCTCCCTCCTCTCCCCTGTGCTGGTGCTGGTTGACACAGGAGAGCTTACATGACCACACTGGATTGGGCTGAAAATAGACAAGTATATGCATCTTTCTTACATAGGTTAGTCATAATGTGTAAAGGGGGAAAGAGCATTTTAATATGAGATATTTAGGTAAAGCCCTGAATTCCACTTTCATACAAAAAATACTAGTCCATGGGGTTCAACGTTATCTTCCTTGCAGTTAAAGCTCTCCCTTGCTTGCTCTCCTGCTTCCACACCACCATCCTGGAATATCCCATGCATGCGTAGACATGTAACAGGCCTCTGCCAGGTACTAAAGATCTCCTGAAGATTAGCAGCATCAGGCATAGGGCCCAAGATACATGGGGGGGCCCCTGCAGGGGGAATGTCACGTGGACAGGAGGGATAATCAGTGCGCGGGTGTAGGAAATAACAGCAACTGATTCTCTGTGAGACTCTCACTGCAGCAGCTGACAGACAGGAGAGCCACAAAAGATTGGTTCCAGTCATTTCCCCCATCAACTGCACTGCTCTTCGCTAGCTGCCTGGGCCCCTTGTCCCCCTCCCCACAGGCTTCCCTCCTCTCCAATCCCACCAGCTGCTGATGGGATCTTCAGGATGGAGAGTGGGGGAAGGGGCGTGTAAATATGTAATTTTCCTGCCCCTTTATTTTCTAAATGAACACAGTGAGTGATTGGTACTTGTCAGGGCTCCAGGTATGACCAGAGGTGTGTGGACTGACACAGGGAAACGCAGGTTTCAGATATGGCATAAACAATATAATTTATTAAGACTAACAATACAAAACACAGTGCAAAACTAAACATAAACACAGTGCAAACAAACCAAACCACCCACCGATAACAATACATACAATACAAAGAGTAGTCAGGCAGGCCGGGTCAGTAGCAAACGGGCAAACGGAGTACCAGGAACAGGCGGGACAGTGGTCGGGGTCACAAGCTGGGTTCAGTAACTCACTGGCAGTGCGGTACAGAGGGTCGGGCAGAGAATGGTCAGGGTCACAAGCCAGGGATCAAGCAGGAGAAGTCAGCAGAGGTCAGGATCAGGCAGGGTCGGCAACAAGTCAGACAGGAACAGGAATACAGGATACAAGGTACAGGGGCCCATGGAAAAACACACACCAAGGCCTTGACTGTGAGTCTGGCCATTCCTTAAATACAACCCCTGCAATCAGCTTCAGGTGTTTGGCTGATTGCAGGGGTGAGTCTCTGATTGCTGAGAGCACCCGCTGGCCAGCCCTGGTACTGCAGCCCACAAGGCAGGTGAGTCCCACCACTATTGGCAAGTCCATTCCTGACAGTACTGATCACTCATTGTGTTCTTTCATAATGGAAGCATAGTTAGCTGTGTTTACTATGTTTCAATTTATGATTGAATAGGAGCCGCTGTCTTTTACAGGAATAGCTAACAAAAGTGATTTTTCTGTGTAACAACTCTTTCTTTTAGTTTTGAATGAGTGTTATATTGTGACATTGTCTATGATGTTTTTATTGTTTTCCTTGTCCCAACACAAAGACAATGCCAAACTTTTCTTTTCTAAACACAGTAAAATGTGCACAAAGGTAAATGACCTTCTGTGTGCAGCATCACCCCAGCCCCCCTAATACTTACCTAAGCCCCCTGTCAATCCAGCGATGTGCGTTGGAGTCTTGGCTATCCTGGGACTCCCTCTTCTCATTGGCTGAGACAGCAGCAGGAACCATTGACTCCTACTGCTGGCAATCACAGCCAGTGAGCCAATGAGTAGAGAGGGGACGTTGCCAAGCCACAGCCCCGTGTGTGAATGGACACCCCGACCTGCGGCTGGGGAGCACCTGCTCAGGTGCCCCCGTAGCAAGTTGCTTGCTACGGGGGCACCCGACAGGAAGGAGGACCCAAGAAGAGGAGGATCGGGGCTTCTCTGTGCAAAAACATGGTAATTTTGATATGTTTGTTTTGTTTTTTGTTTTTTTAAATATGCCTTTACACTTTACATTTCAGATGCATTTGTTTATTGAGGAATTTTGTTTTGTCATATTCCATATGTTAAACCGATTTATTATCAGAATTCATTATGTATCTTCAGCATTCATTTCGTATATTTGTTGGTCCAGGTGGATTAAAAAATGTTTACAATTTTTCCAGAAGATTGTTATGTATTCAATATATTATCAAATCAGAATAATTCAAATCAAAAGGATTCAATGTTTTTGGACTCTAGTCCAACCCCCCAATAGAAAATGGCATGAGCTAATTGGACAATATCAGCTGGCACCATGTGCATCCAAATTAATGAATAGAGCAAAATTCGTATCCATTTGTTATCCAAATCCAAATTATTGAACAAATTTTAAAATTTTATTCATTTCCCCATGGGCCCAAACTACTAACACATCAAGTGACATCATCCAAATGAAGCATTCATTAATCTAGTTGTAACTTTTTTCTGATTCGTTGGTATTCATTACTATGTCAGTTCAGAGATTCAAATACTTCCAAATCTGTGAAAATGACATTTTCATCCAAAAGAAAAAATCATAATGAAGCGAAAAGCAAATGTCTAAAAATATAACAGAATTGTTTTTACTTGACTAGTAAAAACCATGTAATTCCATATACTGTAAGTGTACATGTTTCTTGTCTGTATTAATGTGCCAGAGCATTTGTGATTTTTACTTTAATAAGTAAAGTGGAACATCAGGTAAACAGGTACAGTCATGGCCGAAATTGTTGGCACCCTTGATATTTTTCCTGAAAATCAAGTATTTCACACAAAAAAGGTATTGCATTAACACATGTTTTGCTATACACATGTTTATTCCCTTTGTATGTATTGGAACAAATATAAAACAGAGGCAGAAAAGCAAATATGACATAATGTCACACAAAACCCCAAAAATGGGCTGGACAAAAGTATTGGCACCCTTAACTTAATATTTGGTTGCACACCCTTTGGAAAACATAACTGAAATCAGTCGCTTCCTATAACCATCAATAAGCTTCTGACACCTCTCACCCGGAATTTTGGACCACTCTTCCTTTGCAAACAGCTCCAGGTCTCTCTTATTGGAAGGACACCTTTTCCCAACAGCAATTTTAAGATCTCTCCACAGGTGTTCAATGGGATTTAGATCTGGGCTCATTGCTGGCCACTTCAGAACTCTCCAGCGCTTCTTTGCCATCCATTTCTGAGTGCTTTTTGACGTATGTTTGGGGTCATTGTCCTGCTGGAAGACCCAGGATCTTGGACGCAAACCCAGCTTTCTGACACTGGGCCCTACAGTGCGACCCAAAATCCTTTGGTAATCCTCAGATTTCATGATGCCTTGCACACAGTCAAGGCACCCAGTGCCAGAGGCAGCAAAACAACCCCAAAACATCATTGAACCTCCACCATATTTTACCGTAGGTACTGTGTTTTGTTCTTTGTAGGCCTCATTCCGTTTTCGGTAAACAGTAGAATGATGTGCTTTACCGAAAAGCTCTATCTTGGTCTCATCTGTCCACAAGACGTTTTCCCAGAAGGCTTTTGGCTTACTCAAGTACATTTTGGCAAACTGTAGTCTTGCTTTTTTATGTCTCTGTGTCAGCAGTGGGGTCCTCCTGGGTCTCCTGCCATAGCGTTTCATTTCATTTAAATGTCGACGGATAGTTCGCGCTGACACTGATGCTCCCTGAGCCTGCAGGACAGCTTGAATGTCTTTGGAACATGTTTGGGGCTGCTTATCCACCATCCGGACTATTCTGCGTTGCAATCTTTCATCAATTTTCCTCATCCGTCCACGACCAGGGAGATTAGCTACAGTGCCATGGGTTGCAAACTTCTTGATAATGTTGCGCACTGTGGACAAAGGCAAATCTAGTTCTCTGGAGATGGACTTGTAACCTTGAGATTGTTGATATTTTGCCACAATTTTGGTTCTCAGGTCCTCAGACAGTTCTCGTCTCCTCTTTCTGTTGTCCATGCTTAGTGTGGCACAGACAGACACACAATGCAAAGGTTAAGTGAACGTCTCTCCTTTTTATCTGCTTTCAGGTGTGATTTCTATATTGCCCACACCTGTTACTTGCCCCAGGTGAGTTTACAGGAGCATCAGATGCTTGTAACATTCTTATTTATCCGCAGTTGTGAAAGGGTGCCAATACTTTTGTCCAGCCCATTTTTGGAGGTTTGTGTGACATTATGTCGAATTTGCTTTCTTTCCTCCCTTTTTTTGTTTTGTCCCAATACACACAAAGGGAATAAACATGTGTATAGCAAAACATGTGTTAATGCAATACGTTTCGTGAGAAATACATGATTTCCTGGAGAAATATCAAGGGTGCCAACAATTTCGGCCATGACTGTAAGTACAGAACTGAAATACATACAGTATATGATTACTATTTTACCAGAAAAAGTATTTGTAGTTCTGTTCAGCCAGTCTTGTAACATACATTAATCTGCACAGCTAAGGCAATTGCTCTACTGCTTACTGGTCAAACGGATGATACTGGGTCATTGTCCATTAAAATGTAATGCAAAGCAATAAACAAACCCTCCTGCATAAGTTGTACCTGTTTATCTCGAGCCCTCTTTCCTCTGCAGCAGTTCAAAGTTCAAAATTTGCACAGCATTTCTGAGCTTCAGAAGATAGGGGGGTGGGGATCTGATGTCCCACACTGCACAACATAGATCAGGGTGCTGAGTGTAATCTTTGAGCTGAGTGGAGGGAATGGACACTGCACATCTCATATGGAAACATGCACAGCTTAGGTTGCCAATCACAGGCTGTGTGCTGGAGGGGGGGGGGCAGGACCATCTTCCAGGATTGTCTGGTCCTAGCATAGACTGTCAGAAGTGACTCAAGCAGAAGAGGATGGAGATGTGGGTAGGTGAAGCGTGGTGCGGGTAGTAAATACAGGTTTGGTTGCTGCAAAACTTGAAACTTGTATTAAACAGAATGCCAACTTTACAGACACCCAGGCAGGAGAACACCACTAGGGAAACAACTCACAGTTCAATGTAGTCAGATGTGACAAAGGAGAGGTGCCAACAACATCTGTTTCAGAGGGTGAATTGCAGCCTGGCCAGTTCGGTCCTGAGACAGAAGCTCCCTGTCAGTAATCCGGATATGACCAGAGATGTGTGGACTGACACAGGGAATATCAGGCTTCAGGAGTGATGTAGGTAATATAATTTATTGTGAGATACACCAGTATACAAAATGTACAGTGCAAACAAAAACCAAATAACCAAAACCTGCACCCAATATATACATGTACAGAAATAAAAGCGTAGTCAGGGCTAGCCGGGGTCATACACAGGAGATCAAGCATGGGGAGCAGGGAGGAAGACAGGACACGGAATAAAAGCATAGTCAGGGCTAGCTGGGGTCATACACAGGAGATCAAGCATGGGGCGCAGGGAGAAAGACAGGACCCAGCGTGGATCACAGGAGTAGGTAACAGGTTCAAGGAAACAGGATCATAGGATAACACAGGCTCATGGGAAACAAACACCAAGGCACTGATTACAGGCATGATTACTGTTTAAGTACACCTCCTGCAATCAGCCTCAGGTGATAGCTTGATTGCAGGAGGTGGGATCCTGGCTGCTGAAAAGCACTCGCTCGTAGGTCCCAGTACTGCAGCCCATAGAGCAAGTGAGCCACAGCACCACCAGCAGTGATCCTTTCCCTGACACTCTCTTCTAAGATAGCGAGCCCCTAATCTTTCCCTCCTCACCAGGAAATGTTCTCTGCCACTAGGGGTCTCTCTCCCTATACTATACACACACCAAAACCCAGGGGCAGGGACTTAAATAGACCCTGCTGACCCAAGATGGCTGCCGAGGGTCACATGGGTGCAGCGTAGCCAACCGGAACGCTGCCCCATTCACCCTGGAAACCATAGGGAAATGTTGTTTCTCTTGGGCCTCTCCAGGCTAAGATGCGCTCCACCAGCAGTGAAGACAACATCTGCCTACAGAGAGAGGAGACAGAAATCGTACTAGGTGCTTTGGATAGAGGCGCACAGACCTACACACTATAGATCAGTGGTTCTCAGCCTGTGAAACCTCAGGACCCTCATTTGACCTTGGTGATTAAGTCGTGACCCAAAAATAATCTAATTTCTGAAACATTATAATTTATTCCACAAAACAACTTGTGAAAATGAAAGTGCTGTTGAGGTAAAAACCCAATAAAATAAACGGTAATATGAAATTAATTAGAACTCATGGGAAAACTGGGGATGCTTCTTGCTCTTGATAAGTTTCTCAAAGTCTGGGGTGATGGTAGGGGAATTATAGAGGTATGGGGGGGCACCTGCGCCGTGGCTCAGTCCTCTCCTGGTCACCACCCACTTTTGGGTCGCGACCCATTACTTGAGAAACACTGCTATAGAGAGATATGCTTTGTTCATTTTTCATTTCAGAGGTTTACAATCACTATAAAATCTGAAATTAAAATGAATAATTATCAGTTAGCATTATATCACCACTGCTCTGGTGTCATAGAAGAAACAATCTGTTTGTGTCTAGAACCCAAATTTAGCTGAAAATACAAAAAGCATAATAGTCGGAAAAATGTGAGAAAATGAACCCTCTGTCATCTGAATTTGTCTCCAACATGCCTCAAGGCCACAAAACCTATAAACAGATGGATGACATAAAGTGTATGTAAACCCAGCACCAGAGGAATATCACAGCCCTCAAAAGCAGAAAATGTAAATACAATCCCTAATGGAAGAAACAGAATTACCAACAGGAAAAGGGAGAACACAAGGAAATATTTATTGATCAAAGGTGAAATTCTGGTTGCTTCCTTTTTTCCTGAAGCCAGGTCAAATGTTAATCATAGAGAGGAGAATAAATTCCTTCCTTCCGAATCCTACATGGAATAGACCTTCCCATATGGCAGAGCCAAACCCAATTGTCTTGGACATATAGATAGGAAAAAGAAACAGAAGATACATTTGGAACTTTTTCAATAAACAACATGTTTCACCGAGTCATCTATAAAATGGCCGAACACTTGTAGAAATGTTTGGTTATTTTGTAAGTAATTTTAGGCAGTGGCTAGAGGCACAACAGTTATTTAAATCGGTAATAAACCGCCCACAAAAAATCCTAAATAATGGGCCCCCTGCAGTGTTAGGTCATAATGTACTAGTATGCACCGCATAGTAGCACATTGTGACATTATGACAGACTTGCCTGTACATGGTGTCCCCCAGTGCCTTGCTGCCACAACTCCCCGGTGCCATCATCTTCACCCAGTCTTCCTTCCGGGTTCGCAAGCTTTGGCAGTATGAATGGCCAGATCCATGATGACGTCACTCCTGCACATGCGCACAGGAGCCCATAATTGCAGTGCGCTGTGTCGTCAGTTCAGAGCTCATGACATCACCGGCTACACGCTGTGTGAATATCTCCTAAACGGTGCACATTGAGGAGGTATTCACTGTAATATAGCCTCACCTGTAGCTGCAACTTAAAATGTGGACTTTACTTCCACTTTAAAGGAGTAATAAACCCAAACTCAAAAATGTTATATATTGCAGTTTACCAACCATGAGATGTGGTGGCTGCATTCATTTTTTTTTTTATCAATATATAAAAAGAGGGGAAGGTTAAATATAGGTCCATCACAAGTATACAGCTTGGCTCCATGGTATATTGTCTGTACTAGCCACACTGTCCCTTTACGGAAACTACGAAAAAATTGAGCTTTGGCAATTGAGGACTACTTGTGATGGACCTACCCATATGGAACAAAAATATATTTGAAATATATTTTAAAAATATTCCTCCCAAATATATTGACATATATTTGAAATGCTACAATTTTGGCAATATTCAATATACAAATCTACATTTTTGGAATGCATTTACAAATATATTTAAAATATATGTTAAAATTACTTTTTTATATGTTAAAAAAATCTGAAGAATATATTTAAAAAATACATATTTTTAAAAATATATATTTTGAAACACATTCTTCAGATTTTTTATATATATTTGTAAATGCATTCCAAAAATGTAGATTTGTAAATTTAAAGACATACAGTATATTTGAAATGTATTTTTAAAAATATTTTTCATATATTTTGTAATAAAAACGCATTTCAACATGATATATATATATATATATATATATACATACACTGTATGTTGAAATGCATTTTTGTTACAAAATATATGAAAAATATGTTTAAAAATACATTTCAAATATACTGTATGTCTTTAAATTTACAAATCTACATTTTTGGAGTGCATTTACAAATATATGTAAAAATATATGTTAAAATGACTTTTTTATATGTTAATAAAATCTGAAGAATATATTTAAAAACAATATATTTATAAAATATATATTTTTTAAATATACTTCAAATATATGTTTCTTCCATATGAATATATATAGATTTGTACTTTTGTTTTCATGTAGACCCTTGTGGATTTCCAGGGCAGTTGTGCTCAAAAGTTTTCATACCCTGGCAGAAATTGTGAAATTTTGCCATTTATATTGAAAATATGACTGATCATGCCAAAAAAGTATTTTATTTAAGGATGATGATCATATGAAGCCATTTATTATCACATAGTTGTTTGGCTCTTTTGTAAATCATAATGCAATCAGAAATCACCCAAATGACCCTGATCAAAAGTTTACATCCCCTGGAATGTTTGGCTTTGGTACTGACACAAAAGGTGACACTAGTTAAAATGGCAATTAAGGGGTAATTTAAAACGTGATTTTGTTTGCTCTCATGTAAATCCACTGAGCAGGCTCCATACTGAGCCATTGGAAGCAGAAAATAACTGTCAAAGGATCTGCGTAACAAGGTAATTTGAAATATATTTTAAAAATATTCCTCCCAAATATATTGACATATATTTTAAATGCTACAATTTTGGCCATATTCAATATACAAATCTACATTTTTGGAGTGCATTTACAAATATATGTAAAATATCTGTTAAAATTACTTTTTTATATGTTAAAAAAATCTGAAGAATATATTTAAAATATATTTTTAAAAATATATATTTTTAAATACATTTATTTAAATTTTACATATATTTGTAAATGCATTCCAAAAATGTAGATTTGTATATTTAAAGACATTGAAATGTATTTTTAAAACAACATGATTTATATATATGTATAAAAAGATATTTATATATATATATATATATATATATATATATATAAAAAATATATATTTATTGAAATATATTGCATATGGCAAAAATTGTAGCATTTCAAATATATTTCAAAATCATGTGTTTTATTACTGTGTAATTTTTTTTACAAACTATTTATGACTATTGTTGGTATGGTACCTTAAAAGTCCCATTAGTTTCTTGTGCTAGGGTTCTGTATTTTTCAGTGTCTTTTTTTTAGGCTTTTTATCCCCCTTTGTTTTCACCCGGTGATCTGGCCAATAACACTTCTCCTATATTAGAATGCCCCCGCTCTGGAGGAAGGAGCACAGGGGGCACAGCAGACAGCAGCAATCTGGGGAGTGTAAAGTCTAGTACACACAATGAGAAAATTGGACGTAAAATACCACTTTCGGAGTGATCGTCCGATAATCTGATCATTAGTTCACAGCTTTTGAGAGCCGATCATGACAGGTCATGCAAAAGTATCCGAAGAGGCAAACACGATCATTTTCTTTTGTATGATACCAAAATGAACGTTTAGTCAGTACAGTATTTGTTTGAAAAAAATTGAGTGACCAAGACCACGCACGCTCAGAAATGAAGGAATACATTACAATACAATTCAATACATGACATCACTTCTGACATTGTATTCTGTTGTATGAGAGTTTTTGTAACCTTAGTAACATCCTCATTTTCGATATGAGACTAACATGCAAAAAAAAACCCGGACGATCATTCGTCCGATATTCTCATCGAGTGTACAAGACTTTAGATGTACTAGCAAATTTATATACACTAACAAATTGAAACTAAATTCCAGCTAACACTTTATAAGCAGTTACAGAAAGTAATGTAAAGCAGCTTTCTTTCTTTTGGAAATAAATAAAAGCCAGTTTGTCTCATTTGTCTAACTGCTACATCTGCAAGAGAATTTGTTCTTTAGAAAAACAACAGACTCGCTCGCTGGATCACCAGGCGAAAATAAGGAAAAGAAAGCCTGAAAAAGAAAACACTAACACGTAAAAGTACCATGAACAATATGTGATCAGCCTGCATTGGAATAAATGCTTTTGTAGATTACATGCAAATCTATTTTTTCTATCTTCTATCTTTTTGGGTTGCATCTAACCTGCATAGAATTCGCATCAGTGTGAACCGACACAAAGTCTCTTTCATTTTTAAAATCCCCAGACATTCCAAAAAGCACCTCAGATTTAAAAACGTTTTTGGTTAAAGTTATTTTTCTTTATTCAGACAAGTAGATTGGGACCCCAAATTAGTCCCTTGGACAAGTAGTTTTTTCTTTACATTTTTAAAGGTTTGTATATTCTTTAATATGTTTGGGTCTTTGGATAGCGAAGGCAGCATGAAAAACAAATACAGGTCAAAGCTATATATTCTAGGTGCAATATAGAAGTCTGCTAGACGACTAAATAGAGCCATTAACACTGCAGCTGCAGTCAGTCCTGTCATTTGGTATAAACAGAACTATATAGCATGTTGGTTTTTTTGGTTCCCATATCACTGTGGAATGTAAATGCTTATTATACTATAACTAGAGCCATTCTCATGACCTTTGTTACATAACTACTAACATGTAAGGCTCCATGTACACGGGACATCTGGAAAACACTTCTGAATGATGGAAACTGACTGCTGGAAAACGTAGGTTAAAAAATGTCTGTTTAGCTGCATTTGCATACCGCATTTATGCGAGTTTATGAGCGTTTGCATCAGAAGCGGTTTTTAAAGATAACCTCAGGAGACCTTCCAAAATGCCCAGAATGCACTGAAAAACAGTAAAACAATTAACTATTTCAGACATTTTGAGAGAAATAGAGAGAGCAGAGGCAGAGAGAGCAGTATGTGTTGAGATGACCTGCCTTTTCTGGTTGTATTCACTATGGATCCCATCATGAGCATAATGCGGCACGTTCTACCATATTTTCCTTCATGCAAAACTTCGAACTGATTGCTCTGGTGTATCGGGTCCATTTGAATACTTAGAAAACGCTTTGCATGCATTTCTGATGATGAAAAAAGTCTCTGGACAGCATCTGGGCATGGAACAGTTAAAAAACGCTTCTAAACGCAAACGTTTAGAAACATGGTTAGCCATGCTTACAAGCGTTTGGCGTTTGAAACGCTGATGTAATCTACTCCTGAACGCAAGTTTGGTGTGTTCAAAAAAATTACTGTAAACTCAACTGCCTGTAAACAACTGTAAACGACGATGTGTACATGGACACATAGGAAAACATTAGGGTGAGTTCAGGGGCTGCAAAAAATATGCAGAAAAGCTCCTGAACGTCAGTTTATCAGCTGCAGTGTACATGAGCCCTAAAGACCGAGGCCCTTTCTTTCATCAATCTTTAACCACTTGCCGCCCAGCCACTGTAGATATACGGCGGCAGGGCGGCACTCGCAGGCAAAACCACGTTTTAAAACGCGTGTTTTGTAAACTAATAGGGGGCGCGCGCGAGGCGCGCCGCCGCCCTATCTGTCCCGCCGATCACCGCCGCAGATGTGAGTCGCCGGGTAACAGCCGGTCCTTAGCGGCTGTTTCCCGGCGATTGGCGGCAAACAGTGACAGACAGCACAGCTGCAGTAGCTGTGCTGTCTGTCACTTCCCTGTCAGCTCGAGGATGAGCTGATCGAGAAAGAACAGTTTCTCTTTCTCGATCAGCCTTGCCCCGCCCAGTAGACACCCCCGCCCCTAGTAAAACACTCCCCTCACTCCTATAACCCTTCCCTGCAAAATAAAGTTAACCCCTTCCTCCCCATTGCCATTAGTACAGTGTCAGTGTTTTTTTTTTTGCACTGATTACTGTATTAGTGTTTTTGGGGATGTCAGTGACCCCAATGTCAGAATGTCTGCCGCAGTCCCGCCATAAGTCTCTGCCATAAGTCCCTGATCACCGCCATAATTCGCTGATCGCCACCATTATTAGTATAAAAAAAACCCTAAAAATCCCAGTATCTTTCCCGCCATTTGTAAACGCTATAACTTTCACGTAAACCAATTAATTTACACGTATTGGTTTTTTTTTTTAGCAAAGACATGTCGCAGAATGCATTTTGGCAGAAATTTATGACTAAATTTGATTTTTGCATTTTTTTTTTACTGGACATGTTTTATAGCAAAAAGTCCAAAATATTGGGTTTTTTTCCTCAAAATTGTCAGCCTTTTTTTTTATAGTGCAAAAAATAAAAACCGCACAGGAGATCAAATACCACCAAAAGAAAGCTCAATTTGTGGGGAAAAAAAGGATGTAAATTTAATATATGTACCGTATTGCATGACCGCGCAATTGTCCGTTAAACTAGCGCAGCGCTGTATAGCAGAAAAATGGCGTAAATTGCAGTATTTATACCATAGTTTGTAGACGCTATAACTTCCACACAAAGCAATCAATATACACTTATTGGATTTTTTTTACAAAAAACATGTAGCAGAATACATTTTGGTTTAAATTTATAACCAACTCTGAGTTTACTATATATTTTTTATAGCTGAAAGTAAAAAATATTGTTTTTCTTCAAACTTTTTGGCCTTTTTTTGTTTATAGCGTGAAAAATAAAAAGTGCACAGGTGATCAAATTACACCAAAAGAAAGCTCTATTTGTGTAAAAAAAAGGACGTAAATTTTGTTTGGGTGCAGCATTGCATGACCGCGCAATTATCAGTTGAATTAGTGCAGTGCCAAGTAGCAAAAAGAGGCCTGGTCATTAAGGGGGTAAATCCTCAGGAGGGCAAGTGGTTAAAGAAGAACTAAACCCTAACAGCCAGTGAAGACAGCTAGAGCCCAGTACCCCGAAGAAGCTGTTGGCAAGAGGCATTGAACTGTTGAAGGATAGGTAAGTATCATGGAGTTTATCTCTGCTTTAGCTCTTGCTGGTGGATGACAGTTGGGCATAGAGTGGCTGGTCTTGTAGAGTGTTTTGAAGAAGATTTAATGTAACACATTTATGTAAAAAAACAAATAAAGTGTTATCCAGAGTCTAAAAGACCCTACATGTCTCTTCTGTGGTCCAATGAATGTAATGCAGTGAAGATCAAACTGTATTGCATTCTTTCCCTGGCCCTGATGGCTTGGGAAACTGGGGAACCCAGAAGTGACATCATACACGTCCCTTCCGGGTGAAAAACAAGATGGGGATAAGAGTGGACATGTGTCCAGTCTGCTCCATCCCCTCTACCCAGTCCTAGGCCCACAGATGGGCAAGCGAAGCCTGGGATACATAGTGGGGGGGGGGGGGACTTTACTGGAGTGTGTGGAAGCATTCTGGTGGCAGCGCAGGCGCCTGAATGCTTCAACTTGACAAGTAAACCATGCTGCTTGCCCACAGCAGGGCTAACTGTTACAAAAAAATGCCTGCCCAATGCCCAGAACTGTATGTCCTGGGCATCGGGCGAAATAAAATGTGCATCCTTGCCTTGTAGAACAACCCATTCAGTTTAAAACAGAACTGAAAAGCAAAACATTTATGCATACATATAAAAACATTAAACACACGTTTCCCCTTTTTTATAAGTGATCACATTCCCTTTGTTCTCAGCTGCATAGGAGCTAGTCGAGGAGAAACAGCAGTACATTGGTCTTCCCAGTGAATGGCTGTGCAGGGTGTGTGGGTGTGTGTGTGTGTGTGTGTGTGTGTGTGTGTGTGTGTGTGTGTGTGTGTGTGTGTGTGTCAGGACAAGTCTGATCATCGGAGGAGGGCTGGTTAAGTTTCCAGCATGGCTAGAGATATGACCAAGGTGTGTGGTCAGTTTTTAATAGGAAAGCAAACAACTGGCAGGAACACCAGGGATTACATGCAAAGGAAGCGATACAAAGAGAACAGGAGACGTCTTTACACAAGTACATAGTACTTCAGACTTATATCAGGAATATGAAATGTTGGGATTACATATTCTTTAATGTAGACTGCAATTGTCTTTAAGAGAACATTTTAGCTCTTAGTGATGGAAAAATGGTATTGGATATCATTGCAATTTTAGACTTTCAAACAACAACAACCTGAAATGATATGCATATTTTGATTTTTTTTTGTTAAAATTATTAATATTAATTTTTAAGATGTATATAGCACCAACAGTTTGCAAAGCACTTTAAAAAGTCACAATACAACAGTGATTATCAGAGGGCAATACTTGTTAGAGCTTGCAGGCAATAAAATGGGGGGGGGGGGGGGGGCAGGTGATACAAAAGGTAATAACTGTGGGGGATTAGCTGATGGAAAAAAAAATATTACAGTTTATTAGTTAGAGGCAGGATAGGACTTTAATGGGTTTTCGGGGATTTTCCAAAGGTGGACATCAACTTAAAAGATTTAGGAATGAGTAGATGGTCAGACAGAATAAGGTAGGGAGTTCCAAAGGATGGGGGAGACTTACAGAAGTCCTGAAGGCAAGTATGAAAAAAGGTGAAAAGGGAGCTAGAGAGTAGGAGGTCTTAAGAGGAGCGGAGAGAACTGGTTGGTATTTTGAGACAATGTTGGTAATGTAGCTGGGGGGCAATGTTCTGTAGGTTGTTAGAATTTCATTCTTTGGGTGAGCGGAAGCCAATGGAGGGATTGGCAGAGAGGGGTGGCAGACACTGAGCTGTTGGTAAACTGGATGAGTTTGGAGCAGCATTCATGATAGGCTGAAGAAGGGATAGCCTATGTAAAGGTATCAAAGTTATGGTGAAATGCTTGTTTTGTGTTCAGGACCCATGAGGATAAGGTTACAATTTCAGGTGATTTTTAAATGGTGTTCCCCCTTTTTTTTTACTACACTGACACATTCTTACTGTTGTTGACCGTATTACACATAGTTAGGCATACATGGAAGAAAAATATATTTGAAATATATTTTAAAAATATTCTTCCCAAATATATTGACATATATTTGAAATGCTACAATTACTTTTTTATATGTTAAAAAAATCTGAAGAATATATTTAAAAATATATATTTTTAAACACATTCTTCAGATTTTTTACATATATTTGTAAATGCATTCCAAAAATGTAGATTTGTATATTTAAAGACATACAGTATATTTGAAATGTATTTTTAAAAATATTTTTCATATATTTATATATATATTAAAAACGCAGTTCAACATGATATATATATATATATATATATATACATACACTGTATGTTGAAATGCATTTTTATTACAAAATATATGAAAAAATATTTTTAAAAATACATTTCAAATATGCTGTATGTCTTTAAAAATACAAATCTACATTTTTGGAGTGCATTTACAAATATACATAAAAATATATGTTAAAATTACTTTTTTATATGTTAATAAAATCTGAAGAATATATTTAAAAACAATATATTTATAAAATATATATTTTTTAAATATGTTCTTCAGATTTTTTTTAAATATACTTCAAATATATGTTTCTTCCATATGAATATATATATATATATATATATATATATATATATATATGTATATATATATATATTTGTACTTTTGTTTTCATGTAGATCCTTGTGGATTTCCAGGGCAGTTGTGCTCAAATGTTTTCATATCCTGGCAGAAATTGTGAACTTTTGCCATTTATATTGAAAATATGACTGATCATGCCAAAAAAGTATTTTATTTAAGGATGATGGTCATATGAAGCCATTTATTATCACATAGTTGTTTGGCTCTTTTTTAAATCATAATGAAAACAGAAATCACCCAAATGACCCTGATCAAAAGGTTACATCCCCTGGAATGTTTGGCCTTGGTACAGACACAAAAGGTGACACTAGTTAAAATGGCAATTAAGGGTTAATTTAAAACTTGAGTTTGTTTGCTCTCATGTAAATGCACTGAGCAGGCTCCATACTGAGCCATTGGAAGCAGAATATAACTGTCAAAGGATCTGCGTAACAAGGTAATGGAACTTTATAAAGATGGCAAAGGACATCTAACAATGTGCAATGCATGCTGCTTTTATCTGGCTGTTTTTTCCCCAAGCTTCCAGAAACATCCAGATTGATGATCAGTGCACAGAGCCTTGTGTGTTTGTAGACACAGGGCTCTGTACTGTGATTGGACACTCCTCCAACACAACCAAACAAGACAACCCTCACCAGCTTCTCCACCTCCTGTACTCTGACCCTCTCCTGTACTATCTATGCCCGCAGTCTCTGACTCTCTCCTGTACTACACCTGCAGTCTCTCACTCTCTCTTGTACTACGTCCTCAGTTTCTTACTCTCTTGTACTACGCCCGCAGTCTCTGACCCTCTCCTGTACTACTCTCGCAGTCTCTGACCCTCTCCTGTACTACTCCCGCAGACTCTGACCCTCTCCTGTTCTACTCTTGCAGTCTCTGACCCTCTCCTGTACTATTCCCGCAGTCTCTCACTCTCTCTTATACTACGCACGCAGTCTCTGACCCTCTCTTGTACTACTCTTGCAGTCTCTGACCCTCTCCTGTACTACTCTCGCAGTCTCCGACCCTCTCCTGTACTACTCCCGCAGTCTCTGACCAAGTCCTGTACTATTTCCGCAGTCTCTGACCCTCCCTTGTACTACCCCTGTAGTCTGACACTCTTCTGTACTACATCTGCAGTCTGACTCTCTCCTGTACTACTCCTGCAGTCCCTGACCAACTCCTGTACTATGCCTGCAGTCCCTGACCAACTATTGTACTACGTCTGCAGTCTCAGACCATAGTCCCGTACTAACTGCAGTAACCCCTAGAAACCAATCAGTGAGCCGTAATGATGTGCTGTAACCTCTAGCAACCAATTAGTGAGTGTGAACCAGTTCTTTATGTTTACATTAAGTTTTTTTTAGATAAGTCTATGTTTGTGTTTATTTGTTTTTTGGAATGTTGGGGTGGAGAGCAATATTGCATGCGGGGAGCCCAAGAGAATCTCAGACTCTGTTTAACTACACCCCATTTAAGCCACGCCCAATATTTAGTGTAATTTAAACCACGCCCATTTTCTGTTGTGGCACGCTTCCCCACCATTCTGTTTTGTGTTAGGCCACACCCATGAATAAATTCCCTGCCTCTAATTAACATACTGCTCCGCCTACACTGTCTTTCTGGGCATACAGGAAAAAAAGCATCCCTAAAAATTGTTTTGAAATATTGGCATCTATGGACTGGATGATAGAAGTCATCAGCGCTTCACTTCATTCACTAAGGTAAGGGAAAATTCCCTTGAAAAGTGAAAGGTCCCTTTCAAAGTTAATGGCCTATAAGTGTTACTAAACCCAGGACCCTGCATTCACTATATCTGGTCTCCCACAGTACACAGAACATGGAAATGCAATTATTTTAGTAAATATAAACTGCTAAATACCTTTTCTCATCAGCAGTATATAGCAGTCTTGTGACATCTACCCTCTTTTTCTTTGGGAGAGTGCATGTGATCAGCACAGGGCCAATCGGCACTGTGCAGGGAGAGGGTCAGGGGTTATGCAGCATCATAGGACAGTCAGAGCAGAATGAAAACTCCTCCTACAAGATTAACACATTCGAATGTGTTAATCTTGTAGGAGGAGTTTTCATTCTGCTCTGACTGTCCTATGATGCTGCATAACCCCTGACCCTCTTCCTGGACCGTGGCGATTGGCCCTGTGCTGATCACATGCACCCTCCCAAAGAAAAAGAAAAACCTCTCTAGGTTACACACTAAACTGAGCATGTGCAAAGTGACTCCTAGAGCTCTGTACTATCAGCAGATGGATTGGGGGCAGTAGAAGAAAGGGAGCATCAGAGAAGAAGCAATCAGGAACAAACAGTCTTTTGCACAATGTAGAGGATTAACCCCTTAGGTTCCACAGTGAGTATAACAAGCATGCTTTACTGCATATACAGACTGATTTTACTGTTGTGGGTCTATTAACACTTTAACATCAGCAAATCAGCCCCTGATTCTCCAGGGGTTCCCAAATCCACTTGTTCTTTTTCAGAGTGACATAGCTTTGACCTTGGACAACTGCCACCTTCTGGAGAGAGGTATGGCTGACTCAGCTCATTGCAGTCCTAATCACTCTACAAGAGGAGATGAAACCCCTTTTAAGAAAAAAAAAAGTTATACATTATATTTTGTATTTCTTCTAAATAAAATAGCTGATTTCAAACACTATTTCTAATGATTGTTTGCTTTTAGATGATCGCTTTTAGACAGTTTTACATTATTATTTTAATATTATAATGAAATATAATATATTACTTACGTTAATGTTGTAATAAGTTCATATATATTGTCGTACCTTTTATGCACCAAAAGGGATACATTCTTGATTTGTTTCTGTCAGCAATTCTTAGGTTTATGTTGTGTGACTCCAGAATGGTCGGTAATGCAGGCCATAGACTATAAACAAATCGTCCGACATTCAGATCGTTAGTGGGGAAATCAGTCGGCCGTTTTTCGTAATTTTAAGACATTTATAAAATCTGCCCTGCTGGAAAATCGTCGGCCGATTTGGTCGTTTGGACGATTTTCACGGTAATTATGGTCAAATCGGCCGTTCTTTTTTCAGATTTTCAAATAAATTGAATATGAAGAAAAAGAACAAATAGAATATCAAGAAGAAGAAGAAATAGATTTTGCAGGAAAAGAAGAAATAGATTTTGCAGAAGAAGAAATAGATTTTGCAGGAGAAGAAGAAGAAGAAGAAGAAGAAGAAGAAGAAGAAGAAGAAGAAGAAGAAGAAGAAAAAGTTGCAACATTGTATATATTTGTATCCATTTCGGAAACAGATGTTTCTATTCAAGTACAAATAGATACAATGTTGTTTCTTCTTCTTCTGCATAATCTATTTCTTCTGTCAAATATAATAGCAGGGCTCTATGCAGGGACACCGCTATTATATTAATTGCCAGCCGTAGATGGGACGAAAACCAGACGACTTTTTTTTACAATGGTAGCAACGTCGGCCGACTGAACGACCGATTTTATGATTTTCTAAAAAAAACGGACGGTTTTCTCCAAGTCTATGGCCTGCTTAAGCACTGCAGCGATATGCATCTCTGTGCTATGCATTGTCGGTAGGAATGTGTTGGTGTTCGGTAGCTGTCAGTAACTCCTGAACCCTGGAATACTGTGTAGGGGTAGCATGGACACTAGATATTGTTGGATCAGTTTCAGAGTATGTGTCAAGGTGTCAAGTTGATGAGAAGTATTTTAGCAGGTGGTAAATCTCTAAAATATTTGAATATTGTTTTTCCTATGTGCTTTTAACTATTTATAGTAAGTAGAACACAAACAAGTTTAAATTGGCATTAAAGACAAAATTATAAATGACATATATGATCCAGTCTGGCGCTAGCATTACCAAAGCACTCTTTGTTTTTCTTAGTCCCCCCTGTAACTTAACTTTTTTTTAACCTCTTGATCCTGCTATTATTTTTCAACTTAATAGACCAGGCTGTCCAGCAAAAGTGTCATGTAGAGGTTTGAGACAAACCAATTACCACTGACAGGGAAACTTACAATGGTCAACGTTTTACTCATTTAGTTAATACCTTTATCTCAAAAGAAAAAAGTTATTATGATGTCTGTTTATGAAAGAGAAAAGCAGAGATCCTGATAATCCAGCTGATCTCTCAGGTGTGCCAGTTTATGAAGCTGAGGTGAGGAGTGGAGAACATTTTCTTCACTTCTCATCACAGGACACATCCTTCTGTCGTTCACTTTTATAGAGATGGTCAGTTTATGAAGGTGAAATTCGAAGATCTCACTGGCCATCTCTTTAACCCCTTGGCGCCAACGCCTCCCGACCCTTTAAGGGTTTCAGAAGCTGGGAGGCGGGGCAGGGTTTTAGGGTCATGTGATCGCCGTGATTTGCTGTCATGGCGGTCACATGATCGGGAAAGGTCCCGATTGAAAGAGGAGATTGGGACCTTTCCGTGAGTACCGGACATGTGTGCTGGGAGCATGCAGGGCACGTGCTCTCAGCACATATGTTTTTCTTAATTGCACGCAAATGTGCGGCCGCTCTGCGTCAAGGCCCAGATGCCGGGATGCCGCACATTTGCGTGCGTCTGGCGCCAAGAGGTTAAAATATCCCCGTCCCAGATTCTCCAGCCCAGAGCTGGAGAATCTTGATGAGAAGCTGCTGTGATGTGAGGAAAAAGGCTTCTTTCTTCCTAATATGCACAGGTGGGATTAAACATTGATATAAATTATACCTATATATGTTTATGTATATTTGTATTTAGGGGCAGACTAACCATTCGAGCACTTGGGCACTGCCCGAGGGCCGGGGTCAGTAGGGGGCCCCATGAGATGCCCCTGGTACCTTTCATTGGGTTTTTGATAGGCTTTTTTGGGTGTGGGCGATGACACATGAGCCCCATGATCCCCTATTGCCCGGGGGCCCCATGAGTTGTCAGTCCGACCCTGTTTGTATTTTATACATAGTGTACAGTACATGTCTGTAGGTTAATTAGCTCCTGTCTAAATTGGCTCTAGTATGTGTATGTATGAATGTAAGTTAGGGACCTTAGATTGTACACCCCTTGAGGGTTAGGGACTGATGTGAATGTACTATATATATTTAGAGTGCTGCGTAAATTGACGGCGCTATATAAGTACCTGAAATAATAATAATAATTATAATAATAATAAAAAAAAATATATATATATATATATATATATTGTGACAGTGTGGCGATCTGTCACCCTGGATTCTCAACAAGGCAGGTTGAGGGGCTCCAGGGTAAGTGTTTGATACGGAGGAAAGTGGCTTTTCACTTTCCTCCTTTGTTTGTAAGGTCTGTTTTGGGATCTGGAGCCTGGAGATTTCAAAGAGATCTGGGAGGGATGAAATCTCCAATCCTGGGACCAGGTTTTGGGAATGGCCATTACACTGATTGCACAGGTGTGCGCGGCTCTTTTGTAGGGTCAGGACCAGGGTTCTGGGCTCCACCCCGGCAGCTAGGAGTCAGCAGGGCTCCACCCTGGCAGACGGGAGGTCTCTGCCTTGGAGTCAGGTGGAAGCCAGACTAGCTGTGTGCTAGTGGCTATAATTTGGGAAGAGTCTGCAGGAGACAGACATTGAACGGTGTGTAAGCCAGGAGGCTGAATCTTTGTTTTGTTGGTGGATACCCCTGCGTGGGAAGCATTATGTTATGGGACATTTTCATTTAAATAAAAGTGGGCTAAAAAGGCCCTGAAAAAGAAAGCGAGTAGCTGTGTGCGTCTACCACGTTGAAGCGAGTTCCCACATATGGTGGAGGATGCGGGCAGAATTGGAGATCCCGGCGATTGAAGTAAGTTCATCAGTTATATGAACTGTTTGGTGCATAAGTCTGCACTATCTGTGTGTGCAGGTGAGGAGAACCTGCTAGTGAAAAGGACTTTGCCTTAAAGAGACAGTGTTCAATGGTGTTGCTGAACTGTGTAACACACTGCTGTGTGCATGACTGCAAAGATGGGGCGGTCAAAACAGAAAAAGGAAGCAATGTTTGCTGAAGCGAGAGATAGAGCCCTGTGGCTAGGGGGTTATACACCGCATGCCCCAGCCAAGCCGGGAAATTTAGATGTGGGTGAGTCTGCTGTGGACTGGTGCAAGCGGCACCTGGCAGCATTGAACCAACCTACAGAGGAAAGCAAGCCAACCTTCAGTGCAAGGAGAGAGCTGCAGGATGTCCGTACCTGGGAGAGGGGTGTTGTTGCCCCTGGCAACACTGCTGCAGTTAAACCAGTAGCTGTTGTGAAAAATGTGAATGTGTCACGGCTTGAGAGTTGGTCCAGCAGAGAGAAGCGTATGCTATGTGCAAGGAGAGGGACTGACCAGAGGCCAGGACCAAGAGTGAAGGCCCATAGCAACACAGAGGAGGCCAGTCGGGCTGTCTGTGTATGGGGTGTCATGTCGCACAAGGATCATGGCAAGTGGTATCAAGAGGAGCCAATACAGCGTGATGGAAAGAGCCAGCAAAGTTCTGCTTGGAGAGTGCAATCTCCCATGGCGACTGGAGAAAAAGTAGTGCCTGGAAGGAGGAGCTGCATTGAAGATGTGGCTCAGTGTCCCAACAAAGATAAGAGTGGAAATGTACCCTGCCTGGAATGTGGTCAGTGGGGTCATGGGATCTTTTCCTGTCCTACACTCTGGAATACTGCTGATATTGGGCAAATGTCGACAACTGCAAGCCCAGATTCTGGTTTTAAAATGTCAACAACCACCTCTGGCAACAGGGAGGAAGTTTCTGTTGGGCCTGCAGGGGGTGTCAGAGAGTCCATGGAGCCTATGAGGGCGTCTGTTACTTCACCTTGGGGCAAAGGAAACATTGCCAAGGAAAGTGCAGTTGAGGATGTGTTTATGAGACGACGCACTCAAATGAAGATGGCAACACCTACAACTGTGGTGGGTAAGACCGTGTGTGATAAAACCATGGCTGGGACTGTCATGTTGAGAAGGACTGGTTATGAGACTGTCCATTCTGATGTAGGAGTGACCCCAGTTAGTTGGGCCACTGAACGTGCTTTTGAAAGTGACTTTTCCCTGTGCAGTGCCTTGTACAGTGGGGAGGTAGGAATTAAAGTAAAACCTGTGCATGGCTCTCAAAAAGGAAGTGATGTCACTAATGTGTGCCAGTCACAGGTTGGTAGTGGGATAGTACAGCCCACAAGAGCTAAAAATGCTAATGTTGATGTGAAATGTTCTGCTGTTGGGAAAACCCTGAGCTCTTGCAGTGCAAAAGCGGTAATTAAAGATGGGTCGTTTCCCATAGCAACTGGTGGTAAGACAGCACAGGTGTCCTTAGACATCTCTAGGGGTCTCCGTGTATTGGAGCCGGAGGTTGCCCTGGACAACTGCGATGTCACTCTGGTGGAGCAGAGTGGAACTGCACCTTGTCATAGGAGTGTGTTGCTGCAGCCTAATATTACTGAAAGTGTTCAGGTGAACAGCGGGTTAATGCAGCCTGGCAAAAATGCAAATGTGTGTGTAATTCAGGAAGCACCACCAGAGCAAAGTGGTGGATGTGAGGTATTGCAACCTGCAGTTGGAAAACAGGTGTTACCTAAGTCTGATGTGATCCAGAGTGATTTGTGCAATGGATCTGCAACTAAGCCCGTCTATTCTTGTGTGTCTCCTTGGGCGGATGGATCGGTGCTGAGGAGCACTGGCGAATTGAGCACATATACAATGGACTGGGATAGTTGGGGTAAAAGGCTAATCTCGTTGTTAGATGAGGCTTTTATACAAAAAAATGTGGACACTGTTTCTGCTGTGCCAATTGGAGGATCTATAGAACGGCCTATAGATAAGGGCGTGCATACAGCAGAGACTTTGTCTGTGACCCACAAAAGTGATGTTGGCATGGAGTGTCAAAATAATGTTGTCACTGGGAATGATCAGGAGCAGCTTGTGGATGCTGAGTCTGAGATGTTGAGAGTGAGCCCAGCACATGGCAGCGCTCTGGTGGAGCACCAGGCTGTGGTTGTCTCCAGCTTGGAGAAGGTCCCTTTAAAAATTTCAACTTCTCAAGTCTCAGCAGGTGAGTCTCTCAGCGTTCCCAGTGCCCTAAATATGGTCAGGAAGCTCTTAGGTTTAGAATCAAGTGGTTGGGTTGTATCCAAAGTATTAAAGGAGATGCTTGAACTTTGGAATGTACAACCAATGTATACTGGGGTGTCTCCTCCACAGTCAGATGGTCTGGTACTGCGGAGTACCACTAGGTGGAGCACCAAATGGCTGGCTGTACAGTTCAAATGGGAACAAGAAAGTTGTTTGTTTCGGAATTTGTTGATGGTGTTAAAAGTTGTATCAGGGTACGCCACTGGATTACCTGTAAATGTGATATATGAGAAATGTTTTGGAGAAATGGAAAAAGAGTCAAAAAAGGTTTTACCTCCTAACAGCCAGGTGGGAAGCATTTCTGCTGCTATGGTCCAGGATGGTGCTGGTCAGTTGTCAGTGAAGGGTGTGTTGACTGCACCAGTGGACAAACCACATGAGATGGAAGGGCCGAGCATGGACCAGAGAACAGCAGAAATCCTGACCAGGGCTCAAACGGATGTGCATAAAGAAATCAGGGTCATTGGGCCAAAAAGAGGTTTATGTAGCAGTTCTGATAAGACACCTGAAATACAGGGAGAAATGGTATGTGAAAACTGGCAAAATAGATCAAAAGAGAGCTCATCTGTACCGGATTTGGATACAGATCCAAGTGGTGTAGGAAAAGTTAAAATGGTTGGACAGCTGCTTGCAGAGTGCATGACACCAGGTGAAGTGGCATTTTGTGAGGTTCACGTGGGTGATGGCTGCCCTATGGTGTGTGTGCCCTCTCCAGACACTGTCCTAACAAATGCTGGAAAAGATATTGAGAGGTGTAATATTGACTGGTATATATCTGTTCATGGTAAACTGAATGTTGTGGTGACGAGTCATGCAGGTTTGATATCCAATGGTACCAGAAATAGGAGGGGTGGTCCTGGTACAAATACAGTAGAAATAGTTCCCCTACAGCCTTGGGACAGTAATACTGAGAAAGGTATTAGGAAACCTGATCACCTGAAGCAAAAGGGCAGAAAGGTCGGTAAAAAGGCCAGGGGGACCCCGTTAAGATCTCAGGAGAGAAAGTTTTTATGGAAATGCACCCGGAAAAAGAATAGGGAAAGTCTGAGTAGAGCCCATAGCAGAGTGACAATGGGGCTTGGGGAGAGACACCAAAGGAATCATTGGGTAGAGTTCCCCTTTAGGAAAGGTATGGTTAGACCAGATTGGACCCCTGTAAATGAGAGCTGGCAAAGAGGTGCCAGAAGGTATAAGTGGTGTGTTCTGCCCCCTACGGGATCAAAACAAAGGGGGGGGATATGTGACAGTGTGGCGATCTGTCACCCTGGATTCTCAACAAGGCAGGTTGAGGGGCTCCAGGGTAAGTGTTTGATACGGAGGAAAGTGGCTTTTCACTTTCCTCCTTTGTTTGTAAGGTCTGTTTTGGGATCTGGAGCCTGGAGATTTCAAAGAGATCTGGGAGGGATGAAATCTCCAATCCTGGGACCAGGTTTTGGGAATGGCCATTACACTGATTGCACAGGTGTGCGCGGCTCTTTTGTAGGGTCAGGACCAGGGTTCTGGGCTCCACCCCGGCAGCTAGGAGTCAGCAGGGCTCCACCCTGGCAGACGGGAGGTCTCTGCCTTGGAGTCAGGTGGAAGCCAGACTAGCTGTGTGCTAGTGGCTATAATTTGGGAAGAGTCTGCAGGAGACAGACATTGAACGGTGTGTAAGCCAGGAGGCTGAATCTTTGTTTTGTTGGTGGATACCCCTGCGTGGGAAGCATTATGTTATGGGACATTTTCATTTAAATAAAAGTGGGCTAAAAAGGCCCTGAAAAAGAAAGCGAGTAGCTGTGTGCGTCTACCACGTTGAAGCGAGTTCCCACAATATATATATATATACACACACATACAGTATAGTTATAGTGTATTGTTGTTTAGGACCCATTCATACCTGAGCAATGCAGAATTGTTAGCAGAATTGCACAATTCTTGCCGCAATTCCAAATTGTGCTAAAATTGTGTTAAAATACGCAGTATACTTTTGGGTGCCATTCATTGTTAATGGCACCCCAAATGCTGTTAGCAGACATGCATTTTGCAGCATATTTTGTCATTTGACCCATACACTATCACCGCACTAAAATGCGCATTGAAAAAACACACAACACTCCATTCCCAAAAAAGGTTCAGTTTGGCTTTTTTGGGCCTTTTTAATGCACATTTGGGTGCAGTTTTTAACAAACATTTTGCTGCTTTTTTCAACACAAATTTAAAAAAAAATGGGAGTTGAAATTTTTATGTGCATTTTGGTGCTCTTTAACATATATTTTGGCTCATTTTTTAACTGTGTGTTTGTGTGTGTTCTGGAAACACATGCAAAATGTATGTCGTTATTTGTTAATGGAATCCAAAAGTGGCTAGCAGATGTGCAGTTTGCCAAAATATGCATAATAACCAAATCAAAATGCACTTTAAAAATGTGCCAAAATACGTGCTAAGAAAAGTCGCAAAATGTGCATTACAAACTACGCCAAAATGCATGTTAAAATAGCCTGTGCCAAAATGTGCATTAAAGTGCCTAAATGTGTATACAGCATGTTAAAAAGCGGCAAAATGCATGTAAATCATGATAAAATGCGCAATACAAATATACATTTAGTGCCAATTCACACTATAGAAGTGCAGTCTAGATGTGTTTCCACATGCATGTTTTTGACATGTTCTGGTGTGTTTTTTTACACATTTAGGGCTGGTTCACACTATAGAAATGCAGACCAGATGTGTTCTGGATGCATTTCCACATGCATGTTTTTGATGTGTTCTGGTGTGTATTTGATGCCTTTTTTTCAAGTGTTCCAGTGAGTTTTTTATGCATTCCAGTTAATTTTTTCCCCTCTCTTTTTCTACAATTTAAATGTATTTATTTATTTCAGGTACTTATATAGCGCTGTCAGTTTATGCAGCACTGTACATATATATTGTACATTCACATCAGTCCCTAACCCTCAAGGGGTGTACAATCTAAGGTCCCTAACTTACATTCATACATACACATACTAGGGACAATTTAGACAGAATCCAATTAACCTACCAGCATGTCTTTGGAGTGTGGGAGGAAACTGGAGTACCTGGAGGAAACCCACGCAGGCACAGGGAGAACATGGAAGCTTCAGGCAGGGGGTGCCCTGGCTGGGATTTGAACCAACGACCCTAGTACCGCCAGGTGGAAGTGCTAACCATTTAGCCACTGTGCTGCCCCAATAATAGGGACATGTGTGTTCCAGTACATTTTTGGTGCATTCCAGTGCATTCTGGTGCATTTTTTATGCGTTTTACCGCATTCCAGTACAGTTCTGTGCAGAAAAAATGCAGCATGTTCTACTTTTTTTCTGCAACTGGAACTCACTGGAACTACAAGCACCGATGTGAACTTTGACATTGACAACTATATAACCTACTTTCTGTGTGTTTTAGCTGTAGAAAAAAAACTACACTGAAACAACATGTAAGTGCAAAAATGTGCGTAAAAAAGTACCAGTGGTCAGTGCTTATTATTTTCATGTATTGCATGGTCTTTTTAACTTTGGTTTCACTGTTTAACCTCCTTGGCGGTATGATTCTTTCTGATTTTTTGTGCTGAAAGCGGTACCATTTTTTTGCATGGAAATATGTAGTTTTTTTATTGTAGGTTGTAATTTTTAGGAATAACTCACTGAAATCTGTATGAACAAGAGTCTAGTAAACATCCCGGGTAGGATAAAATTTGAAACACGAAATCATAAATTATAATTTAATAAATAATCATTAAAAAAAATAATATAATAATAATAAATTTAATTCAATAATATAATCAAACCAAAAACACTGAAATGTGAAATACAGAGGCAAATTCGCACATCGCTGAGCAAAGTCGCAAAATCGTTTTCAATGTCTGATGACGAATTTCCCCACAAATCATTATCACTCAATTCTGCAAGTGGTTCTGATTTACTATCGCTGTTCTAAAGCCGCTTTTGACGTAAAGGGACGCTTTTTGGACGCCATGGACTTTTCTAAGTTTCCAGGCAGAAACAACATTCAAAATGCAGGCAGGGCACAGGACAAAGCAGTTGGGACAAAATATATGTGAAATGCATTGAAACAGCAATAACAGCAAAAATGACATTTTTTAAAAATTTCAAATTTTCCGCCAGTTCCGGCGCCCGTACATTCCGACGTCACAGGGACCGGAACACAGAAGCCGGATGCCGGCATCGGCTGGAGGAGATGGCCGGGGACGCTGCAGGGGACACATCGCGGGAGAGAAGGACAAGGTAAGTGCTGCAGGGACCCCCAGAGCAACGCCGCATGGTAAACCCGAGTGTAGCTCGGGGTTACCGCTCTTGGTATAGAAATTTTACCCCGAACTACACTCGGGATTACCGCTAAGGAGGTTAAACTCAGGTGATGTGTAATCACACAATTATCCCAGATCACATGCAGCCCCTCTCCCTTCTACACAGATCTCAGAGGAAAAACCTCTCTCTTCTCCTTCTGGGAACAAATGTTCTCTGCTTTATAAACGGGGACAAAGGAGATGATATTTCTTGAGAACTGCAGAGAACTTGAATGAGATAAATAATAAACGTACACCTATATCGGCTTTACAATTATTAGATTGAGTTCAGCTTAAATTTGTTAGTCAAGTCCATCTAAAACTGTCCTCTCTAGATGGTGCTGCTATGAAAGTGTGTCTCCATTGCCTTTCCATAGATAGGGGAGAAACCCTAAAATAGATAGGGGGGAATTTACTAAAAGTGGAGCACTCAGAATCTGGTGCAGCTGTGCATGGCAGCCAATCAGCTTCTAACTTCAACTTGTTCAATTAAAGTGTTACTATAGCATTCACTATATCTGCTCTCCCACAGTACACAGAACATGAAAATGCAATTATTTTAGTAAATATACACTGCTAAATACCTTTTCTCATCAGCAGTTAGAGCAGTCTTGTGACTTCTATCTGTGTCCAGCAGAGCACTGGTTAACCACTTCAATACCAGGCACTTTTACTCCCTTCCTGCTCAAGCCAATATTCAGCTTTGAGCGTTGTCGCACTTTGAATGACAATTGCGCAGTCCTGCAACACCCAATACCCAGAAAAAAAAGTTATATTTTTTTCACACAAATAGAGCTTTCTTTTGGTGGTATTTAATCACAACCGAGTATTTTACTTTCTGCTGAATAAACAAAAAAAGACAGACAAAATGTATTCTACTACAATTCTTTAGTGAAAATAACCCAAATCAGTATATATTATTTAGTCTGTAGGAAAATTATCCACAAACTATGGTAGTTATGTCTGACAATCAATCCTAAAGTACTGATGGCCAATCTCATTTCTTGAGGCCCGAAAATGCCAGGATAGTACAAATGCCCCCTAAATGACCCATTATTGGAAAATAGACAGTCCAAGATATTTAGTAAGAATCATGGCGAATATTTAGAATTTTCACAATCTTTTTTTCTTATTATCACCAGTCCAGTACAGCGGTATCATATAACTGGTGTAGTAGTGATCAATGAAACTGGCTGGTGACAGTATTTAAAAAATAATAAATAAATAAATACATTTAATTAAAAAAATGTTTACAATTTTTTTTTTTAAGATTTTTTTTTCAACACACCAGAGTAACATTGTACTACTCTGGGGAAATGGTCAGGATTTAATTTGTTTTTTTTTACACAATATGATTGCTTATACCAATGAATTGATATTAGTAACCCTTTTTACTGAATGAAACTGATTCATTCAGTGTCTTTTGTTGTGATTAGATATGATTGGCCAAACCTCATCACATGGTATAGACGATCAATCACAGCTAACAACACAATTGTATACAATGGACAGCAAGAAAGGAAGCCATCCTTTGTTTACAATTGTCATGTGATCTGCTGTGATTGGTCACAGTGTAGTGATCAGTCATCAGCTGTGTCTGGTGAACTGCATGGTGGCGTGAGCAACGCCTTCTGAGAGGACGTCATGTGACATCCACTCAGAAGGAGGAGCATCCCACTCAGCCTATAGCAGATTGATGACTGCTTGCTGTGGGGGCACACAACAGGAGGGAGGGGCCAGAAGCCTTGTTGGGGGACTCAAGAAGAGGAGGATTCAGGCTGCTTTGTGCAAAACCACTGTACACAGTAGGTAAGTATAGACATGTTTGTTATTTAAAAAAAAAAAAGCCTTTAGAACCAGTTTAATTCCGCTTTAATTAGGAGCAGCATCTGCTTTCTTTTTTTATGTTATGAAGTATGGTACAAGCATTACTTCTCCTAATGTGTGCATGAAAAGGGCTCTTGACAGATGTAGTTCTGGGGCATACCTATGTTAATAAAAACTGACCATTCAGCTGCTACCCCTCCTAGAATTTTACAAGCCTGGTGATGATGTCACAGGTAGTAATGAGAGCTATTTCTCATGTACAAAGTTTTAAGAGTAAAGGAACATAATGAAAAGTAAAAAGTAAAACAAAGGACATCATTTAAAGGGAAAAAAGGAAGTTGTGGGGTGAATCCTTTAAACTAAACTATCACACAGTTTAAGCAAAAACTAAATGCTGATTAGTATGTGGCTACCATCAGTATGGCTCTAATCATGAGCCTTTTTCATGGTGATTCAGGGGTTAATCATATAGGCAGCGTTATTATAGAGTAGAATCCTGTGCAGTCCTGCTAAGAATGTAAACAGATGCTGCAAGTCTCCCAGTCAGACTCAGAATTAATGGCTCTATATAGAAAGGAGCCAGAAAGGAAAAGTACTGCAAGGCAATGTTGTGAATTTCAGACCTCCACATACCCAGCATTCATCTGCGTGCGTTTCCTGCAGACTGTAGACTTGCATTATTTATTGTAATATTGTAAAACCTCTACAGTCAGATATATTCCACTTGGATAAAAACGATCCTGTAATATAAACGTGTTCCATAAGGATGGTCAATAAAATGCATAAAACAGGATATACAGTACATGTGTAATGAAATACATGCAAGTTGCACAGGGCCTATTGAAAATGGATGTGCCTTCATGTGAAGGTATTGGTAGTTTAAGCAAGGTGTGCCTGAAAAATGTTGGTATATAAAGCTCAGCTCCAGGCTTTAAAGTCTTACTAAATCCACAACAGTAAAATCAGTCTGTATATGCAGCAAAGCATGCTTGTTATACTCACTGTGGAACCTAAAGGGTTAATCCTCCACATTGTATAAAAAGGCTGTTTGATCCTGACTTCCTGCTCCTCCTTTTGTTCAAATGTTCACGTCTTATCTCCTGATAAGACAGACTGAACCGTTGCCATTCTGCACATGCTCAGTTTAGTGGGTATTGCTGGAAAGGTTTTTTTTTCTTGGGAGAGGGCATGTGATCAGCACAGGGCCAATCAGCACTGTCCATACAGAGATCAGGGGTTTTATACTCACTGTGGAACCTAAAGGGTTAATCCTCCACATTGTATAAAAAGGCTGTTTGATCCTGACTTCCTGCTCCTCCTCTTGTTCAAATGTCCACGTCTTATCTCCTGATAAGACAGACTGAACCGTTGCCATTCTGCACATGCTCAGTTTAGTGACTATTGCTGGAAAGTTTTTTTTTTCTTGGGAGAGGGCATGTGATCAGTACAGGGCCAATCAGCATTGTCCAGACAGATCAGGGGTTCTGCATCCTCCTAGAGCAGAAAGAAAACTCATCCTACAAGCTTTAACATGTGCTGTGCTGAACACTGACAGAAGTCACAAGACTGTTCTAACTGCTGATGAGAAAAGGTATTTAGCAGTTTATATTTACTAAAATAATGCATTTCCATGTTCTATGTACTGTGGGAGACCAGATATAGTGAATGCAGGGTCCTGGGTTTAGTAACACTTTAAAGCCTGAAGTAGTTGCAAAGACTTACATATACCTATTGACCAGCCTCGGGTGATACGCGTTTCGCCCCACCCACAGGGCGTTCTCAAGACCTTGAGAACGCCCTGTGGGTGGGGCGAAACGCGTTGATGCACTTCCGGTCTGCCGTCATCTTGGTCTATGCCACTTCCGGTATTTGGAACGCACGCCGACTTTTGCGGTTCAAGCGGCCATTTTAGAGGTGGAAAGCTGGTCATCTTCTACAGTGATTCTTAAAGCGTGAGATCCCTATATTTACAATTTGGAAACTTGTTCCTTTGAAGCCTTTGAGGCTATTAAACAAGGCCTGTTATTTTATTGAAACATGTGAGTGTCCTTATTCTATGGATTTATATGGTATTGAGTGGCAGTATTACACTATGTAGCCTTTCTTCCCTTGCACATTATTGAGGATTCCATGGAGAAGTAGAGTGGAGTCGATTGCTGTATCTAAGCAGAGTGAAGAAGGCGATTTGAGTTCCTCCTGAGGGGCTATAGGATCCCTTATATCCTATGAGGCTTATTACTCACCTCCATCTGGTGAGTGCGGTCAATATTATTTTTCACGTGGTGATTAGGTGGAAGCACATTTTGGAACATTGTCTTGGAAATCCTTTTGAGAAAATAAGGACTTATGTTTGAAATATTATATTATATATATATATATATATATATATATATATATATATATATTTTTTTTTTTTTTTTTTTGCACGGACATTTATTTATTTGTGATTATTTTTATTTATTTAATTTTTGCGCTGTTTTTTGTGTTATTCATTATTGGTGGTTTTCACTGGTGCACAGCTGCATAATTGTATACTTTCTTTGATTGGCGCTGGGATTTTTTAGTTTGTGTATATATATGGCATTGATAGGCAGCACTGACTAGCACTGATAGGCGTCACTGACTGGCACTGATAGACGGCACTGATAGGCAGCACTGAAACGCACTGATCGGCGGCACTGACTGACACTGATAGGTGGCACTGATTGGCAGCACTGATAGGTGGCACTGACTGGCATTGATAGGCGGCACTGACTGGCATTGATAAGTGGCACTGACTGACACTGATAGGTGGCACTGAAAGGCAGCTCAGATGGGCACTGATATCTGGCATTGATGTGCACTGGTAGGCACTGATATGTGGCATTCATGTGGTACTGATGGGCACTGACAGGTGACACTGCTGGGGCTACACTGATCATCAGAGCACAGTGATCATCAGTGCCCCGATGATCAGTGTACATGTCCTCTTTGAGGAATGCCGATTACCGGCTCTCCTCTCCTCTTGAGCTGTCAGCGTGACAGCTCGTGAGAAGAGAAATGCCGATAACCGGCATTTCCTTATTTACATGTGATCAGCTGTGATTGGACACAGCTGATCACATGACAGAGCCGAAGTCTTCGGCTCCTTATGTCAATCAGTGATCCACTGTGTCCCTGGGACACAGCGCACCACCGATCGCCACACTGCGTGCCCCCAGAGCTGTGCATACGCGGTTAGAGTGGTAGGACGTTATATGACATCCTCCCAGAACGAGAGAACCGCCCTGCGCCGTCATTTCCTTATATGGCGGGTGGGAGGCGGTTAAAGTGGATTCCAGTTACACTGAAAAAAATAAAAGTCAACAGCCACAAAAACTGTAGCTGACTTTTAAAAAACAGCCACTCACCTGTCCCTCGATCCAGCGGCGTCCTTCCTGTAGCCCATTTCATGGGCCATCCAGTGTTCCAGGAGCCGGCATCTTCAGTGTAGGCACTCGGCTGTGACAACTTGCGGCTTTACAGCTGGGTGCCCACTGCGCATGTGCGAGAAGCGCTGCGCTTTGTAAATGGTCCTGTAGTCTTCTGGGACCTGTCATATGTCCCAGATGACAACGGGGAGGGAGGGGGGAGGACAACTTCCGCTTCCAATTGCCTAGGCCACAGGTGTCAAACACAAGGCCACTTCCTGTGGCCCTTGCACTTCTCCTGCAGGTACCACCTTGTCTCCGCCCCCACCTTGTCTCAGCAATCGGCAGCAGAGAGAATAGAACTCCTCTGCCAAATCCTGCACCTCTCAGTGCAGCTGCAGCACCCCCTCATCTCTGCCTCCCCTGGTCTCAGCATTCAGCTGACTCTGGTAACTGACTCCACTCCTCCTCTGGTCCTCCTCCAGACCCCGCACTTTCTGCTTTCCAGCTCTGCCCCAAATGGGGGTGCACAGTGATGTCAGGGAGGGTGTGGGATTCTTCACATCTGATCTAATAGGGGGAGGGGTGCTCTGGACATCTAGTCTTACAGATACAACTGGCCCTTTGAGGGCAACCATAATGCTGATACGGCCCAAGATCAAATGGAGTTTGACACCCCTGGCCTAGGTGATCATAGCGGAAGTGGGAGTGGGTACCTGTCAATTTCAGATACCCGCTCTCCAAAGAGGCCAATCCTTAATGAGGAGCGGGGGAACAGTCTTTAAAGCTTCCCCTTTTGGGTGGAGCTCTGCTTTAACGCTTAAACTAAAGTTTAGTTTTTTATTTTCTCTTTTTTTTTTAATCAGCACAAGGGACAGTACTTACATTGAATGTGACGTTTTCCTGGTGCTGATGTCTGCTCTTTTTTTTACAGTAAATGTTCAATCCTCTGCTCCCCCACCCCGCATACACCCGCAGCAGTAATCTTTCAGTGCTGTAGAGGTTAGTACAGCCACTGGACCTGTCATAGGCACTTGTCAAGAGTGCCAACTATGCCCGTCCATCTCTTCCATTCATAGAAACTGTGCCATAGCCTCTAGCAATGAAAAGTGCTCTATGAATGGGAGAAGGTGGACCTTTTATTCATTCATCTGTCCTTCATTCATAAAGCCCTGCCCATCTTCCATACACACCCCTGCGGGGGTATGCTCCACCTCCAATGAGTTTCTTCATGAGAAGTCCCCTTTGTCATTGGGTGACCCCACCCCCATGTTTACCTGTCATTTGGCGTGTATCCCTGGACGAGGCACATCGTGTTTGGTGGGCGGCTCTTTTTTTCTTTTTGTGCTGGTCGGCATTCATCATGATTGACATTGGATCTACTTCAAGGAACATTTTTTTTTTTTTGGAGGGGGAAGTTAATAAAGGACATGTAAAAAATACTGTGTTTTTATATACTTTTTTTTGTGTACCCTCTACTCATTCACATGAGGGGACTGGTATCTGGGGGCCTCCTTGTTAAAGGGGGTTTCCATATTCCAATAAGCCCCCCGCCCACAGACCCCCAAAACCACCAGCCAGGGTTGTGGGGAAGTAGCCTTTGTCCCCATCAACATGAGGACAGGCTGCTTTGGGGGGGCCTTCCCACAAAGCACTCCTCCATGTTGAGGGCATGTGGCCTGATATGGTTCAGGGGGGGGCGCTTACTCATTCCCCCCTTTCCTAGCCTGCCAGGCTACATGCTTGGATTAGGGTCTGGTAAGGATTGGGGGGGGGGGGTGACTTTTTTTGCCATTTAATTCCCCTTAAAATCTATACCAGACCATTTTTTTCCTTAATTTTGGCCTGGGGTTCCCCTCAAAATCCATACCAGACCAGAAGGGCCTGGCATGGTTTGGAGGGGGTCCCTTGTGTATCAATGGGGAATCCTGCTGACAGCAGATGAGTCAAGGTTTGTTAGGGATGCAGTGGTCTTCCGCTCCTTAACAATCAGCTATTCACAATGAATTTGATATGTTTTGACCAAATTCGAAAATCTGAATGAAACAAATGCATTTGTTTTTTTCGTTATATGCTTTTTCAGATTCATTGCCATTTAGAAATTTGGATAAATCTGAATGTCCGAAAATAAAATTTTTGTCCGAAAAAAGAATGAAAACAAAATGAATCGCACATGTCTAATCATAATAATTCATGTCATTCAAATTCAATCAAATTTTTTTATCACAAAACGTTTTTTATGCTAGAAAAATGGATGACTAGAACTATCTTTACCCACCAAAATATAGTAGAGTAAAATCATCCAAGCTGATTTTATTAATATAAATAAAGGTACTGTAATGTTTGGGGGTTGTTTAGCTCAGGGCAGAGCTCACCAGTGAGCATAGTCCATGCCAGAAAGGGCTTGTTGGCCCACTTTTTTTTAAAGAAAACAAAAAAAAGTCCATACAATGTATGTTTCCCACACAGGGAGTTCCACCATCAACACAAAATAACAGCCAATTCAGTCTCTTGGGTTACACATGCATCAAAATAGTTAATCAGCTCCCTGGCTTACGTACAGCAGTTCTGCTCAGGCCTTCCACTATTGGCTCTTGTCTGTCTCCCACAGACCACTTCCTCTCCAACACTGTCCACACAGCTGGCAGCCCCTTCCTGCTCTGGTCCTCAGGATTGGGACTCTGTCCTTTCCAGTGCACACAAGCATCCCTCAGGCTTCTCCCTTGCACACACCTAGACTCCTCTGGAGAATGGAGCTCAGAACCCTGGTCCTGTTTCTACAAAAATCCCAGAACCAACCTGCATAATCAATGTGTTGGCCGGTCCTATAACTTGGTTCCAGGATTGGAGATATCCTCCCACCCAGGCTCCAGATCCCAAACAGAGTTTACCAAGCACCAAGGAAGCAGAAAACACAGTTTCCTCCAAATTAAGCAAGCACCCTGGAACCCCTCAACCTGCCTTGTTGAGAATCCTGGGCGACATAATATCCATTTAACTTCATGACAGATCACCACACTGTCACAATACTCATATCTATTAAAAACAACAACAGCACCGTGAAATAAAAGCCAGTCCCGGGAATAGTGTGGAATGCTTTTGGACTCCCAATCCATGGTGACGTCATGACGATGTTGACTCTGACCAACGCATTTCATGATTGATGACATCTTTGTGCACTTAATGTTTTTATTAGTTCAGGAGCTAGCTGTATTTTTGGCTCCCTATGGCATTGGAGTGGGGCCTAGGATTGAAACCAGTTTCGGTGCTGCTCCTCTTCACAAAGCATGGCTACACCATCATAACTGTGCTGTACCCTGAGGATGGCACAGCAGAGCAAGGGTGTGGGGGTACAGCACCAGAACTAGTATTGATCCTAGACCCCACTGCAAGGCCTGGGGATCCAGAAGTACAGCTCCCACTGTACATACCAACAGTACTGAGTGGAGTTTACAGAGAGCTCAGCTTATGGAGCAATAACAATATTACAGGATTAATGTGAGTAGTAAAGATTCACAATACCTGTGTTTGAAATTCAGCTTTAACAACTTCTAATACTACATTAACATATTAAAGCTTTTGTCTTAGTCCTACTTTAGCACATTAGGCCTGACTATGTTTTCAGTGACATTTCCACCTAAAGGCTCTGTGTCCCAAGATGACCTTCACTTGACTGCCTTGGCCTCCAGAGAGGCAGCTTGCCCTGCTTGAGCTTCTGGTAAAGCCAAATTGTGAATCACAGAGAAGGTTCTATGGCATTTTAACAAATTAAACAGTCATGGCATCCAAATGAAATAATGTCTGCAATTGAAAATTCTGCATTGGCCTCAATGTTTCCACTATCTATGCTTTCCCCTCTAATTAACAGACAACCGTCTTGTCAGCAAGAGTCTCAAAATGTTCAATAATACAGCAAAAAGTGTTCTCTGTGCAAAAAGCATGCCATGTTTACTGAATAAATAAGAGAATATATGATATACTGTACTGTGTATGTCCAGAACTATTTAAAGGAATGTTTGTATGTAAAAGTCTACCTCCAGGAAAACAGCTGTAAAGTGCATCATGTTTAGCCTCATATACATGGGGTGTTCAGACCCCGGTGCATGAGTCTCGGGTGTTTAGCTGGAGGGCACAAGCATACCATCCAGAAAGCTTGTCAAATTCTATAAGAATCTGATAGAGACTGAGTGTGGAACTCAGCAGTACTTCCATTTAGGGCAGTATGCGCCCAGGGATGAATGTTCAGAGTGCAGACTGCTTGTGTTCTGGCCATTCATCCCGGTGAAGGGCCAGTCCTAGCAGATCTATATCTGTACCCTCCTTTGGATATATATAAAGGCTGGCTTATCACTTATTTTGAGTAAGGGTATGAAATTCAGCCACATTAGATGTGTACACTGAGTGTTCACTGAAGTACTTTATAAATACACAGAGTGGTTCACTATCATGTATTTCACAGGTCACCATGTGTTTGCACAATTTATGCATTTTTGCATGAGACCTATAAGGTTTTTTTTTTGTTTAAGTATTTAGGATATTTTGATGAATTTATGTGAGGATAATGCACTACTGAGTTTTTTTTTATTTTGAGGTACACGGCACATACTGGATTTACATGGCGAGTTGTTTTTTTTTTTTGGAAGAAATTGTTTATGGACTTTATTTTGTTATTTTGATTACATTTTGATTTTTTATATTGATTATATGGACACTAAGAAGGGTATTTAATTATATGAACACTAAGAAGGGTATTCAGTCAATTCATTCATCCCGGTGCACATACTTCCCTAAACACACTAGGTGTGTTCAGCTGCAGCATAGTCCCCTTTATAATTTGGTTTCAGATATTCTATTAGGTTTAAAAGCAATTGTAAAAATACAGAACAGGACTTTACAAATACATACAGTGAATAGAAGAGCACAAGATTACTTTAATTTCTACCAACTCATAAATTTGGTGAATTATTTGAATTTGGAGTGTAGCTATTTGCTACTATGGGGGGGCCAAGTCATGTAACCCACAGTTGCTAGGCCCATGTTGTATCCATAGCGTCCTTTACCACATGTTGTTTGGAAAGCCGTTATTTGGTTGATTCTATGGAAAACTCCATTTATTGACAGAGCTGGAAATGTTCCCCTAGATGCAATGTGCAGTCTGGTGACCAAGGAAACACTGATGGATGTTTAGGAGAAAGATCAGGAGAGGATATATCTATTAAAGGTTGTGAAAGATTTGCGACCAAGCCCAGGCGGTTTGCCATTTCCACCATATTTGATCTATATCACCTCCCTACCTCAGCCATGAAGGCATGTGGAGTTTAAGAATGGGGTCATCAGGTGACATGTAAAAGAGATGGGCTAAGTTCTATGAAGAATGCTCCCAGGAGGAAAGGCTACATTATACATTTAGAAGATTGACAACCCTTTATATGAAAAATATAGGGATCACCATACCTCGATCACAATGGCTTTTCACATTGTTTAGCAAATGGTGTTCCTGTCACATCAAGACAATTTTTGGGTGGGGTGAAGGGGAAGGGGGGTTCTGGCAACTGTGGTTTGTTTGTATTTCTGAACTAAAAAAAACTGTAAAAAATTATTAAATATAACAAAAGTCAATGTCTAGTATTTCTTAAGAAAAAAAAAGCTTAGCTGGTGTACAAATCAGCTGTTGCCTAAAGATTTATGATCTGTGGTCCAGTGGCTGTGTTCTTCAGGGTTGAAGGATTGAAAGATGGCCAATGGCATTCTACCCATTTTCTCTTAGCCAGGGCACCATGGACCCCCTCCCTGTACATGTCATTACGGCATCCTACAACATGATGATGCAGAGAATGGCGCTACTATAAGGGTATAATTCATAAACTTTCTGCTTTAATTGGTGACCTACACAGTACAATACTGTACTGCTGTTATTTTTTATTGTAATGCACGGTTTTGACTTGGGGAGAAGGTTGTTTGTAAATTAGCAAACATTCTGATTTTAGCATAAGGTCTGCTTCAGGGTGATTATTCTTCAGAACTATATAGGACTATATGATGTATCAGAGTCATGACTCCTCCATTATGAGGTGGCTCAGTCTGAGGTTTTTATCAGACAATGAAGTCACATGATATGACGTTGTCAGGAATGGACTTGCCAATAGTGGTGGGACTCATGATGCCTTGTGGGCTGCACTACCAGGGCTGGCCAGCGGGTGCTCTCAACACCCAGAGGTTCACTTTGGCAATTAGCCATCACCTGGGGCTGATTGCAGGTGGTGTATTTAAGGGATGGCCAGACCTGCAGTCAGTGCCTTGGTGTGTGGTTTTCCATGGGCCCCTGTACCTTGTAACCTGCATTCCTGTTTCTGCCTGACTTGTTGCCGACCCTGCCTGATCCTGACCTCTGCTGACTTCTCCTGTTTGATCCCTGGCTTGTGACCCTGACCATTCTCTCCGCCTGCTCCTCCTGTACCTACCTGCCCGATAGTTATCGACCTGGCCTGCCTGACTACGTTGTGCTCTATATGTGTATGTACCTGTGTATCTATACCAGTTTAGGTTTGGGTTTGTTTCACCTTGTTGTATGTATTTGTGTTAGCTTGGGGTTTGGTGCACTGCGTTTATATTTGTATTGTTAGTCTTAATAAATTGTCTTATTTATACCATATCTGAAGCCTGCGTTTCCCTGTGTCAGTACACACATCTCTGGTCACACCCGCATCCCTGACAGACGTAACACGTAGGGTGCGCCGATGGCATCAGGCTGTAAACCAGAAGTGTACGTGCTGCCATTTTGGATAAGGGATTTCTGCACACTTCTCACAGCAAACACTGTATAGTAAGTTTTTAACCCTGTAGTGTCCCAAGAGGACACATTTTAATGTGAGGTTTACTAGAATGATTTAAATAAAGGCTATTTTGAGTGGCAATATTACACTATATGGAGCATTTTTTTTCACATGGATGTGGAGCAATCTGGAGATGTTTAAAAGTGCTGGCTAACGGTGGTGAAGATTTATGTACCAGTATACCCTCCCGGGTTAAAGGGGAAAATGTACTTTGACCTGTCATTACAGGTCAAACTTGGAGGTGAGCGCAATTGAGTGTTGGAAGCGGATGAGCACTTAGGGGTGACACAGGAGCACCGTACATGTGTATATAATAGTGTGGTCTATTTCAAGTTATAAGAGGGTTAGTTATAAGAGGGTGTGCACACTTATGCAACCACATTATTTTAGTTTTTTATGTTTACTTCCCCCCTCTAAAAGATTTTAGTTTTGTTTTTCAACTGAGTTGCACAGTTTATAGCTCACATTAAATGTGGAAAAAGTTCTGAAATGATTTATCTTTGTCTCATTTTTTTACATCACAGAAACCTGACATTTTACCAGGGGTGTGTAGACTTTTTATATCCACTGTATTTCCGGCTATAGCAGATTTAAAGGGACGGTTCACCAATTTTTGAGACTATATTCTAATGACACTTATAATTGGTGTATGTGGATCAAAATTTATGAGATATATACCACACAAGTCCATGTGCTGATATTCAAGATTTAAAGGGACAGTTCACTATTAACCACTTGCCTACCAGGCACTTATACCCCCTTCCTTACCAGGCCAATTTTCAGCTTTCAGCGCTGCCGCACTTTGATTGACAATTGCGCGGTCATGCAACATTGTACCCATATGAAATTTTGATCATTTTTTTCTCACAAATAGAGCTTTTTTTTGGTGGTATTTAATCGCCACTGGGCGCTTTACTTTTTGCGCTATAAATTAAAAAAAGTGCAAAAAATTTGAAAAAAAAAAAAAGTTTATTTGTTTCTTTTATAAAATTTTTCAAACAGGTATTTTTTCTCCTTCACTGATTTGCGTTGATGAGGCGGCACTGATGGGCACTGATAGGCGGCACTGATGGGCACTGATAGGCAGCACTAAAGGGCACTGATAGGCAGTACTAATGAGGTGGCACGGATAGGCGGCCCTGATAGACAGCACTAATTAGGGGTCACGGATAGGCGGCACTGATATGCAGCACTGATAGGCGGCACTGATAGGTGACACTGATGATGGGTACTGATAGACGGCACTGACTGGCATCACTTCTGGGCACTGACTGGCGGCACTGACTGGCACAACCCCTGGGCACTGACTGGTGGCACTGACTGGCAGCACTGCTGGGCTGCACTGGTGGGTGGCACTGGTGGGCAGCACTGGTGGGTGGGCACAGGTGGGTGGCACTGGTGGGCACAGGTGGGTGGCACTGGTGGGTGGGCACAGGTGGGTGGCACTGCTGGGCACATGTAGGTGGCACTTCTGGGCACAGGTAGGTGGCACTGCAGAGTGGCACAGGTGGGGGCACTGCTGGGCACAGGTGGGGGCACTGCTGGGCACAGGTGGGGGCACTGCTGGGCACAGGTGGGGGTACTGCTGGGAACGGGTGGGCGGGGCTAGTGGGTGCACTGCTGGGCGGAACTTGCGGGTGTCACTGCTGGGCACCGATCATCAGGGCACTGATCATCAGTGCCCTGATGATCGGTGCCGATCCCCGCTCTGACAACTGCCGGTTCTCGGCAGTACTTTCCTCACGATCTGACAGCGTGAGGAAAGTGCAGCCGAGAACCGGCACTTGCATTTCCCTGTGATCAGCGTGTCATTGGACACCGCTGATCACGTGGTAAAAGGCCGGTGGGATCGGCCTTTCACCACATCACGTGATCAGCTGTGTCCGCAGGACACAGCGATCACGGAGATCGCCGGGTGCGCGCCCCCTGGGGCGCGCAGGAGAGCGCGTTCTGGGAGGACGTCATATGACGTCCACTCAGAACTGGCCGGCCGCGGTGAAGCCGTCATTCGGCTATGCGCGGTCGGCAAGAAGTTAAGGACAATTATTCGGTATTTGTGTGCACAATTCATGTAAAGCACTGGTTATGTGCAGTATATGGAGTCCTATATGCATGTCTCCTAGATTGTAAGCTCCAAGGAGCAGGGCCCTTTAATCCCTCTTGTATTGAACTGTATTGTTACTGTATTGTCTCCCTCCATAATGTAAAGCGCTGAGCAAACTGTCGGCGCTATATAAGTCCTGTATAATAATAATAATAATAATAATGTATTGATTAGACCTCTGGTATAGCACACATTGATTTTCACAAGTAAAGTCATTTGTTTTTGCACGTATTTATTGTTTAGCACTATATTTTGTATATATATTGTTGCACTGCATTTTCAGTTTGTTTATTTATGTTGTACATGTGGGAACACATTATATGTTAGCCGCAGAAGTTTTTTAGGAGGTCCATAGCGCTGAGGGTTTTCTATACACTATCAGACAAAGGAGCTGCAAAGAAAACTGCTCTGCTGTGCCAGTGTTCTGAGAATCAAGTGTTTGTTTTTTAAAAAAAAATATTATATTATAGTCAAAAATAGATATAAATCATCAGTCTTTGATTTAAAAAATTCACAAAACAAAACTTCCCCTAAACCATTACACATTTCCATTATTTATATATTGTTAAAATGTCAGGTTTCTGTGATGTAAAAAAAATGAGACAAAGATAAATCATTTCAGAACTTTTTCCACCTTTAATGTAACCTATAAACTGTACAACAATCTGAACTCGTTTAGGTGGAGGGAAGTAAAAAAAAAAAAAATAATAATATGGTTGCATAAGTGTGCACACCCTTAAACCAATACTTTGTTGAAGCACCTTTTGATTTTATTCCAGCACTCAGTCTTTTTGGGTATGAGTCTATCAGCATGGCACATCTTGACTTAGCAATATTTGCCCATTCTTCCTTGCAAAAACACTCCAAATCTGTCAGATTGCGAGGGCATCTCCTGTGCACAGCTCTCTTCAGACCACCCCACAGATTGTCAATTGGATTCAGGTCTTGGCTCTGGCTGGGCCATTCCAAAACTTTAATCTTCTGTTGAAGCCATTCCTTTGTTGATTTGCATGTATGCTTTGGGTCGTTGTCATGCTGAAAGATGAAATTCCTCTTCATGTTCAGCTTTCTAGAAGAAGCCTGAAGGTGTTATGCTAATATTGACTGGTATTTGGAACTGTTCATAATTCCCTCTACCTTGACTAAGGCCCCAGTTCCAGCTGAAGAAAAACAGCCCCAAAGCATGATACTGCCACCACCATGCTTCACTGTGGGTATGGTGTTACATAGTTACATAGTTAGTCTGGCTGAAAAAAGACAAAAGTCCATCCAGTTCAACCATAAAAAAAAAAGAAAAAGTTATGATCTTATACCCACAGTTGATCCAGAGGAAGGATTGCGATGTGACATGCAGTGTTTTTTCTGCACCAAATATATCTTTTGGAATTATGGCCAAAACGTTCAACCTTGGTTTCATCAGACCAAAACACATTTTCCCACATGCTTTTGGGAGATTTCAGATGTGCTTTTTGCAAAATTTAGCTGGGCTTGGATATTTCTGGCCACTCTACCCCATAGTCCAGATATATGAAGATTGTTGTCACATGTACCACACAGCCAGTACTTGCCAGATATTCCTGTAGCTCCTTTAAACTGATGGCAGGTGTGTACTGACTCCTATTTAACATGATTTTGAATGTGATTGCTTCATTCTGAACATCCCCAGTTATAAGAAGGTGTGCACACTTATGCAACCACATTATTTTAGTTTTTTATGTTTACTTCCCCCCTCTAAAAGATTTTAGTTTTGTTTTTCAAACGAGTTGCACAATTTATAGCTCACATTAAATGTGGAAAAAATTCTGAAATGATTTATCTTTGTCTCATTTTTTTACATCACAGAAACCTGACATTTTACCAGGGATGTGTAGACTTTTTATATCCACTGTATTTCCGGCTTGCACAGGGATTGCACAGGTATAGCACAAGCTGGACCAATGCAACTACGTAAAAATTGCCATACTTGGAATTCATCACATTTTAAAATTCTTTACAATGAAAACATTCTGTTCTAATAAACGCTCGCTCTTTTTTTTAAATAAATGGCTGTCTGACACTTCAAAACCTGACTGATCAGCTAACTCTCAGATTAAATTAGCCTGGAGGGTTATGGGTACGTGACGCTCACAGCACCTGTCTAGGAGAGAACATCTTTTCAGTCTCCTTGATCAGTGGAATCTTCCTGGAACCGTGGCTTGGTCTTTCCATAGATCAGTCATCTATTTGCCCCCCAGCAATGTGCCTGCAAGCACAAGCCCAGGCTCTGGACACACAAATTTCTTTCCAGAGTGTGTGCCTTGAAGCAAGGTGACTCGGCTTTCCTATGCCGTGCTTTCTTGTGGTGTTGTGATTATGATTAGTAATGCTCACAGTCGGTGTGAGTTCTGGCCAACTCAATCTCTGAAGGTCATGATCTGGTTACAGTTTTATGCAGCCACCTGCACTTTAACCTTCATTGCTTGATAAATATACATCTATGTTTTATTTCCTCTGCCTATTATAGCTGCAGTACCACAAGGGTTTGTTTTCAGTCTCTTCTTATTTTCAAAGTACACCTCATCAATGGGAAAATTAATAAGCAGCTTTTGTTTCAAACACCACATATTGTAAAGTCAGCTCTTCATTATTTAACAAACTTCCCCTTTTCAATAATGCTTCAAACTTGGTATTAAACCCAAAACCAAATATGTAATATATTGCAGCTTACTAATCATTAGATGTGGTGGTGGCATTCATTTTCTTTTTTAGGCATTTTCCCTCTGTTTTCACCTGGTGAGCTGGCCAGTAACACACTTCCAGTAAGAACCTCCACTCTGGATGAAGGAGCACAGAGACACCTTTGGACAGCAGCATTGTCAGTCTGGGGGAGGTGAGGGACCCACGATAAATGCTTAGTGGCCCCTGCTCAGACTAACAAGCTCCAATGAATTGTATGCCGCTGACTAGCGAGGGTGCAGGCTGGGGAAGGGTTCGTCCAATCGCAAAGCATGCTATAGAAGTAGGAAGAGATAGTCTGGCCACTGCGCACCTCGCCCAGCCCATGTTTTGCCCCTCTCGAGGACTTAATTATGGAGGTCCTCCATGATTAAGCCCTGTGGGTAAGACGAAACATGTCGGGGGCATGGTTTGGATGAATTGAGCTGAGGCTGCTTTTACCTGCTAACCACTTGGGCCAGGTGAGGTGTGCGGTGGCCAGGCTAGCTCTTCTTACTTTTACAGAGTGCTAGGGGAGGGGAGTGTCTGATGTGTTACACTGGGCATTGTTACTGAGGACGTAGAACTCTATTTGCCCAAAAGATGAACTAAATAATTATATGTTACACTGTGCTACCAACTATAGTGACCCTAAAAGCTAACTTCCTCTGGCTTTTACAGTGTTTATAACAATACCGAGTGGCTACAAACAAATGACAGTGTTCCCACAATCCAAATACATAAATTAAATACATTTTTTATTGCGCCTTCCATAGTCAGTAATATAGTGCAATGACACAACTGTGAACCATTATTTAATATAATATTAATGGTTCCCTGTCATGTCATTGCACTATGTTATTGATTAAGGAAGGCACAATAAAAAAAATATTTTATTTTTGCCCAAAAGATGGCAGCTTCTAGCACTTTACCTTGCCATAGATAGCCCTAAAACAAGTGCTCAGAGCATTCTGGGAGATGTAGTCTTGAAGAAGAACTTTCCATACAGTAAAGCTGATGTCATGACTACAAGGCCCAGAAGCACCGGCCAAGGGGATGGATGACTTCCATCGCCCTGGAAGGAGATTGCGCAGTTGGGAGAGACATGTAAACTGGAGTATGTGTGTGTGACTGTGTTGAGCCATGCTGTTTGAACTGGATCGGACCAGGCTGCACTCTATTGACCTGCTGTCGAGCTAAGGAGCAAACTGGTGTGCCGAGCGTTGAACCCTGGGAGATCTTCCAGCATCCTGTATGAGGTGCATTTATCCAGATTCCCCCACTGTATGACAACTCACATTCTTCCCAGACTGCTTCAGAAGGATTGGGTGAGAGGGTTACTGACCCAGACACTATTTTTTTAATTTGGACTAGTTCTTGTTTGCCATACAGGCCTAGTTGGGCTATAATCACTCACTGACACTATACCTGATAGGAGCTAAACACCTTTCTGCCATCTATTACTGGAAGCTGCCGCCCTTAACACCAAAACTGACACTGAACTCAGACTGTAAATTGGATTATTCCTCCCCCCATCCCCTATTTCTGCATTGCATACTTTTTACTTCACATTTTTTTTTTTTTCCAAAAAACAAAGTTTATTGAAAACAAGATATAAGTGATCACACGAAAATGTACAGATGAAGTGTACATAGGACATACAGCAAAGCATGTATCATACAAAGGTAAATGAGGTCCAACGCAAAACCAAACAGTGTGGATGAACTAGGCCACGACAGGGTTGTGCCTGTAATATTTAGGTAGGCTTGTCAAGTGCTAAAAAGAAAGAGACGTTTGGCCTCCTACCATATTGTCTTGCGGTAAAAATCTGTAGGGGGAAGACGAGCAAATACGATACCTAAGTAGAAGTCAATACTACAGAATACGATGATGGAATTGTGCGAATGTAGGAGTAATTGTCGTGGGAACCGCTGACGAATTGCGGGAGGTGATGCTGACCACCTACTCAATGTTCTATTGGAAAAATTGTCCGAGACGTGTGTAAGCATATGAAAAGAAAAGACAAGAGAAGGCGAGAAAAAAGGGAAAGAAAGAAAGAGAGAGAGAAAAAAAAAAAAAAAGGAGGGGAGGGGGGGAGGGAAGGGGGGAGGGAGGAAGGGAAGCAAATATGGAGGGTAAAATAAGAGAGGGGACAACTGTCAAAAATATCTTATCCTCAATACAAACAGTAACGGGAGTGGGTGGAACATACGCTTTCATCGGCGTCGAAAGAATGCGCATGTAACACAGGGGGGAGTATGACAGCACCCTCAGGTCAAATACTACTAAATGACACTATCGAGAAGTCCATATCAGGTTCAGACAGGCTGGTCCATGAGGGATCGATACTCCGGGGTAGTCAGAAAATGGGTCCAACAGGCCCATACGTGAGAGAATTTCGTAGGAGTGTCGAGAACAGTCGCAACCAGTTCTTCCATGTCCGCCGCTTTACCCACTCGGGTGAGCCATTCACGTATAGAGGGATTTACTTCACATTTTACGATCACATTTGCCTTTGCTTAGCCCACTTAACGGGGCATACCCACTGACTGAGTCCAACCAACCTTTTGTTGAACTTCCTTCTTGACACCACATTCCACTACATTACCATGTTTTGCGTGCCAACTTTAAAGGGCCCCAACTAAGCTGGCAGAAGTTTATACTAAAGGACTGTTCATACACAAGAACCTGCCTGGTAGCAGCACTGCTTTGCAGGAAATGTAGCAAACTTTTAGGCCTAAACCTAGACTCTCCCAACTAAGAGCCCTCAAGCCCTCAAGTGAAGTGCCTGCTGTTCTTGTTGCTAGCTATTTGAAATCACTTCGGACGTGATCTCTTGGTCAGAGAACTATTGTTTATGCTCTTGTTACTGCAGTAACTGTTTAGCTTCACCTTAAAGGTACCAAAGTTAATTGCATTGTATTTGTATTCCATGGTTTTATCATGTGTTAACTAAATATCATTGAACTGCTCTATTGCCCAACCACTCTGGTCTGCCAATAAAATCTTTTTATTTTATAACAGTCAGTGTGTGCCTTTCTCGTGTGACTGCTGGGGGGATCTAGCCAAGGTGTTGATGGTGGTGTCAGCAGGAGTGAGGTTTTGCCAACAGCCAGGAAAAGAGCAGAGGACCCAATACTACCAATGGCTCCTGCACGGGTAACGCTACAAGTGGGGACTCGTTCAGGGTTCCTTTATTCAACAGGCCTATGAGTTAGAAGAAATGGAGCCTAAAGCTGTCATTGAGTGGTGTCGAGAACAAAACGGGCAACTAGACTTGGTGCTCGACATCCCTGGTGGATGCTGGACTGAAGAGCAGGTCAAACAGGTGCTAGCCATGCAGCTTCCAGGCCATCAAGTGTACATCTTGGACTTCAGGTCCAATCCAGGTGCGATCCACACCTATGTTCTGACCAAGTGGAAGAAAGGGATCCCCTCCATACAATGGGGGAGCCTCTGCTTGATTGAAATGGTGAAATCCCAACTCATACGATCTGACAGATCAGGACTAAACCCAAAAAAGTTCTGGGCGGCCACACCTGACCCTGATGCTCCCACCTCAACCTCCACTTCCACTTTGGCTACCGCTCCTAAGGGACCTTTGGTCACCAACTTGGCCAAAAATCTACTGAAGAACTCCATCTCAACTACCAGTTACAGGTATCGCAATCTGAGGTTCTTTTCCAGCAAGACTCCCACCCCCTCTTGGGAAGATGATTTTGATACTTGAATTGATCGGGTCATTCAAGCAATGGAGGAGTGGGAGGTAGCTGATACCATAAACAAAGATGGTTCAAGAACTTGCGGGTCTTTACTTTGGGCGTTATTCAGAACATGAAATGGGACAAGCCAGGGTGCATGCGTACTCCCTATACTTACTGATATTTGGGCGGGAAGCCAGATTACCATTGGACTTGGCCTTTGAAACTGCACCTTACCACACTTCTCCTGCGTCACATTGGGGATATGTGGAAGGCTAAAGTGGAAACTAGGAAGCATCTATGAGAAAGCTTGCCAAGCATCAAAAGCCGTAGACCAAAGTAACAAGAGAAACTTTGGAAGGAATCCCAGGCAAGCACAAAGAGAACATACAAACTCTGTGCAGATAGCAACCTAGTCAGGAGGTGGAGAGGGAAAGGGCACAGGGTGTATTCAGTCTTTTATGCCCACTGTCCACATATAGTTATTCCCTAAACAGAAAATTCTTACCAATGGTTTTTTACTATTCAAATAGCAACCTTGCCACAATTCATGATAGTGATATTTAGTTTCAAATCCTACTGTAGGACTTCAGATGTGAACCAGGTCAGTATTACTTCAAAAAGTATGACAGTACCATAGCAATAAATGACATTAGAAAAAACATGTCATAGAAAAGGGGAATAATCAGATCTGTCTTTAGTATTCTTTATCTTTTGCCAACAACATAAAACATTCTGGTGTAGACAGAAGTCTGAAGAAAATAGCAGCCACTGTGAAGCAGAGGTGGGTGCCAAATGGACATTAAGGCTAGCCACCAGATGTGACTGTCTTCCCATCAGTTCCTCCTGGCAGGAACTCCATCACAGCTGTGACTGTAAAAAAGATCAATTAAAAACAAGGGGCTCAGTACTATTAAAATCAGATAGTGAGGGATAGGCGCTGCCAATTTTGTCTAGGTTTATAAGTCCAGATCTCTCTGCTACATTACTGTGCAAAAAATTAAGTTTTCCATAATTTCAGTCAAATCAAGGTGTCTATACAGTTGCAAGAAAAAGTATGTGAACCCCTTGGGATTACGTGGAGTTTTGCATGAATTGGGCATAAAATGTGCTCTGAACGTCATCTAAGTCACAACAATAGAAGAACACAGTCTGCTGAACATAATACTACACAAACATTAGATGTTGCCATGGTTTAATTGCACATAACATGTAAACATTCACAGTGCAGGGAGGAAAAAGTATGTGAACCTTTGGACTTAATAACTGGTTGACCCTCCTTTGGCAGCAATAACCTCAACCAAACGTTTCCTGTAGTTGCAGATCAGACCTGCACAACGATCTGGAGTAATTTTGGACCACTCCTCTTCACAAAACTGTTACAGTGTAGCAATATTCTTGGGATGCCTGGTGTGAATCGCTCTCTTAAGGTCATGCCACAGCATTTCAATGGGGTTGAGGTCAGGACTCTGACTGGGCCACTCCAGAAGGCGTATTCTGTGCTGTTGCAGCCATTGTTTTGTTGAATTACTTGTATGCTTTGGGACATTGTCCTGTTGCATCACCCATCCTCTGCGGAGCTTCAGTTGGCGGACAGATGGTCGTACGTTTTCCTGCAAAATGTCTTGATAAACTCTGGAATTCATTTTCCCATCAATGACAACAATCCGTCCAGGCCCTGAGGCAGCAAAGCAGTCCCAAACCATGATGCTCCCTCCGCCATGTTTCACAGTGGGGATGAGGTTTTGATGTTGGTGTGCTGGGCCTTTTTTTCTCCACACATAGTGTTGTGTGTTCTTCCCAAACAACTCAATCTTGGTTTTATCTGACCACAGTATATTTTGCCAGTAGTGCTGTGGAACATCCAGGTGCTCTTTTGCAAATTTCAAACGTGCTGCAATATTCTTTTTGGACAGCAATGGCTTCCTCCGTGGTGTCCTCCCATGTACTCCATTCTTGTTTCATGTTTTCCTTATTGTAGATGTGTCAACAAAAATGTTAGCATGTGCCAGAGATTTCTGTAGGTCTTTAGCTGACACTCTGGGATTCTTCTTTACCTCATGCAGCATTCTGCGCTGTGCTCTTGCAGTCATTTTTACAGGACGACCACGCCTAGGGAGAGTAGCAACAGTGCTAAACTTTCTCCATTTGTAGACAGTCTGTCTTACCGTGGACACATGAACATCAAGGCTTTTGGAGATACTTTTGTAACCCTTTCCAGCTTCATGCAAGTCTACAATTCTTGATCGTAGGTCTTCTGAGAGCTCTTTTCTGCGAGGCATGGTTCACATCAGACAGTGCTTCTTGAAACCAGTAAACCCAAAACAGGTGTGTGTTTTTTAAGGGCAGGACAGCTGTCAGCAACACATCCAATATCAACACACTGATTGGAGTCAAGGTTGGCTCACTCCTGGCTCCAATTAGCTCTGGGAGAAGTCATTAAGCTAGGGCCTCACATACTTTTTCCTCCCTGCACTGTGAATGTTTACATGTTATGTGCAATTAAACCATGGCAACATCTAATGTTTGTGTAGTATTATGTTCAGCAGACTGTGTTCTTCTATTGTTGTGACTTAGATGACGTTCAGAGCACATTTTATGCCCAATTCATGCAAAACTCCACGTAATCCCAAGGGGTTCACATACTTTTTCTTGCAACTGTAAGTACAGTTGTGTTCAAAATAATAGCAGTCAGACATCACTAACCTGATCAATCACTGTTTTTGGTAGAAATGATATTTCTACATGGCAAATAATTTACTAGCAGGTGTAGCAGAGTAATAGAAATCCAACAGACCCAACAGTCATGACATGCATGCTGCTGATTCTGTGTAATTGAATCACTAATTGAAATAGGGAAAGTTCAAAATAATAGCAGTGTGGAGTTCTATTAGTGAGGTCATTCATTCTTTGAAAAACAGGTGGCAATTATTGCCCTTATTTAAGCAAGGAAGGCAGCAAATGTTGTACATGCTGGTTACAGTGCATTTCTCTCTGAAATTCTGAGGAAAATGGGTCGTTCCAGACATTGTTCAGAAGAACAGCGTACCTTGATTAAAAGATGATTGGAGAGGGAAAAACATATAAAGAAGTGCAGAAATTGATAGGCTGCTCAGCTAAAATGATCGCAAATATCTTTAAAATAAGTATGCTTTAAAATGGCAACCAAAACCTGAAAGACGTGGAAGAAAGTGAAAAACTACCATTCGAATGGATAGAAGAATAGCCAAAATGGCAAGGGCTCAGCCAACAATCAGCTCCAGGAAGATCAAAGAAGGTGTAAAGTTACCTGTGAGTACTGTTACAATTAGAAGACGCCTATGTGAAGCCAAACTATCTGCAAGAAGCCCCCGCAAAGTCCCACTGTTGAAAAAAAGACATGTGTTGAAGAGGTTACAATTTGCCAAAGAGCACATTGACTGGCCTAAAGAGAAATGGCGCAACATTTTGTGGACTGATGAAAGTAAGATTGTTCTTTTTGGGTCTAGTGACCGGAGACAGTTTGTCAGACGACCCCCAAACACTGAATTCAAGCCACAGTACACTGTGAAGACAGTGAAGGTGGTGCTTGCTTGCACCACCATCATGATATGGGGATGTTTCTCATACTACGGTGTTGGGCCCATTTATCGCATACCAGGGATCATGGATCAGTTTGAATACATCAGAATACTTGAAGAGGTCATGCTGCCTTATGCTGAAGAGGAAAAGACAACGACCCCAAACACACCATTAAACGTGCAACGTCTTGGTTCCAGACCAACAAGATTGACGTTATGGAGTGGCCAGCCCAATCCCCGGATCTTAATCCAATAGAAAACTTGTGGGGTGACATCAAAAATGCAGTTTCTGAGGCAAAACCAAGAAATAGAGAAGAACTGTGGAATGTAGTCCAATCATCCTGGGCTGGAATACCTGTTCACAGGTGCCAGAAGTTGGGTGACTCCATGCAACACAGATGTACAGCAGTTCTCAGAAACAGTGCTTATACAACTAAATATTCATTAAGTGATTCAAAGGAAAGCAAAATCTTCAAACATTTTTCAGTTTATATAATGAATGTTTGAGTTTGTAAAGAAGAATACAAACACTGCTATTTTTTTGAACAGTCTAATATTCACTTTTCTTCAATTTTTTCAGAGGAACAACAGAAATTTGATATATTTTTCTTCATGTTTTGATTTGGAATAGAATGTGTAGTGTTCCCAATGCATTTGTGTGTATGGAAATAAAAGCTATTAGAAGGATTTTGAGCTTTATTCACTTTTTTCAACACACTGCTAATATTTTGAACACAACTGTACATCAATTATTGTACAACTCCCAGAAAGCTTAGTACCGAAACCCAGTGCAGGTTAGTTGTGGGTGGAGCCTACTTGCCCTGCACATGGGGATCCCTTACTAGTGTGCGTGCGCTCGTCAATGCTCTGGACCAGATGGGGCTGCTTTCAATTGAAATCAACATTATGGAGGAACCTTGACCTAGACACAAACAGTTCACCGTGTGTAATAGTTTTAATGTACAGAGTCTCTGTAAAACATACTGTCCCATGTTACTATACACCGTCTGTGAGCCTATGCCCTCTCCACCTGTCCAGCGTACCTCTGTCACCATACTCCCAGTGACAGAATAGGGTCCAGGCGTGCACTAGTGCGGACCTGATACATGCACATCAATTTACCTCCTTTTACTCTTCCATACTTTACGGCTGGGTACATGAGGTCTTTTTACTGTGAGTTTACTGCCAGACACTTTTGGGGGGAACCGACCGCTAGTGGGGAGGCCAGAACACTGCCCCCCTCACTACCAGAGGTCCCGTCACCCATGTCAAATACCATATGAACCTGCTGCTGTTCGCTTCCCACCAGTTCCTGGTTACCCATGGCAACTGTTCTCTTCCTCTAATTCTTCTGCCAAGTTAACCCTCTGTAGTGGCCTTACTTCTGTACCCCATGTATGTTATACAGGCACTGTTCTTTCAATATGTCAGTAACCACCATGTACCCTTTTCAATGATTTCAGACCAGGCCATTGAAGGATTAATAACTTTTACGAAATGCATGCAGTCCAGATGTGCATTACAGTCTTCCCCTAACTAACTCTTCGGTGGCTGTCCAGACATACCTGTATAGGTGAGAGTTCATGCTTGGCAAAGTCTATACTTGGAGGGTCCCCTAAGGGTGGTATATGAAGGTTTATTTACATTCTTCATGGTGGTTCGGACCTTCCTGCTTCCCAAGAGACCCAGGGTCTCTCTCAAGCCTGGCCTTCTCTCTATATATATTGACCAGGATGGAAGGTGGGACCCACAAAAGCCCAGGAAACCAGCAACCCAGAGCTTAACCCTTCCCTAACCAAAGCAAGTCTAACGTGCTAAAAGAAAACATTCCGCTTGTTGGTACATGCCTGCATACTCCCTAAGCTACCTACCCTAACAGCTTACATTCTTAGGACCACTACATTCCCATACACTTATGTTTTTTATCACCTCATACATGATCATGATAACACATGCTGTGAGGACTAAAACAAAACACCCCCACGCCTCAGAACAGTGAAAATAACATACAAAGGTGGAGAAATCAGCAGCCCTACTAGACTTCTCTAAGATATCCATATTCTAGAACACTCTCACAATGCAACATTTGCTAAAGCTATATCTCAGGAGTTACTCCAGAGTCCAAAAACATTCTAAATTTCCAGCAATATTTGACCAAGGCTGCCTGAGACATAGGGAGACCCTTTGTCACAATCATGCCCACAGGGAGAGGTGCGGTTCTCCATTTTACCCCAAACTTCTACATTTTGGTATTGCTCTTAAACTCATATGTCATCACTTGAGGGGGGGGGAGGTGTAGTATTGTGCATACAAGAGCCAGGCACAGGCACTCCCTGTATTAAAAAGTCTTCTGTATCCCCTCATTCCACCCCCTCCCTCAGGAATGCATTCAGTGTAGCTGTTTAAACAATCCTCTTGCCAAATAAGGTAGTGAAGATACCAGTTGATGTTCTGTAGAAAAAGAAGCTGTTATGTTTTGGGTGTAGTCAGAGAAGTGAGGACTGTCTGCGATATAACATCTATCGGACAGAAAGCAAAGGAGAATCTCGCTGCAACAACGAAATCGAGTGCGAGACCAGAAATCCCTTTTTAGCTCATCAGACTTGAAACTGCTTAACCCCAGGCATTTATTTGGCAAGTACTTATTTACCTAAACTTCTTTCTGTTATCTGTTTGCTGTGCTGTTGTGCTCTGTATATATATATATATATATATATATATATATATATATATATATATTGGTGTCAGGGATCACCTCGATCCCTGCCACGATGGTCCCGGCGCAGGCGCACTGCTCCGCCCTGTGCAGGGACACGGGCACTAGGTCCGGGCCGGCCGCGGAGTTCGAGTTCGCGCATCCGCAGTAGAAGCCGCGGCCGCCCGCTGGGCACCAATGGCAGCGCAGGGCAGGATATTTAAATGTCCCTGAGCTGTCATTTTGTTGCCTTCTGGTCTTACCTGCTTCCTGTGATTCTGAACCTGTGCCTTGTAAGTTATTTGACCCGGATTGTTCTTGACCTGCTGATTTCTCCTGCCCAGACCCTTGCTTTGCCTGACCTCTCTCCCTGGATGCCCCTCATTAGATCTGACCTACTGTTGCTGATCTGGCATGTGACCCGACGATTCTCTGCCTGCTCCCTTGTACCTTACCGTCCTCTACGTTACCAACTCGGCCTGTCTGACTTCGCACTTGCTCAGCCATCCATCCATCCATCCCATCGGGGTCACCCGACCTCCTCACATCTGGCTCTCCCTGGTTGGAGCCCCTGGCGAACACCCCTACCACTGACAGGTGTGCTCAGTAGTGGCGACCTGGTCCCGGGGTACTACAAGTCCATCCCCACCATCAGGGGCCCTGGTGAACAAGTACCCTGGGGCTTAGACTCCGCGCTCTGGGCTTGCCTGACCGGTGGAGTGCTAGTGGTGCCGCTCGGCGGTCCCTCACAGTACCAGAAGGCTATGACTGAGCCTCGAGGAGGACCCTCCCCGTTGGAGGAGGTTTGCAGGCACCTGGCTACCCTGACGCAAGCAGTAAACACGTTACAGGACAGATGTTTGCAGATTGAGAATCGGTTTCAGGCCTGCACCATATCTGCTCCTGTTTCACAGGCCCCGGCTCCTGCACCTCCGGTCGCAGCAGCCCACGAGCCGGCTCCTGGGCCTTCCGCATCACTCCCTATGGCGGAACCCCGAGTACCCTTACCCGAGCGCTTCCACGGGGATCGCACACGCTTTCGGTCATTCCGTGACTCCTGTCTGCTCTATTTTGAACTGCAACCACGGACTTTTTTGACAGAATCGGTGAAAGTGGGGTTTGTTATCTCCCTGTTGCAGGGTGAACCCCACGACTGGGCCCACCGACTAAGGGGAAATAATGATCCCCATCTGGTTACGGTTGACAACTTCTTTAACGCTATGGCCATCTTATACGATGACCCACAACGGTAGGCCTCGGCCGAGGCCACATTATACGCACTCCGACAAGGTCGGCGAGCGGCTGAGGAATACGCCTCTGACTTTAGGCGCTGGATGGGAGACACTCGCTGGAACGAGTTCGCACTTTTGCACCAGTTCCGTATGGGCCTATCTGAGGCTCTGAAAGACGAGCTCGCCCGGGTGGAGGTGCCCGAGACATTAGAGGACTTGATTGCACTCACCATTAAAATTGACCGTAGGCTACAGGAGCGCAGATTGGAGAGGTCTGGTCAGGGTCGCGGAAATACCTGGGGGTCATTCCAAGGATCCAGTCAACATACTAGGCCAAACATCCAGAACCTGCCGTCTGAAGATGCTCCCGAACCCATGCAGCTAGGCCTGGCACGGCCTAAACTACCGCCAGAGGAACGCCAGCGCAGACGCTCCCAGAACCTGTGTCTCTACTGCGGTGAAGCTGGTCACATGGTACGTTCCTGCCCGCAGAAACTGAGTAAGTTCACCTCATCTTCTTTATCTATTGGCAATATGAATCCGTCCCAATACTTAGTTGTCCCCCTCTCCTTTCAGCTTTCAGAAAGGACCGTGGAGGTGACGGCCATAGTTGATTCGGGGGCATGCAGCTGTTTTGTGGATATCAATTTTGCTTACCAGCAGGGTATCCCCCTCCGTCCAAAGGAGAAGGGGTTTCACATCTTTTTGGTTGATGGTTCCCGGATAAAGTCAGGGGTGGTTAACCAGGAGACCCCTTCCATTGTGACTTCCATTGCCGGTCAGCACCGGGAACTCCTCCGCCTGGATGCTATTGCATCACCCCTTTTCCCAGTCATTCTGGGGCTCCCATGGTTGCGGGCCCATAACCCCCAAATTGACTGGGAAACTGGGGTTGTCTCGTTCCCTTCCCCATACTGTCGGGAACTGTGCCGAACTTTGGGCCCAGAGGTCCCCCAGGTCCTCCTGTGCTCTGAAGGGGATGCCAGCCTAAAACAAGTGATTCCTGCAGCCTATCATAAGTTTCTTGATGTGTTCAGTGAACGGGGAGCAGATACTCTACCCCCCCACCGCCCATATGACTGTCCTATTGATCTGTTACCCGGTTCTGAAATTCCCTTCGGGCAAATTTTTCCCCTTTCTGAGCTAGAATTAGGGGCCCTGAAGGATTATATTGAGGACAGCCTCCGGAAGGGATTCATCCGTCCCTCCACTTCCCCAGCAGGTGCAGGGATCTTCTTTGGCAGAAATGAATAGGGTCACAATCAAAAATCGTTACCCATTACCACTGGTACCAGAATTATTCCAGAGCTTAAAAGCTGCAGTAGTATTTACCAAGCTGGACTTAAGGGGAGCCTACAACTTGGTTCGCATAAGGGATGGGGATGAGTGGAAAACGGCCTTCCGCACCCGTTTCGGCCATTTCGAATACCTGGTCATGCCTTTCGGGTTGTGCAATGCGCCGGCCACCTTCCAGCACTTTGTAAACGACATCTTTAGGGACTTCCTGGATATCTTTGTCATCGTCTACTTAGACGACATTTTGATTTTCTCATCCTCCCTGGGGGAGCACAGGGTACATGTAACAAAGGTGTTGGGGCGGTTACGGCAGCATGGGTTGTACGCTAAAGCAGAGAAATGTTGCTTTGAACAGGCTAGTGTTACATTTCTGGGTCTGATTATCTCCACCACGGGGGTCGCAATGGACCCTCAGAAGGTCTCTGCGATCCTAGATTGGCCTGAACCCACGGACAGGAAAAGCGTCCAACGTTTTATCGGGTTCGCAAACTTCTACCGGAAGTTCATCAAGAACTTCTCGGGTCTGGTCTCCCCCATCACTCAGTTAACCAAGCTTGGGACGTGATTCAGATGGACGCCAGAGGCACAGGAAGCTTTTGAAGCACTAAAGAAGTTATTTACCTCGGCACCCATTCTGGGTCATCCCGACGCCTCCCTGCCCTACATCTTAGAAGTAGATGCATCAGAAAACGCGGTTGGCTCCATCCTTTCCCAGCGAAAGGGCGCCAAGGAATTACTTCACCCAGTAGCATTCTTCTCACGGAAACTTACCCCTGCGGAGAAGAACTACGACATTGGGGATCGAGAACTACTGGCTATCAAGACCGCATTAGAAGAATGGAGGTACCTGCTGGAAGGTGCCTCACATCCCATCCTGATATTCACGGACCACAAGAACCTGGAATATCTGAGGACGGCCAAACGTTTGCGCCCACGACAAGCAAGATGGGCATTGTTTTTCTCGAGGTTCCAGTTCCACATCACATACAGGCCGGGATCAAAAAACACGAAGCCAGACGCGTTGTCACGTATGTACGAGAACGCCAAGGAGATCCCGGTACCTGACACTATTCTGCCTGCGGGAAGCTTCTTTGCTCCGAGATACTGACGAACCTTTGCTCCGAGATACTGAGAGCGTGCACAGCAATGTCTACCTCCGATGGGGCGCCCCTCCAGAACAAGGGGGGACTCCTATGGATGGAGGACCGGATTGTGGTGCCGGAGGAAGCCCGAACCCTAGTCTTGGGACATTGCCATGACCACCCGATGGCAGGACATTTTGGCCCGGTCAAGACCCTGGAACTTCTCCGACGTTCCTTCTGGTGGCCGGACATGGCCAAGGATTGTAAAAGTTACGTGGGCTCCTGTGCCATCTGCCAGCGGAACAAGCCTTCAAGAAATAAGGCGTGGGGCCTGCTACGTCCATTACCCATCCCTGAACGGCCCTGGCAGAAAATCTCTATGGACTTCATAGTCGAGCTTCCACCTTCACTGGACCACACAGCAATTCTCGTGGTCGTGGACCGTTTATCCAAGATGGCCCATTTCATTCCTTTACGGAAGACTCCATCAGCAGCCGAGACGGCGCAAGCTTTTATCCGAGAGGTTGTTAGACTGCATGGGGTCCCCGAAGACATCGTCTCGGACCGAGGGGTGCAGTTTACCTCGAGATTTTGGAGGGCATTGTGCAAAGCCCTGGATATCAAGCTATCCCTTTCCTCGGCATTTCACCCTCAGACCAATGGTCAGACCGAAAGGACCAATCAGACCCTAGAGCAATACCTGCGATGCTACACATCATTCTCTCAGGACGACTGGGTGCCACTTCTCCCTTTGGCGGAATTCGCGTACAACAACGCTTGCCATTCAGCAACAGGGCAGTCCCTGTTCTTCTCCAACTATGGGTTTCACCCTGTCTTCCTCCCGGATTTAGTCCCGGAATGCCCAATTCCAGCGACACAGGATGCACTAACCTTTTTCACTTCAAACAATAAAAAACTACAGGAAGCCATCCGTCAAGCCCAAGAAGACTACAAGAGGGCTTTTAATAGGAAGCGAAGAGGGGATCTGGTGTTGCGGCCCGGAGAGAAGGTTTGGCTGGCTACATCGAACTTGAAGATGCTCTGCCCGTCAAAAAAGTTGGGACCTAAATTTATAGGCCCTTTTTGCATCAAACGGATGGTCAATGAAGTGGCCTATGAACTTGTTCTCCCTGAGACACTCAAGATCCACCCTGTCTTCCACGTGTCCCTGTTGAAGCCGGCAGTCCCTGATGCCTTCCCGGAACGGGAATCCAGGCCCCCGGAGGCCATAACAGTCGAAGAGGAAGAAGAATTTGAGGTGGAGACAATCCTGAAGTGCCGACGAAGGGGGGGCCAGACCCAATTTCTCATCAAGTGGAAGGGCTACGGCCCTGAGGACAATTCGTGGGAACCAGCCCATAATGTCCATGCACCTAGACTTGTCCGGAGGTTTCTTTGTGATCACCCGTGGTGGAGAGATTGGGTGGGCATCCGGAGGTTGGGGGGCAATGTCAGGGATCCCCTCGATCCCTGCCGCAATGGTCCCGGCGCAGGCACACTGCTCCGCCCTGTGCAGGGACACGGGCACTAGGTCCGGGCCGGCCGCGGCGTTCGAGTTCGCGCATGCGCAGTAGAAGCCGCGGCCGCCCGCTGGGCACCAATGGCAGCGCAGGGCAGGATATTTAAATGTCCCTGAGCTGTAATTTCGTTGCCTTCTGGTCTTACCTCCTTCCTGTGATTCTGAACCTGTGCCTTGTAAGTTATTTGACCCGGATTGTTCTTGACCTGCTGATTTCTCCTGCCCAGACCCTTGCTTTGCCTGACCTCTCTCCCTGGATGCCCCTCATTAGATCTGACCTACTGTTGCTGACCTGGCGTGTGACCCGACGATTCTCTGCCTGCTCCCTTGTACCTTACCGTCCTCTACGTTACCAACTCGGCCTGTCTGACTTCGCACTTGCTCAGCCATCCATCCATCCCATCGGGGTCACCCGACCTCCTCACATCTGGCTCTCCCTGGTTGGAGCCCCTGGCAAACACCTCTACCACTGACAGGTGTGCTCAGTAGTGGCGACCTGGTCCCGGGGTACTACAAATCCATCCCCACCATCAGGGGCCCTGGTGAACAAGTACCCTGGGGCTTAGACTCCGCGCTCTGGGCACGCCTGACCGGTGGAGTGCTAGTGGTGCCGCTCGGCGGTCCCTCACAATTGGTTACACCTTCTTTCTATAAATATTTTTACTGCACCCTTTTGACCTTTTGGTAATAAATCTTACTTTCTAAAAGTGCTGAACTGTTTCTATAGCTCCTGAATGTAACTTACGAATCCCTGCCGCCGAAGAGCGCTACTATGAGTATTTAACCCTCTGTATAACCGGTCTGTAGAGATAGCGGGATACTGACGGTTAACCAAACATCCTAGCGTATTGCTGCGTTTCCTCTTTCTCTGTATAAAAAGGAGGTGGTGGCAGTGTGAAGGGTTAATTGCGTAATTAACCTGACCCAGTAACAAACGCTCCCAGGCTGCAGGTACATCGACTGTGGTCCAATTAGCTGGAAAATCGTTGTGCAGGGTGCAGGGTGGGCGTGGCATTGTTACACACGTGACAGCGCGGTTTTAGATTGGCTAGTCCTTCGGTCACGAGTTTGGTGAGAAGGGCTGGGGTCTGATGCCGTGCCTGTCACACCCTTCATCAGCTCCTTTATGAACACAGAGATAAGAGCAGTTTATCTTTGGCTTGTTCCATCAGAGTTAGCCATGATTGTACCTCTATCCCTAAAAATACAACCTTCACAAGTACAGGTACATAAATTGGATCAAATCGATCAAACCTTCCATACTTATTACTCTGACCTATACATTATATGACAACAGGATTCTTGGTCCCCATTCTTATTTTTTGGTCCAGACCAAGTCTCCTACACTGCTGGTACCAGACTGCCAAGTTACCAACCAATAACAAGAACCCTGCCTTAAACCTTTTAACATGTATTGCAATATGTGAACACAAATCCCTGTTGTATACCAGTGTACAGAGGGTTCATTCTGAATGTTTAGCACCCCTTTAGCACCTGATGGTTTAGTTAAGTATGTAAGAGTATGTGGATGTGAGCACAGGTATATCTTATTCCTATTGCAGTGCAGGTCAGTTACCAGGCCTGAACCTGGAGCTCTCCATTGTAGAATTTACATTTTGCAGAGCAGAATATGACTGGCCAAAGAAAGTTTGCTTTGATGCATTTGGTCAGGTTAACCATGTATTGTAATGTATGTAAACAAAAAAATCCCTGTTTTTGTTAGAGATTCTGTATATATCTCTACAGAACAGACATTGTGCAGTCCACATGTGCTTATTATCTGCTTCTTTGCTGCAAACAGGAAATAGGAAATTTGTACTATACAGAAAAGACATAGAGTTCTATCATATATGCAGGTACAAACCTATAAACACTGCCATCTACTGGCTGAATATATATCTCTACTGAACACTGATGTACTGTAGTTGTTGCACAAAAATACATGAACAATGTATTCCAACAGTTTTTGTGCAAAATTTGCTAGAGAGAATAAACAGCAGAGGGTTTAGTCAGAATATTTAGTTTTAACATGTGGTTTGATGGAAGGTGCAACATTTGTATATATACAGTCATGGCCGAAATTGTTGGCACCCTTGATATTTTTCCTGAAAATCAAGTATTTCACACAAAAAAGGTATTGCATTAACACATGTTTTGCTATACACATGTTTATTCCCTTTGTATGTATTGGAACAAATATAAAACAGAGGCAGAAAAGCAAATATGACATAATGTCACACAAAACCCCAAAAATGGGCTGGACAAAAGTATTGGCACCCTTAACTTAATATTTGGTTGCACACCCTTTGGAAAACATAACTGAAATCAGTCGCTTCCTATAACCATCAATAAGCTTCTGACACCTCTCACCCGGAATTTTGGACCACTCTTCCTTTGCAAACAGCTCCAGGTCTCTCTTATTGGAAGGACACCTTTTCCCAACAGCAATTTTAAGATCTCTCCACAGGTGTTCAATGGGATTTAGATCTGGGCTCATTGCTGGCCACTTCAGAACTCTCCAGCGCTTCTTTGCCATCCATTTCTGAGTGCTTTTTGACGTATGTTTGGGGTCATTGTCCTGCTGGAAGACCCAGGATCTTGGACGCAAACCCAGCTTTCTGACACTGGGCCCTACAGTGCGACCCAAAATCCTTTGGTAATCCTCAGATTTCATGATGCCTTGCACACAGTCAAGGCACCCAGTGCCAGAGGCAGCAAAACAACCCCAAAACATCATTGAACCTCCACCATATTTTACCGTAGGTACTGTGTTTTGTTCTTTGTAGGCCTCATTCCGTTTTCGGTAAACAGTAGAATGATGTGCTTTACCGAAAAGCTCTATCTTGGTCTCATCTGTCCACAAGACGTTTTCCCAGAAGGCTTTTGGCTTACTCAAGTACATTTTGGCAAACTGTAGTCTTGCTTTTTTATGTCTCTGTGTCAGCAGTGGGGTCCTCCTGGGTCTCCTGCCATAGCGTTTCATTTCATTTAAATGTCGACGGATAGTTCGCGCTGACACTGATGCTCCCTGAGCCTGCAGGACAGCTTGAATGTCTTTGGAACATGTTTGGGGCTGCTTATCCACCATCCGGACTATTCTGCGTTGCAATCTTTCATCAATTTTCCTCATCCGTCCACGACCAGGGAGATTAGCTACAGTGCCATGGGTTGCAAACTTCTTGATAATGTTGCGCACTGTGGACAAAGGCAAATCTAGTTCTCTGGAGATGGACTTGTAACCTTGAGATTGTTGATATTTTGCCACAATTTTGGTTCTCAGGTCCTCAGACAGTTCTCGTCTCCTCTTTCTGTTGTCCATGCTTAGTGTGGCACAGACAGACACACAATGCAAAGGTTAAGTGAACGTCTCTCCTTTTTATCTGCTTTCAGGTGTGATTTCTATATTGCCCACACCTGTTACTTGCCCCAGGTGAGTTTACAGGAGCATCACATGCTTGTAACATTCTTATTTATCCGCAGTTGTGAAAGGGTGCCAATACTTTTGTCCAGCCCATTTTTGGAGGTTTGTGTGACATTATGTCGAATTTGCTTTCTTTCCTCCCTTTTTTTGTTTTGTCCCAATACACACAAAGGGAATAAACATGTGTATAGCAAAACATGTGTTAATGCAATACGTTTCGTGAGAAATACATGATTTCCTGGAGAAATATCAAGGGTGCCAACAATTTCGGCCATGACTGTATATATATATACATACACACATTTTTGGACTGTTGAGAAATGATTAGACTGAAGCCATCCGGATTTGGCTGGGGGTAGCCTGGAATGCCAGCAGAGCAAGACTACCCAGCAGGGTGTGTATAGCAGAAGGGTGCACATCAGGTCTTTATCTCGGAGAGGATTTACGCATGCCCACTGGTGGTGGGGAATGGGAGATAGGAAAGCCTCATGTCAGACCTCCTGGTGATACAGAGATTAAAATGACTGATGTACTGGCCTGATATAAGATCAAATGAACCAGATGTGCACTGGAATGTTGACCTGGGTCAAGGCATTTTGATGGCAATGTGCCACTGCTCCCTAATGGATGACAACAACATACTTCCTTGTGATTAGGGAGGACAGCCCCTTATAATTTATGGATTGTCGCTCATTGGACAGAGGACTACACAGGGCAGGCAGAGGGTGTTTGTGTGGGGTAAGGGGTTATCATCTGGGGCAATCAAAGGGTTGACTGTGTGCTAATATGTGTAATGTCTTGACTGTGTACTGTTTTACTAGGGGAAGTGACAGTTTTTGTCTCCCTGCAAAGCAGGGAGATCCGTGTTGATTACCAACACAGATCTCTCTCCTGAAGCTAGCTCGATGATTGGTCGGCCCCCTACATGGAAAAGCAAAATCATGCATATATATATTATTTTGAACAGCCAGCCTGTACTGTAGCAGTAAAGCTACAGTAAGCAGTCAGCAATTGGATAAAAAATTCGTAAACTGAAACGCGGTTTCCCATAGGAATGCATTGAAAACCAATTAATCCATTCGGAGGTCAGAAAATAGTAAAAAAAAGTCTTTTATCTGTTCAAAACTCTTTATAAACTGCACTTTAAAGGCATAAATACTGTACAGAGACATGATTAAAAATTTCCAGAACGGCTCCAAAACTTGATGCAAAAACCACTCCAACACCTCCACACTCGACACCACGTGCTACCCACAGACTCCAGCATGCACAGGGCCGGCACTATAAACCTCCCAGGCATAATTCATCCTGGGGAAACCTGCTTGCGAAAAAAATGCGTAAATGCATTGAAAAACAAATAATCCATTCTGGAGGTCAGAAAAAAGTTAAAAAAGTCTTATCTGTTCAAAACTCTTTATAGAGTGCACTTTAAAGGCACGGGGCCGGCGCTATAAATCTCCCAGGCACAATGCATCCTGGGGAAACTTGCTTCATATTGCGAAAAAAATTTGTAAACAGAGGCATTATTTTCAATGGATTTTCATTAGTAAACGAAAATTATGTTAACCAAGGCACGTTTGTACTTAGTATACTTATTTTCAGAAAAGAGACATTTATTTTCAGATGAGTCCCATGAAATTTTAAAATTATAGTCACATGGAGAGCCTTATCCTTGTGTTATAACTTTGTGAATTGTGATTTATGTAAGTCACATATTACTATTGGTCTTGGAGATCAACTTTATCGAAATACTTTATGGGTGCTATAACTCTGGATTTACAGTATATTGGTAAGACTCTGAAATATGAATACAGTAGCTGCAATATATATGCTTAGCCCCGGCTCTTTTTAACCACACCCTCTTATGCTGCCTCACATTTTGGCAACGCACTCTGCCCATTGGTCTGTAGCTGCCTAGGAGTGACGGAGTTACAGAACTGTGATTACCATTAACAATTCTCACTTTGTCCTCTTACAAGCTGTTGTAAGTGCTGTACAGAACATCATCAGAGGATTGTGTTACCAAGATACATTTCTGCTTCCTTTGGATATTCTTGATGGCCTTCTTTTGAAGGGATTTATCACACATTTATCCTGTTTGTCCTTTTAAGAGAAACAATAAAAATTCTCAGGTAAAAGCCTTTCCATATAGCACTTGCTCCATAAAGAGGAAAAGAGATCCATACCTTGAGTGTGAAGGATATAGGAAAGATGTGCATGTAAAACCAGTCTGAACACGTGAATGTATTGTTCTGTCTAAGGTTAATTATACATAGAGCAGATGAAGGTGTCTTAATATACCAGGCTTGGACTACACCCAACTATTAACAATTATCTCTCACACTGACATTAGAAAGACAGTTTTCCTAGAGAGTGGCAAGGGTGGATCCAGGAATCGTGTAGCCGCAGGGCCTCTCTACAGGAAGATGTGCGGAAGAAAATTCACCTGAGACAGGAGAACAGTACAAACCTGTGCACATACACATCTGCATATGTATACATGGGGTGTTTTTGCTTAATTCCTTTTTATACAAAAATATATATTTGTTCTATAAAAGCTGTGGGCTGAAAGCTTCCTATCTGTACCTTCGAAGAAGTGATCTCAGATGTATTTTCTCTTCTGCTTGCTGTTTGAGCATGTTCCAGCAAGGTGTGCTAGAGGCAGGGGCGGACTGACCATTTGGAAACTCGGGCACTGCCCGAGGGCCCGGGGTCAGTAGGGGGCCCCATGAGATGCCCCTGGTACCTTTTTCATAGGCTTTTTTGAGTTTGGGCAAGGACACAGGGGCCCCATGATCCCCTATTGCCCGGGGGCCCCATGAGTTGTTAGTCCGCCCCTGGCTAGAGGGGTGCTCTTTTGTGTTATACATGTTTAACGATTTAGCCAACAATTTACCCAATGATTTCGCTGGTCACGCATGCTGGGGAAATTGCTTAATATTTAGGATACGTCCAGTTCAGCCCTTTGATGATGTCACTGTGAAAGATCTTTCTCTCTCTAGGACCTTGTGAGGATTGAAAGGAAGCACTACCCCTCCCCTGAAGATGCTGGTTGCTGGAGCTTTAGGGTCCATGAACTTTGGACATAAGAAATGCTGCTTATACAGGCAGTTGAGTTTTTTTTTTTCTTCGGCCTGTAGAAGCAGCTCTATGTTAGCCTAACACAGGTGGCAAAAAAAGAGACAGGGGTTATGATGCTCCCTTTTTCTATCCAATGAATCAAGTTTGCCTTTAGTTCAACTTTGACTCATAGGAGAATGCTGCAGGGAATGGCACCATATCATTAGGTGTCCACAAACTCTGGTAAAATCACATAACAGAGTTAAATGTTACTCCTACAGCCTGTCTAGGTCTAACACAGTGATCCATTTCTCTAGTACGTTTTGAAATCTGACAAACTCCATAGGACAATGGCTCCAATATGTGCCAGGAACACCACCATGGGATCAGACTTCAGCGTAGAGTGGTTGCACCAGGGATCTGAATCACTGTGCCAGCCCTAGGTAGGGTGATACTGCAGATAATTGTATTTGTTGAGTCAGATGAAGGTTTACCAAAGTACCATGCTAATGTTTTAGGCAGGTGTTAAAAATACTGTAAATTAAGAATGCTTTTAGATATAAAAGTGTTAATATGTTATTTTTACTAATTAACAAAATGGAAATTAAATGAACAGAGGAGAAATCCAAATCAAATCAATATTTGGTGTGACCACCCTTTGCCTTCAAAACAGCATCAATTCTTCTAGATACACACAGTGCTTCTGCACGCAGGCAGATATTTTTCCATCATGTCATGCCATCTGAGGTGTGTAATTGACCCCAAATTTGTTCTGCAGCAGGACAATGACCGCAAACATACAGCCAAAGTCATTAAGAACTATCTTCAGCATAAAGAACAAGTAGTCCTGGAAGTGATGGTTTGGCCCCCACAGAGCCCTGATCTCAACATCATGGAGTCTGTCTGGGACTACATGAAGAGACAGAAAGATCTGAGGCAGCCGACATCCACAGAAGATCTGTGGTTAGTTCTCCAGGATGTTTGGAACAACCTACCTGCCAAGTTCCTTCAAAAACTGTGTACCCATGTGTGTATGAAATTTTAGCAAAATGGACTAGCCTGCTGCATAATTTTTTCACTTTGATTTTCGGGGTGTCTTTGAATTCAGTCCTCTGCATATTAATAATTTTCATTTCCATCAAACGATGGGGCATCCTTACGGTGCTAACACATTACCCAGTCCATATCAGTATAGATATCCAGCATGATATTTTTCCCTATTGAGATCTGATGTGTTTTCAAAGTGTTTCTTTAATTTTTCGAATATATATATATATATGCAGTGGACTAGCCCATGAAGGGTCATGAAGCATACTTGTTCTCCTACTTTACTGCACTGGCCAAAATCATTGAAGTGTTTCCCAACTGGAACAGACTTTCATGCGTATGGTTATGTGAGAAACTTTGTAGGGTGCTGGTTCATGCTGGTTCATGTTTTCCACTGAGCTCTGAGGAATTCAGCTATGGTTAAGAGGTGTTGATAAATGTGTGTATGCTGACAAATAAATACATCCCTCCCGTCAGTTGACAGGATTCCAGTTGAACTAAGGATCCATGGATGGAGAGTTTAGATACAGTCCTGTTTTAGCCTCCAAAGACATTCATTGCATGTACACCCAGCACACGTGGATCAATACACAGAAAAGTAGACAAATTCAGCAGTTATATGCTTTTTCTATAGTTCTGGCAGTAGTACAATAGTGAAACTCTGTTTTACAATACAAACATTTCATTTCTAAATCAAAAACAGGTAGAGCAACCAGCTGAATTACTAAATCTACCAATCTCTCCACTAGGGGGCTTCAATCGTATTATTTATTATACAAGCAGATGAAGGTTCCATAAATCTTCCAGCGTAGTAAACTTAAACAAGTAGCAGCACACTGACTAGATGGTTAGCACTTCCACCTGGCAGTACCAGGGTGATCAATTCAAATCCCAACTACAGCACCACCTGCCTGGAGTTTGCATGTTCTTTCTGTGCCTGCGTAGGTTTCCTCCCACACTCCAAAGACATGCTGGTAGGTTAATTAGCTGCTGTCTAAATTGGCCCTAGTATGTGTATGTATGAATGTGAGTTAGGGACCTTAGATTGTACACCCCTTGAGGGTTAGGGACTGATGTGAATGTACAATATATATGTAAAGCTGTGCATAAATGCTTGCATAAATGCATGGGAAGCACAGTGGCTAAATGGTTAGTACTTCCTCCTGGCAGTACTAGGGTCATTGGTTCAAATCCCAGCCACGGCACCACTTGCCTGGAGTTTCCATGTTCTTCCTGTACCTGCGTGGGTTTCTTTCCACACTCCAAAGACATGCTGGTAGGTTAATTGGCTCATGTCTAAATTGTCCCTAGTATGTGTATGTATGAATGTGAGTTACGGACATTAGATTGTACACCCCTTGAGGGTTAGGGACTGATGTGAATGTACAATATATATGTAAAGCACTGCATAAATGCATGGGCAGCACAGTGGCTAAATGGTTAGCACTTCCACCTGCCAGTATTAGGGTTGTTGGTTCAAATCCCAACCACAGCACCACCTGCCTGGAGTTTGCATGTTCTCCCTGTTCCTGCGTGGGTTTCCTCCGGGTACTCCAGTTTCCTCCCACACTCCAAAGACATGCTGGTAGGTTAATTGGCTCCTGTCTAAAACTGGCTCTAGTATGTGTATGTATGAATGTGAGTTAGGGACCCTAGATTGTACACCCCTTGAGGGTTAGGGACTGATGTGAATGTACAATATATATATAAAGCACTGTGTAAATTGATGGCGCTATATAAGTACCTGAAAGAAATAAATAAAATAAATTGACAGGACTAAATAAGTACTTGTAATAAAAAGTAAATGCAATTAACGCAAAAAATTGCTTAGATCATCAAACTATTGATTTATTAGGATTTTACATTCTAAAACAGCTTGGTAAATTAAGTAGAAATTGTTCTGGACATTAATAATTAAAATTTTGTAGATGGGCAACTCCTATCCTCATATTGATTAGTGATTCCAAATTAATAACTACTGCAGTAGGGAACAGACACAAAACGATACACTCAGCATCTTTCCAAATCACTGTTCTGTTTATTCGGAGCATTTGAAGTTTTTTGTATGCATGATTACATAGTATTGATATTACAATTGTACTTTTATGGTAACAAGGGGCATTATATAGACAAGCTAATTCTAATCAGAACTGGAAGGAATGCAAATGTAATGAAAACATTATTAGTGCCATGCACAAGGAGTGCAGTGTGCAATACATAGGCAAAGCATACCCAATAGAATACAGTTTTATTTAGAATTTACAAATTTCCTTTACAAACTCCCCACTTTTGATCAATATTTTACATTTTGATCACAGACCACACCTAATATCACCTTTAACCTGGAACCGACTTACGTTTAGGTGGAACTAGTCCTGGTCTAGGAAGGAAACTCCACTGGGGAGACTCTAATAGCTGAGAGCACCTATGTCTTTACAAAATAAAGAAAAAACATTTTACTTCATTTTGAATTCTTTTTTTTTTTTTGGCAATCTGTGTTCTATAGGGAAGATTTCCCTTCATTTCCTGTTCCATAGAAAAAAACAGGAACAGACTTGTCCTCTATTCCTGTTCTGGTGACAACCCACAAATTTGGTATTTTCTTTCCCTTCCACTCTCTGTGATAATAGTAAACAGGACAAATAGAGAGGGTGAATATCCATAACAGGGGCAAAGTCAGCAATAAAAGCCTGATGTGCTATTCCCCCTGTTCACTCTATCCAAAACTAACAAAAAACTTACTTTTATCTATACTTTAAGGACAGTTGAGGGTGATGCCAGCACTTTCATTCTATATTGATAGCGTTCTGTTTCAAATGCCGCTTTATTCATTGACATGCTTCCTTAGACCTAGTCTGTCTAGACCAGGGGTGTCAAACTGGCGGCCCTCCAGCTGTTGCGAAACTACAATTCCCATCATGCCTCTGTCTTTGGAAGTCATGCTTGTAACAGTCAATCTTGCAATGCCTCATGGGACTTTTAGTTTGGCAACAGCTGGAGGACCACCAGTTTGACATCCATGGTCTAGACAGTATGATCACCTGCTGACTGAGCACCATCCACAGGCAGCCTAACTCTTCAATAAGACACAGAAAGGTGAATCAAACACAATTTTACTTCAGACAATTGCAGGACAGGACAGATTTTTTCAGAAGTCAATGACTTTCCTAAGTCCTGTCTCTGTAAAGTACTAACACTGGCTAAGATAACATCGAAGAAACAGGTAGGGTTTAACTAGGACTAAAGTAACTAACACTAAACAAGAGGGAAAGACAGAGGAAGAAACCAAGATGTAGTGGCCAAGAACTGCCACAAGATGTCAGCATATTACAAAATAATAATAACTTGATGCAGTTCAATACAACACATAAAAATACATATAAGAGGGGCAGAAAAAATAGTCATCTATTTATATTTTTCTGCAGTATATTTCTAATAAATAAAATAGTTCTGGCCATTATGAAATTTGCATAGCATGATCCTAGTGTCCTTACATAAAAAATAAGATTTTTTTTTTTTGGGGGGGGGGCTTCGAGCTGATAGGTTGGGTTCCAGAGCTCTAAGTATTAATACCATTTAGCACAGATATGTAACAGGCTCCTTGTACAAGAGGATTTATCACATGTTCAGCAGTCAGTCCTTCCTCTCTCTCCCCTATTTGTAAAACCTGGGCATTCTGCCAAGTTCATGACTCATCCACTTCTCAGCAGGAGGAAGCAGGAAGTGAAGGGGAGAACAGAGAGACACGAGGCTGGAGAAAAGACAGGGACATGTGGAGCCCGTCCAAGCAGAGGAGGAGGCACTACAGCACTCAGCGCGGATAGAGGGACCCTGCTGTGTGTTCGGAGTCTGGTGAGCTGTCCCAGTGGAGAAAGTAAGACACACCATTTACACTTTGCATATAGACTGGGACATCCACACCCCACTGCTGGGATCTCACCCATCCGGGGCCCTGTGCAAGCCACAGATCCCTCTGCCTGCTTTGCCCCTCACCACCAGTATAATTGAGACTGTCTGCCCTGGGGACTGACACATACTGGGAGATTGCATCCTGCGACTGCCCCTGGTCTTGGGGTGCTTTGTGTTGCCTTTAGACACTGAGGTTGGACCCTCTCAGCCTAGAAACCTAGTGAAATCTGATGTAACCCACACCAGCTGAAACTCCAGAGAAGCCTTCAGCTGCTATTTACTTCATTGTAAGGACTAAACGTGCACCAACTAGAGCTCCACCATTACAAGGACTGAAGTGGGGGAATCTGGCTTAGTAGCTTTATTAGAGGTACCTCTTTATTGCATTCTGTTCTGACTCTGAGGTGATTTTTGGCTAACGCCCCTCAGAAGCAGAATCATACATCGGTGTGGGTAATACATTTCATTGATAGAGCATAAGTACGTTTATTTGTTTGATATCAGTTGTATTTTGCTTAACCCCTTCACGCCTAAGGGTAAAACAAATCTAAATGCCTAAGCACAATTCTGCAACGTTGACGTGTTAGTAAAACCGTACATATCGTCTACAACTACTTTGTACATCCAGGTGGATTATACCTTGTTTTTTTCAGGACAAATTGGGCTTTCATTTGGTGGTAAATGGTCATTGATAGCTCCTAATTTTTTTTTATTATTAAAGGAAAACTGGGCCAAAATAGTAAAAAAAATCATTTTTTTAAATTTAACTGTGTGTTTCTTGTTACGACCATAACCTACCACCAAAGAACAACCCAAAATACATTCTCCAGTTCTTGACGATCGCAGCGATACCATATATGTGTATGTTATTTGTTGTTTGTACCCGTAGTACAGTCCAGAAACAACAGTGCGCATTTTGTTTTTGTCTTTTTTTTTATTTTTTTTTTTACATAAAACACACTGTCACTGACATTGACATTAACACTAACTGACACTGATACCAATTTTTTTTTAAATCCTGACCTTTGACCCTGACCTTTGCCCTTGACCCTGACCTTTGACCCTGACCTTGACCCAAACACTAACCCTGGTACTGAACTAGATCAAACCTTGATCTAGGTATTTTTCTTTATTTTTTCTTTTATTTTTTAATATTTATTTATCTTTTTTTTTTTTACAAACTTTTTTTTTCTCTCTCTATGTCAGGAGTTCGAGAGATACAATGTATCTCTCTTCTCCATTCATAGAGAGAGAGAAAACAAGGGGGCCGGGCTGTACAGTGATTGATCACTGTGATAGCCAATCAGAGGCTATCACAGCAATCACGTGACCCGGAATCGGGAGTCCTGGGTCCCGATCGTTAGAACGGGACCCGGGGCTCTCAGTGACACCGCGGTCTTGGTGCTGGGAGCGCGCCGAGCGGCGCGCTCCCAGCACAAAGACAGGTACGCAAATATGCGGCCCCACGGAAAAAAGCCCAGGTCCCTGAGGCCGCATATTTGTGTTATGTCGGCGTCAAGGGGTTAAAGTGCGGCTCTGCCATCCGGAGACTCTTGGCTGTGAAGCCCTCTAGTGGCAGACCAAATTTACTGCATTGCATAAAAGAAGAAAAGTAAGTTTTGAAGTTGAAAGGGGAACCCCACCCCTCTACACTGCATTTCATTCTCCATAAAATTGTTCTTGTTTCATTTAACCCTGTGTCAGCAAATTTCTTGGCGGGGTATTTGCTATTCATTACCAGTTGTGCCAGAGGGATTGGGTTTGCTTAGGGTTGGATCTATTGAGCGCAGGGCCCATAATATATTCCAGCTTGTCCCAAGGGGCAGTGCTACAGATATGTTTCACTAAGCATGCTACAGACTCTGGCACAGGGAGCAGGCTCCACTACCCAGAATACCCAGAAGTAGTGCAGCAAACGCTCCCCAGTGGTACACAGACTGCAAATAAAAAAAAACATGTCAGGGCTTACAGGATACTTCAGCCAAAAAAAGAGAAGACATTTTGGCTTTAGATATACTTTAACCACTTGAACTCCAGAAAATGTTAGCTGCTTCATGACCAGGGCATTTTTCGCTATACTGCACTGCGCTACTTTAATTGGTAATTGTGCAGTCATGCAACGTTGTACCCAAACAAAATTTTTACCATTTTTGTTTTCACACAAACAGAGCTTTCTTTTGGTGGTATTTGATCACCACTGGGTTTGTTTGTGATACGTGAACAGAAAAAAAAATACAAATTCCGAAAAAAAACCCTATATTTTTTACTATGCTGTAAAACACGTCCAATAAAACAAATTTTAAAATTCAAATTTCTTCATAAATTATGCTCTGCTACATGTCTTTTATAAAAAAAATCCCAATACGTGTATATTGATTGGTTTGCGTGAAAGTTATAGCGTCTACAAACTATGGGATATATAATGGAATTTTTATTTAAATTTTTTTTATGCTGCTAATGTGATGGTGTGGCGGGCAATCTGACACTAACTGATGCTGGAGGGAACTGACTAACTTGACACTGACATCACCAGTGACATGAATACAGTAATCAGTAATAACACTATACACTGACATCTGGCCAGCTCAGTGGATTCACTTAAAAAAGGCCTGGATTCTTTCCTAGATACACAGAATATAACTGGATACTAACATTTATAGTTAAAGTTGATCCAGGGAATATCCGATTGCCTCTCGGGGGATCAGGAAGGAATTTTTTTCCCTGCAGGAGCAAATTGTATCATGCCTTGCTAGGTTTTTTTCTGACTTCCTCTGGATCAACTGTGGGTGTAGGTTTGTAACTTTTTTTTTTTATGGTTGAACTGGATGTCTTTTTTCAGCCAGACTAACTATGTAACATTGGCTAGGAGGGGTTTTTCATCTAGGAGTGATCAAAGGGTTAAATGTGTGCCTAACTATGTGTAAAGTGTGATGCTTTGCCTAAGAGATTTCTACGTTTCTCATTCCTACTTTGCAGGGATGAGAAACACAGAGATTGTTCCTTCTGTACAGAGCTCTGTGTTGATTGTCAACACAGAGCTCTGGGCTGTGATTGTACACAGTCGATGAGCAGGTCCCGGGTGTGAATTATTGGCCGGGACTTGCTGACAGGCTCCCACTATGTACAAAACCCAGAAGTAGGCATCTACGTATGGGTATATTGCTTTGCCTACAGCGCCGCCCATCTGCTGTACATTGCGGGCAGGTGGGCGCTACATGGCTAAATACTAAAACACATGAATTGCACAGATTATGTAGGTGATTAAATCTAGATAAAGAATGGACTGAATCCATTTATCCACAGAATGCTGAGATGTGCCAGTAATTAAAAGGATAATGTGACAATCCTAGACATGGCCTTAGCACCAGCAGGGATCGCACAAAGCGTAAGCTGGAAAAGCCTATACTATGAGGTCTATTTATAAAATATTTGTTGCACGAATGTCAGAAGCATTCTTGCAAGCTGACCAAAAGTTCACCATTTTTTTTAGAATAACGTCTGTATCATCAGCTTCATCTAGTGGCCAAGATGTGGTATAACATTCCGAAATACCTCAATGAGAAAACTATACTGCAATTTGGTCACTAGATTGAGCTGAAGAAATAGGAATTAAAGTGTTGCTAAACCCACAACACTAACATCAGTCTGTATATGCAGTAAAGCATGCTTGTTATACTCACTGTGGAACCTAAGGGGTTAATCCTCTGCATTTTTTTTAAAAGTCTGTTTGATCCTGACTTCTCTGATCCTCCCCTTTTTCAAGCAACCACCTCTTATTCCTGATAAGGCAGACTGAACCGTACATGCTCAGTTTGGTGTGTATTGCTAGAGAGGTTTTTTTTTTCTTGGGAGAGTGCATGTAATCAGCACAGGGCCAATCAGCACTGTCCAGCCAGAGGTCAGGGGTTCTGCATCCTCCTAGAGAAAACTGCTCCTATAAGCTTTAGCTAGCGCTGGGCTGGACACTGATAGAAGTCACAAGACTGCTCTAACTGCTAATGAGAAAAGATATTTAGCAGTTTATATTTGCTAATATCATTGTATTTCCATGTTCTGTGTACTGTTGGAAACCAGATATAGTGAATGCAGGGTCCGGGGTTTAGTAACACTTTAAAGCCTGACGTGGTTGCAAAGCCTTACATATACCTATTTACCAGCCTCGGGTGATACACAGGGATGAAACAAATCTACATAAGTTGTACCTGTCCTGGGTCCTGGGTTTATTAACACTTTAACCTACGGTTATATATCAATTAGTTCCCACAAATGCTTCTGGCATTGGTGCATTGAATGTTTTATTAATACATCTCTATACGTCAGGCTACCTGAAGTCTTTTCTGTAATGGAAAGGTAATTACAATTTGCATGCACCTTTTTGATGTCTAAACTTTAGCCATAATATTATACATAATATTTTTGATGTGTGATCTTTAGATATAATATCTGACAGGTTCACTTTATACAAGTGCCATTGTTTAACCGCTTCCCAACTGCCCTATAGCAGAAGTACTGCTACAGGGTGGCAGGGCTGTGCAAAATCATGTATATATACGTGACTTTGTATTGCCAGGTAGGGGGCGCACCTTACCTGCGCTACCATTGGTGGGTACAGTTGTCAATCGCTGGGTCCCAACCGGAGATTCCCCGCCGACACCCTGCGATCGCTGAGGAACACAGAAAGGGCAAAGGTCTGTGTGTAAACAATACAGATCTCTCCCCTGTCAGCACCAACATGCTGCTTTGTATTGCTCTGCATAGCAGAGCAATACAAAGCAGCGTGCTTACACAGTAACGCACACATAGACAAAATAGATAAACGCACACAGTTAACTCTTTGATAGCCCCAGATGTTAACCCCTTCCTGCCATTAGTACAGTGTCTGTGCTTTTTATTATCACTGATCATTGTATTAGTGTCATTGGGATGTCAGGGACAGTTAGTCAGTCCCCCCCCAGTGTCAGATTGCCCGCCGCAGTCCCATTATAAGTCGCTGATCGCCACCATTACTAGTATAAAAAGATAAATAAAAAATTCCAGTATATACACCACCATTTGTAGATACTATAACTTTCACGTAAACCAATTAGTTTACACGTATTGGAATTTTTTTTCTAGCAAAGACATGGAGCACAATACATTTTGGCCTAAATTTATGCCGAAATTTGATTTTTTAAATTTTTTTCCTGGATATGTTTTATAGCAAAAAGTCAAAAATATTGTTTTTCTTTTCAAAATTGTCGGCCTTTTTTGTTTATAGTGCAAAAAATAGAAAACGCCCAGGTGATCAAATACCCTTGAAAAAAGCTCCATTTGTGGGGAAAAAAGGACATAAATTTCATTTGGGTGCAGTGTTGCATGACCGCGCAATTGTCAGTTAAAGTAACGCAGCGCCGTATCGCAAAAATTGGCCTGGTCAGTAAGGGGGGTAAATCCTCTGGAGGGCAAGTGGTTAAGTAAATGTAAAATAGCACCCTATTTTTTATTTTTAGTTTTAGATACAGTGGAGTTATTTATTTAGGGGTGTTGTAAACAAGACAGGAAGTGAGCCGATTTCCTCCAGTACAGCTCATAGACAGCTCTATCTAAATCTGATAAAGTTGGCCATACTCATGGCAGTGGTCAGGCATTTTCAAAAATCTTTACAGCTTGTTATCGCTAGAGCATTTACCACAAGGCAAACAAGGCATTTGCCTAGGGCGGACTTTTTCAGGGGGGCAGCACTGAAGGGACAGAAGAAGGGACACATGTGGCATGTGGACCTGATGGGTTCCGAGAGAGGTTGCGGATTTTATGATGGTGTATGCACAGCCCAACTTTTGTTCCCGGGGATGTCCAGAGCTGTAAAAGTGAGTGTCTTTCTCTCTCTCGCCATGGGCAGATGGTGGCTGGTGTATGGGGGGCAGTGGTAGTGGAAGGCTCTATTGGGTGGGAGTCAGGGGTGTTGTTGGTCAATGTCAGGCTCTCTCTGCAGGTGGCGCCGATTTTTGAGTTGCCTAGGGCAGCACAAAGCCTAAATACACCCCTGCAGCCGAGTGTATAAATGCAATTGATCATTAGTAACATAGCATTTGATGAGGAATGAGGCGTAGTACCAGTCTGATGGTTTTATGATAGATTATACATTATTATACATAACCTTTTTAGAAGGATAGTTTGAAATTTGAATCTCTTCTGTAGGTATTTATTATTATTATTATTATTATTACATTATTACATCGAGTTTATATAGTGCCAAAGGGTTTGCTGTATATAAAAGAAGAGCATCAATGGCAGTGGGTGGGGTGTATTTCTATAGGCTATTTTATTAATGTTGTAGTGTGCTTCTATGTTCATACTTTATACGTATATGTCTTTATTTACATATTTGTCTATGCGAAGCATTGGAAGGGAATTTATCTTTATTGATAGTACAATGAAAGATAGTTAATTCATTAATGAAATCATCTTAATCCTTGATCCTTCTTGATTAAAGAATTAATAATGTGGTAGGTTGCCTTGATCTATTCTACCTTCATGTCATTGATTCAGCCCTGGTTCGCACCAAATGCAATTTTGAAATTTCGCTACTTCAGCACGATTTCAAAGCCACCAATCAGTGCAACTTCATGTGCAGCTTGCCGATATCTGTGTGACTTCATGCACTGATGTCCATGCAAGTCGCACATGAAATCACAAAAAGATAGTGGAGGAACCATTTTCGTTGAGTTGCACCGATTTTAACAGTACCATAGCCACAAATAGGGTGCAACAGGTCAAAGTCACATCACAAGTCATAGAAGTGTGAACCAGAGCTTAAAGTGGTGTGGTAGTTCTGGGCACTGTCACTGTGAGAATCAAAGTTATATCCCAGGATTCTCAACTAAACAGGTTGAGGGGCTCCAGAGGGTTTACTTAATGCAGAGGAAACTGGCTTTTAAGTTTCTTCATTTGTTCGCAAAGTCCGTTTATGGATCTGGAGCCTGGAGATTTCAAAGTGATCTAGGAGGGATGAAATCTCTAATCCTGGGTCCATGATTTCTTTTTTGTTCCAAAAAAATACTTTATTTTTATAAGAAAAGACAAAAACAAAGCATTTATAGCATGTACAATCATAAATCACAGTCAAAACAGCGACATAACATGTTGCTTCCCGTTTCGCAGACAGGGCAAATTGTAAACAGTCATACAAGATGAAGTGGTGTAAAACATTACATCAATCAAACAATGCAAAATGGTGGATAACAAGAGGCAAATGGGTGAAGTAGTGTTGGTGAATGTTATCTCATCTTGACTCTTGTCAACTTTTTAATGGTAAGGTAGTGTGATGAGAGGGGTGGGGAAAGCATTGGATATTGTGACGGTCATTGTTTACATATTCAAAACTAGGGTATAGGAAAGGGGGGGGGGGAGGGTGTAGAGAAGGGGTTACCTCTTCATGTATTAGACAAGCCAGACAGGTACTTTAGAGCTTAAAATATACGTATAGGATCGTTCAGTGGGGTAACCCGTGGATCACGAACCCCAAAAGGCATATTGAGGTGTAGATCCACAGACCATCCTTATGTGTGAGAGAGGCGTCTTCAGTTATCAGGGTATTTCCCCCTACAGCATTGTAAATAGACATTCAGCCAGAGGGTTTCTGTTGATCGTGTACTATTAGGTGATAGGTAGGTGTGGATTTGAAATGACTCCAGCATGCCCATCTTTTTCTGAATCTCTCGGGATGTTCCTTAGCTACAGAAATCAATTCCTCCATTTCCTCAATTTTGTCGATCCTAGCAAACCATTCTCGTATAGGGTCCATGTTTTCTTAACCCCCAGCACACTAATTGTACAGATGCGTGCAGGGCTTTAAATAATAACCTGACTAGGGTTCTGGGCTTCACCCCGGCAGACAGGAGGTCGTTGACCAGGAGTCAGGAGGGCTCCACTTAGGAGAGGTGGGAGCCAGAGCAGCAAGGGGCTGCTAGCTGTATACCCGAGAGAGCCAGGAGGCTGAATATTTGTTTTGTTTCTATTGATGGTGGATACCCTTGCGTGGGAAACATATTGTATGGAACTTTCCTTTAAATAAAATTTGGCTAAACAGCCCTAAAAAAACAAAGAAAGCGAGTGGCAGTGTGCTGTAAAAGTTCTACCCTTTATGCTAGTTCTCACAGTGGTTAATATTGCTCTATGATCAGCATTAGTGATAGTATGTGAACTGTCCACAATGCCAAGTCTACAATGCCACAGGATCAGCTCTGCTAAGCTTAATTTTTTTTATCACACCTTTTTGTGGTTAAAATAAAATCTAATCACACTGTATTACAACTTTAACTCCATACTTTCTGTATTGTATTCACAAAACCAAGCCAATCAGAACCTAACTATTGGAACCTTCCACCCTCCATTTTTTTTCTAAAAAAAAAAAAACCCAGATTATTTGCGTAAAGTGTTTATTAAGATGCGAGGTAGCTGCTTTCAAAGAGTTGTTGTCTTAGAGGTAAAGTCCAATTCCAGCTTGAGATTTTCTTTTAAAAATAGCCTTGCAAAAGTTAAAATAAAAAGTCAGCTTTCATTGCAATACTCACCTCCTCTCCTGTGCTGTCCCTCGCATACTCATCGCACTTTTTCCCCCCGCCTGTCCACTTTTAGATTGTGTGGTACACATCATTACATGGCATTACTTTCTGCAGCATTCAACACCTGCCCACCATTGGGGAAGGATGAGGAAAAGGACACATCACATAACCAGACCAAAGAAGTAAGAAAAAAAAGATATTTTATGGATGTTCCTGGGGATGGCGGTTGGTTGTGGTGCAAGGCAGGAAAAGGGGGACCCAATATGAAGTTGGGCTTTAAAACGTTATTTCTTGCCACTGACTCTCCTTTGCACTGGAGGTGCTGAAATCCCACTGCCTGTCAGTATAAGGAACTGCAGCATTGAGAGAGGTTCTCCTTTTCTCGGGACTCCTCTCAAGTCTCTACTCAAGAACCAAAAAGCCATGTAGATCAGCATGGTGGAGGGACCTACATGCTCACTGGCCTTACAGCATGCAAACCTGGTGTGGCATGATGTTATCCTTGATGGGGTGGAGGGGGATTTTTTTTGTCTTTTGGCAGCACAAAATTAACCATATTTCAAGTCAATGAACGCTTCTGTTAAACATAAATCATGATAGATTATGCAATAGTAACTTGGATGGTATGTGATCTGAATGCCTAAATTTGTCTTTTTAACCCAAAACCATGTTAAATGATTGTTATAAACCAGAAGAAGAAAATTTCTAAGTGTAATAATAACATTAATAATATGATAATTGTGCTCATATAGTGTACCCAGCATCATGTAACTGACTTCCTGTAGGCCCAGGGTGTCAGGTGTTCGCCCCTCCACCATGGACTCACAGAAGAATGGTGCAGAGAGAGGTGCCACTTCATTATCTGACACGCTTCATGCAGCATATAGTATCCAGCAACCACCAGAGAAAGAAGAAGGTAAGTAGGACCAGTGACTTCTTTGTTGAAGGGCACTGGAAAAAGGTAAGCATACTATCCCTTGATGTTTATGTTGCTTCAATAAAGGAGGGCATTGAGTGGTGGAGATCCCAAGACCATAATTGGGCTTTACCTGTCCACTTGTAGGATGTGGCAAGACAAACCACAGCACGATGCACCAGGTCTATGGGGATTTACAAATGGTTTCCAGAATATATAGCTTGTGGGACCTGTGTACTTGCTTAAAAATGTACAGTAATCAAAATAATGTTATTATAAATGATGCATACATGACAGAAACATGTGCAGATTCCAGAGTTATTGTTGTGGAACAGATGGCTTAACAAGAACTGACTACAGGGACAGAGCCCATAGAGAAAGGGATTATTTTGGCTGTCTAATATCTCATCTTTGAAAAGCAAAAAATAGCTGTAGAAAAGAATGCATAAACAATACTTTCATTCCATTGAAAGATCTAGTCTCTTAAAACACTGGGCTGACAGTATTGTTTTGTTTGAAAACTACTTACAAAACAATGCAATTTCTGGACCGTCTTTTCATTCCAGGCAGACTAAAGGTGTGATCTACACTATATTTCCAAAAGTATTGGGCCAGCCCTCCAAATCATTGAATTCAGGTGTTACAAACACCTCTATGGCCAAAGGTATATAAAATCAAGCACCTAGGCATGCAGACTGCTTCTACAAACATTTGTAAAAAGAATGGGTCACTCTCAGGAGCTCAGTGGATTCAAGCATGGTACCATGATAGGTTACCACCTGTGCAATAAGTCCATCCGTGACATTTCCTTGCCACTAAATATTCCACAGTCAATTGTTAGTGGTATTATAACAAAGTGGAAGCAAATGGGAACAACAGCAACTCAGCCACAAAGTGGTAGGCCACGTAAAATGACACACATTGTGCAGAAGTTGCCAACTGTCTGCAGAGTCAATAGATAAAGACCTCCAAACTTTGTGTGGCCTTCAGATTAGCACAACAACAGTGCGTAGATGGGGGGGGGGGCAGGGGGGACTTTGGAAAGGGGACAGACTATAGAACTTGCCTTTAAAATAAGTGGACCCTAGATATAATCCCTCATGTAAATGAGTAAGGTTGTATACACTACCTCTGGTTATACATTCACAAAACAATTGAAGTAAAAAACACACCTACGTTGGAAAAAGTCCTTTATTGAAAAAAAAAAAAAAAAGTAGATCCAAGTCAATCTTGATGAACAACACCAACTGATTTGCCATAGATCTACATTGCTGTATGATGTGATTGATGATGGAATAACATCATGATTGACTGATATATATATATATATATATACTTATTTATTTATTTCTAATAAAGGACATTTGTCACAATGTATGTCTGTCTATTTACTATCTGATCTTTTTTTTGTAAATGAATAACCCTTACTCATATACAGTACATCGGAGGATATTATTTTCTTGGGCTTCCAAAGCTGATAAGCCTAGCTGTACACCCTAACAACTATAGGATAGGGTTGTGGGGAAGAGGTGCTTGTTGACATCAGCTTGGTCCCCCTCATAATGTTGAGGGTATCTGGCCTGATACGGTTCAGCAGGGAGGCACTGCACACTTGCGGCCTCTATTTACAAGCCAGCAAGTCTGCATGCTTGGATAAAAGACTGACATGGATTTTTTGGAGGGGATTCCATGCAAAAAACAAGAAAAAAGAATGGAACTCCCCAAAAACAGACCCTTATTTGAGAATGTGGCCTGGCTGGTCAAAAAAAGGGGGGGCAATAAGCTTGTACCCCTCCCAAACCATACCAGACTACATGCTTTCAATATGGGGAGGACACCTCCTGGCAAAGCACCTTGTCCCCATGTTGATGAAGATAAGGGACTATTCTCCACAACCCAAGCCCAGTGGTTGTGGGGGGTCTACGGGTACCCACTCTAAAATACCAGCACCCCCCAAGTGAGTGAGTAAGCTGGTTAGTGATCCGCAAAAAAAGATCAAACTTTATGGGGCAGGCACTTCCTTCCAAAGCACCTTGTCCCTATATTTATGAGGACAAGGGCCTCTTCACAACCCTGGCCCAGTGGTTTTGGGGGTATGCAAGTGGGGACTTATCAGAATCAGGACACGCCCTTTAAAATAGGATGTCAGACCCCCCTCCCCCCATTGAATAAGTTCGTTAGTCATTTGTAAAAAAAGATCAATTAAAACACACCACACTGTGACAAAAGTCCATTATTAGAAAACACAAAAAATGCTCCACAATGTAAATCCATCATCAGTCACAGTGCCCAGTGAAGCAGATCCATGTCAATCATGCTGAACAATGATCTTCGTGACCCACTGAAAACAAAAGCAATCCTGCCAACACATTACCCCAGCCCCACAGCTGCATGTAAACTAGCTGATATTCACCAGATATGGCCATGACCATTTGTGGTAGATGATGTCACCCTGGATGTCAGCTGGCTTGTTTGCAATTTGAAACAAGTCATTAGGCAGTGGGGTGGTGGCTTCTAGGACTTGCAAAAGTGCACAGTCTATTTCCCTTTAGTAAATCAACCCAAAACCCCATAATTCTGCTCTTGGACAATTCTTAGTGCACTGTGCATTGCAGTAGAGCCTGAATGGCTTACAGTGCTCCCCCATCTTCGCTCAGTGCTCTTTGCAGGGGATTACAGTGTAATGGTACCCTGTTAGGAGCCTGCAGCTATAAAGGTCCCTGAGGTCTTTTCCCAAATTTTCCCCGGAGCCAGACACACAGTCACAGTCACTCTTTTTCTCATTGAACAGTCTAGGGGAGTTCTTTTTGGTGTTATTTTAGGGATAACTTGGTTAGGGAGACAGATGAATTGAGCTTCATTGAGCCTTTGACAATAAAAACTGCTGTTTTGCAGTAGTTAAAAAGGGCACAAAAACTTTCTTCTTTGAGCAACTTGAGCAGAGACCCTTCACAAAGTACTAGATGGATTGAGATCTTCAGGACATGAGTTGGTATCCCCTTTGCACACACAGTTTACTCTCTAGCACCAGAGAGATGGGCAGTCCACAGTATCTAGGATCTCTCATACCAGTCTGTGCTCACAAATGTCCTCAGAAGATGGGTGCCTCCAGCCAAAATCTTACAGACACCTTTACAGTGACCTCAGACTAGATCCTCAGACGACAGCCCCTCAGTCAGCTTTAGCCACTTTGAGCATCCAGGCCTCTCAGCTAGCTCAGCTGAGGCCTCAAGAACAGCAAGCACATAGCAGGACTGTCCAGGCTGGACTTCTTCCCTACAGGACAAGACGAGACTGCCCCAGGCTTCAGAGTATTTATACCCATTTCCCAGCAGCCACCTGTGCATTACTCACACAGATTGGCTGGGACAGTATAAATATTCATGCTGGCCATTTACATTATACCACACCTATGTTCCAGAACTGACCAGAAGGTCTGAAAATACAGGGAGAGAGAAAATAAACCTGCAGTCTGTGAGACACAGAACAGACCTAACCAATAGCAGATGACTGACTACAGTGATCTAGAACTAAATTAGCCTAACCCATAATTGTAGCCACACTTATTACAGTGAGCCAGAGCTAAATCTATCTGCTCCTAGCATCTATCTTGGAAGGTGCTACAGTCATCACCCCGCCAAAAATATTCTATGTCCTCATTGGCTTGAGGACAATGAAAAGTATCAAAAATCTATCTAGGAGGTGCTACAACAGCAAGGCTGATATCTGGAAAAATTCAGAAATGTATGCTAGTTCTATGTCCAAAAAAACATAAAAACACATTTAGGATTTTATTATGTAGCCATAACTGAATTAAATTGTGTTTTCCCTCTATCAGCCTCGAGTTTAACACAGCTCTTGGTTGGGCAAAAAAATATATTTATATATGTAGCACCCTCCTAGGTAGCTAGGGGGAGCTAGAATCACATTTTCAGCTAAGTGGCTGGATAGCAGTCCAGGTGCAATAGCTAGAGGGGTCCAATTATGGTCAGGGCTGAAAGGGTCTGCAAAATAAGCTCTCTGAGACTTCCCCCTGCACTAGAGAGGGTTCTAGAAGCAGTGGGCGGATGTAAGGAGTGGCTTATTTGCATATTCAAGGAATTCTGACCAATCCCCAAGAGGAGGCTTGGCAAGGGGACAAAATAACCCTTAAATATGAGAGAGCAGGAGAGTTGGAGGAGAGATCGTGTGGAAAATGGAAGTAGGCTGGAGTGCAGGTGCCTGGGAGGAGCCCAGATGGGAGAGGGGCTCACCTACAGGCAGAGGAGCTGAACAAGAAGAAAGCTTGCACTCTCACCCGCCCCCTGAGAGAGGACCACCTGAGCAGCAGAGGAGGAGCGGCTAGAAGGTCTGGTAGCAACCACGGAATCAATACCAGCACAGAAGAGAGACAAGTGAGTAAACCTACACCCCCCTGGGCCAGATAGGGGAAGGAGCACTTTGGTGGGAAATCAGATTAGCAACCTGCTGGGACTGTCTTTCTTTTAAAGTGGTAGGACTGAAACCCCTGTCCAGGGATTTCCTTCAGGCAGCCAGATCGAGGAATATTTGCGGTCTGGAGAGGTACACTGGGAGATGCTGGCTAGCTCTCCAAAAGAGACTGTGTTGCAGTAGACTTGTAAGTACAGTTGTGTCCAAAATTATTCAACCCCCACTGAAATTGAGTGTTTTGGCCAGTTTGACATTGCTTTTGATCATTCAGTCATCTTGCTTACATTTACATTAAAGAGGCACTTGTAGGTCAGACAAATATAACATAACAGTTATAATGAAATAACCACAAATGTCTTTTCTGTGCTCACAGCATTATCAGTTTTATTCAACCCCCAAGTGACATTCAATCTTAGTACTTAGTACAGCATCCTTTTACAGTTATAACAGCTTTTAAACGTGAAGCATAGCTTGACACAAGTGTCTTGCAGCGATCTACGGGTATCTTCGCCCATTCTTCATGGGCAAAGGCCTCCAGTTCAGTCACATTCTTAGGCTTGCGCACTGCAACTGCTTTCTTTAAGTCCCACCAGAGGTTCTCAATCGGATTTAAGTCTGGTGACTGCGATGGCCACTCCAAAATGTTCCAGCCTTTCCTCTGCAACCATGCTCTAGTGGACTTGGAGGTATGCTTGGGATCATTGTCCTGTTGAAAGGTCCAACGTCTCCCAAGCCTCAGGTGTGTGACGGACTGCATCACGTTTCCATCCAATATCTCCTGGTACTGAAGAGAATTCATGGTACCTTGCACACGCTGAAGCTTCCCTGTACCTGCAGAAGCAAAACAGCCCCAAAGCATGATTGACCCTCCACCATGCTTCACAGTAGGCAAGGTGTTCTTTTCATCATAGGCCTTGTTCTTCCTCCTCCAAACATAGCGTTGATCCATGGGCCCAAACAGTTCTAATTTTGTTTCATCAGTCCACAGAACACTATCCCACAACTTTTGTGGTTTGTCCACATGGCTTTTGGCATACTGCAGTCGACTCTTCTTATTCTTTGGAGACAGCAAGGGGGTACGCCTGGGAGTTCTGGCACGGAGGCCTTCATTACGCAGTGTGCGTCTTATTGTCTGGGCTGAAACTTCTGTACCCACATCTGACAAATCTTTTCTCAGTTCCTCAGCAGTCACACGGGGACTTCTCTCCACTCTACGCTTCAGGTAGCGCACAGCAGTCGAAGTCAGCATCTTCTTTCTGCCACGACCAGGTAGCGTTTCAACAGTGCCCTTTGCCTTGAATTTGCGAATGATGCTTCCTAAGGTGTCTCTTGGTATGTTTAACATCTTTGCAATCTTCTTATAGCCATTGCCCTTCCTGTGAAGAGAAATCACCTCTTCTCTTGTCTTCCTGGACCATTCTCTTGCCTTCACCATGTTTGTAACCACACCAGTAAATGTCTAGAAGGAGCTGAGTATCACAGTCATTTTAAAGCTGCCTAATTGGTGCTTATTATGCTTGATTGCTGCTCGGTGACATCCACAGGTGTTTTCAATACCTGATGGAAAGCACCTGTATGAACCTCTGTTCTTCAGAGTGGTAGTCTTTAAGGGGTTGAATAATTGTGGCAATGAAGAAACCACATAAGAACCATTTACTACTGTATTACATAAACAATTGATGTCATTTTAGTTGCATTTGGGTAGTTACAACGTCCTTGTAGGATTTGATTCTGAATACAATTCCAAATGTACACTATAGTCCCTAAACCCCTTTACAGCATTGGGGGTTGAATAATTTTGGACACAACTGTAGTTACAGAAAGTTGTCCTCAGTTCATCAGTTCCATTGGGCATCCCATATACCCCTAATAAAATATCAAAAACAAACTCAAGGACTGATTTCCGACTCTTGGATGCAAGTCGTAGTGGAAATGCGTGTTGCCTGGCTGTACAGCACTACAGGGGGACCAAAACAATCCAGTAACTCCTAAGGGGGTAGTGCTACATATACAGAGCATTATCTGACAATTCTGTACGACACGTTTTTTCCAGGTTCTTTCAATAATTTATTGAAAATAAGGCTGAGGGGCAGACAGCAATGCAAACAAAGCAAAAGTGTTGCAAAACCAATCTTCATTTATTACCATTCAAAAGATATTTGATAGAAAATGAAAAATTTCAGAGAAGCCTCTTCATGGTGAGATTAGAATGGTGCTAATACCACTGGTCTGAAATAATGCTGTTTTTCTGTTCTACATGGTTTATTAACGATAATCAGAAAAAAACTATTTTCAAAATAAACTTTTTATTATAGAGAAAAGGCAGGAAAATAATAAAAGAAAGTACTTAACTTTAATACATCAACATTCATTCAAAGCAGTCCTTTTCAGTGTCACTTTTTTAGCTCACACAAACTACGGTAGTATAATTAAAGTTGAACTCCAGGCAGTAAAAAAAAGACACAAATTATTGCAGGTTCTATTTCAATTAATATCTCATTAAATGCATTTTTTTTAATAAAAGCAGCGTAAGTACGTAGATTGGACTACTCTAGTCTACTCTACATCAGTGATCGAAGTAGGGAATAGAAAAGCAGCATAAGAAGCCAATTAGTTGTGCTTCTGTGCAAGGAGCATGTTGATAGGAGGAGAGAGCAGAGTGGTAAAGAGCTGGACACATCAGTCTGAAGTTCTGCAATATCTCTTCTACAATAACATAAACCTACCAGCATGCTTACAGTCTTCCTTAGAATGCATGCACAGCTCAGTATACATTCCGGCACTGTGCATATGTGCCAAGATACCTAAAATCCTGCACATGCATGGGAGTTATGTCACCCCACACCAGCCAATCAAGATGGCCAAAGACCTGCACCTGGAAGAAGCCAGGGAGAAGGTGCTGGTGCTAACAAGGGGCCTTGTGGGTATCAGACCATTTAAGTTAAGTATTGCGTACTTAAGTTCCATTTTAACAAGTGAAATTTAGTTTAATACATTTAGATCATAAGGAAGTGTCCATTACATAACATGGTTACTGTAAAAATACACATACAAAAAAATGAATATAAATCTAAGAACTAAAAATAAATACAATGTGAAGTGATATAAATTAAGTCTACATACTACATATATATATAAAACAGCATTCTTCAACTACCAATTTATGTGGGACAAAAGAAGGATGAAGAATGACATATTCTTTATTTATAAATGTCAACTAAGTTTACATTACTTCACTTTGTATTTAATTTATGATATATATGATTTTTTTGTTTATATATATATTTTCACAGATATTCTGTATGTGATCATGGTATGGGTGACGTTAAGCACTTCCTTATGATTGTAATTGATTTTTTTTGTAATCATTTGAAGACGGAGGTATTGATATGGTATGAATATATGTAAGTGCATGTATAGACATATACAGTATGTATAGATGCATACATTTTGGTTTGGTGTAGTACAGGCCTTGAAATTTCTATTCGCCTGCTCGCCAATGGCGAGTGGAAATTATGGTGGGGTGAGTGTGTCCCCCAGGGCCATCTTGCTGAGCAGGCTCGGAGCTCAGGCCGGATCTGCCATTGGCACTGGGAGCCGTCAGACTGCTCAATAGCTGAGCGCAATGAAAGCAAAGGAAGAAGTGTGTGCTGTGCTCTCTGCCTCCCCCTGCAGTACCCGGCTCTGTGAGTGAACAACGAAGTGCTGCAACTTTTTATGGGTGTGTGTACGTGTACACGTGTGTGTGTGTGTGTGTTTGTGTGTGTCTGTATGCATGTACATGTGTCTGTGTGTATGTACATGTGTGTATCTGTACATGTGTCTGCATGTATGTACATGTATGTATGTATGTGTGTGTACATGTGTCTGTGTGTGTGTGCATGTACATGTGTGTGTATGTACGTACAGTACATGTGTCTGTGTGTATATGTGTCTGTGCATGTGTCTGTGTATGTATGTACATGTGTCTGTGTGTATGTACATGTGTCTGTGTGTGTGTATTTCTGTGTATGTACATGTACAGTCAGGTCCATAAATATTGGGACATTGACACAATTCTAACATTTTTGGCTCTATACACCACCACAATGGATTTGAAATGAAACAAACAAGATGTGCTTTAACTGCAGACTGTCAGCTTTAATTTGAGGGTATTTACATCCAAATCAGGTGAACAGTGTAGGAATTACAACAGTTTGCATATGTGCCTCCCACTTGTTAAGGGACCAAAAGTAATGGGACAATTGGCTTCTCAGCTGTTCCATGGCCAGGTGTGTGTTTTTCCCTCATTATCCCAATTACAATGAGCAGATAAAAGGTCCAGAGTTCATTTCAAGTGTGCTATTTGCATTTGGAATATGTTGCTGTCAACTCTCAAGATGAGATCCAAAGAGCTGTCACTATCAGTGAAGCAAGCCATCATTAGGCTGAAAAAACAAAACAAACCCATCAGAGAGATAGCAAAAACATTAGGCGTGGACAAAACAACTGTTTGGAACATTCCTAAAAAGAAGGAACGCACCGATGAGCTCAGCAACACCAAAAGACCCGGAAGACCATGGAAAACAACTGTGGTGGATGACCGAAGAATTCTTTCCCTGGTGAAGAAAACACCCTTCACAACAGTTGGCCAGATCAAGAACACTCTCCAGGAGGTAGGTGTATGTGTGTCAAAGTCAATAATCAAGAGAAGACTTCACCAGAGTGAATACAGAGGGTTCACCACAAGATGTAAACCATTGGTGAGCCTCAAAAACAGGAAGGCCAGATTAGAGTTTGCCAAACGACATCTAAAAAGCCTTCACAGTTCTGGAACAACATCCTATGGACAGATGAGACCAAGATCAACTTGTACCAGAGTGATGGGAAGAGAAGAGTATGGAGAAGGAAAGGAACTGCTCATGATCCTAAGCATACCACCTCATCAGTGAAGCATGGTGGTGGTAGTGTCATGGCGTGGGCATGTATGGCTGCCAATGGAACTGCTTCTCTTGTATTTATTGATGATGTGACTGCTGACAAAAGCAGCAGGATGAATTCTGAAGTGTTTCGGGCAATATTATCTGCTCATATTCAGCCAAATGCTTCAGAACTCTTTGGACGCCGCTTCACAGTGCAGATGGACAATGACCCAAAGCATACTGAAAAAGCAACCAAAGAGTTTTTTAACCACTTCCAGTTCGGACACTTTTACCCCCTTCCTGACCAGGGCAATTTTCAGCTTTCAGCGCTATAAAATTTTGAATGACAATTGCAACACTGTACCTGTATGAATTTTGTACCATTTTTTTGAGACAGATAAACTTTATTTTGGTGGTATTTATTCACCGCTGGGATTTAAATTTTTTTTGCTATGTAAATGAAAATGTCCAAAAATTTTGAAAAAAAGTGTTTTTCTTATAAAATTTTGCAAATAAATAATATTTCATCATAAATCTTGGCCAACATTTATTCTGTTATGGTGACACTGTACTACTTTTGGGGGGTGATGAAGATTTTTTTTTTTTTTTTTTTTTTTTTTACACTGATTGCTTTTACACCCATATAGGATGTAAAAGCAATCATTTCTCTTTCTCTCTGTCTGCATTCTTGCAACCATTGAGAACTACTGAGTGAGCTGTGATTGGTCACAGCTTGTCACATGGTACAAGGCTGTTGTGAATAGCCTTGTACCATGTGACCTCTGTGATCATTCACAGAATTCACACGTAGTAAGCAATGATGTCACAAGCGACATCTCGCTTACTACTTTGCATGTGATCACTGATTGGCCAATCAGTGATCACATGATCAGGACCTCGTACAGAGGTCCCGTCCGACGATCAGTGTTTCACTCTGTCCGGAGGACACAGCGGGCACCAGATCGCGGTGCTGCGCGCTCCCGGGGAGCGCGCACAAGCAGGGTGCGGGGAGGCCGTTTATAAACGGCCACCCGACCCTGCAGTGCCACCGTCTGGCCATTTATATACAACGGCCGGTCGGGAAGTGGTTAAGGGAAAGAAGTGGAATGTTATGCAATGGGCAAGTCAATCACCTGACCTGAATCCGATTGAGCATGCATTTCACTTGCTGAAGACAAAACTGAAGGGAAAATGCCCCAAGAACAAGCAGGAACTGAAGACAGTTGCAGTAGAGGCCTGGCAGAGCATCACCAGGGATGAAACCCAGCGTCTGGTGATGTCTATGCGTTCCAGACTTCAGGCTGTAATTGACTGCAAAGGATTTGCAACCAAGTATTAAAAAGTGAAAGTTTGATTTATGATTATTATTCTGTCTCATTACTTTTGGTCCCTTAACAAGTGGGAGGCACATATGCAAACTGTTGTAATTCCTACACCGTTCACCTGATTTGGATGTAAATACGCTCAAATTAAAGCTGACAGTCTGCAATTAAAGCACATCTTTTTCGTTTCATTTCAAATCCATTGTGGTGGTGTATAGAGCCAAAAATGTTAGAATTGTGTCGATGTCCCAATATTTATGGACCTGACTGTATCTGTGTGTATGCGTGTCTGTACATGCCTGTGTGTATACATGTGTCTGTATGTGTGTGCGTGTACATGTGTCTCTGTGCGTGTGTGTACATGTTTCTGTGTGTGTATGTGTGTGCTCAGATTATATTCAATATCCTGATTAATGGATCTTCTCCAAAAAAGTGCTCCACTGTGCTCGAAAAAGTGCCCCACATGGACTGACACTCACCCTTATCCAATGACCATCTATCTCTAGATCCTTAATGCTTGCGGGACAATCCCAGTAAGCCAGTTGTCTCCAGATCCGTAGCCTGTGACCATCTATCCTTGGGGTGGTCCATGATATTTAAAGGACAGTTTTCAAAGTACCAGCTATCTCCACACCTCTGCACGAAGGGTAATGTATATCAACATATACAAAGAAAGAGAAGGGGGATCCCATAGTGTAAAACTGGTTGGTAATTTTATTGGGGGTACCTTATAAAAATGGTCACAGGCTAAGGATCTCTCGAGCACAGTGGAGCACTTTTTTGGAGATGATCCATTAATCAGGATATCGAATATAAGCCGAGCACAAGCATATGCACTTGTTTCACTAATATGGGACTGTTTTGTGATATGTTGAATATACTGTATACACATGTTTATGATTATGCGCGGTCCATTTGTCTTTTCTAATTAATATTACCGTATTTTCCGGCGTATAAGGCGACTGGGTGTATAAGACAACCCCCTAATTTTCCAGTTAAAACATAGGTTTTGGGCTGTACTCGCCGTATAAGACTACCCCCCTTCCGAGGTAACACCATTTAAAAACATCAGATTTTTTAATTGAAATGGTTATGACTTACCGGTACTTAAAATCCTTCAAAATCCTCATGTTCATCCTCTGACATCATAAGTTCATGCATGACATCTTGTGATACATTTGTAAGACAGTCATCATACGGATCAAATTCCAAACCAGATGGTTACCGCTGGATGTGCGGTAATACGGTAGCTTCGGCTACATACAGTATATATACAGTATATATACAGCCCGCTGGATGTGCAGTAATGTACATACAGTATACTGCGCTGAGCCAAGCTGGCTCAAAACAAATGTCCCTATGACAGATTAATCTGTCAGCCCGCTGGATGTGCGGTATATACAGTATACTGAGCCAAGCTGTTTCAAAACGTATTGGTACGTCCCTACAGTAATCAGACTGCTGGATGTGTGTATGTACAGTAGCTGATGCTACATACAGTATACGCTGGGCCAATCACGGCAAGCGATGTATTCTACTAATGAATACAAAGCCTGCTTGGATTGGCTGAGGTTGTGACATCATCAGCCCACCTCTCTGACTCAGCCAATCCAAGCAGGCTTTGTATTCATTAGTAGAATACATCACTTGCCATGATTGGCCCAGTGTATACTGTATGTAGCCGCAGCTACCGTACATACACGCATCCAGCGGGCTGATTACAGTAGGGACGTACCGGTACGTTTTGAAACCACTTGGCTCAACGCAGTATGCTGTATATACCGCACATCCAGCGGGCTGACAGATTAATCTGTCATAGGGACATTAGTTTTGAGCCAGCTTGGCTCAGCACGGTATACTGTATATACAGTATTACCACACATCCAGCCAGCTTAACCCAAACTCAAGGTTCATATTTTATACCCCGCGTATAAGACGACCCCCAATTTTTGGGGTATATTTTTAAGTATAAAAAGTAGTCTTATACGCCAGAAAATACTGGTATATAGTTTACTAAAACATGTTTAAACTTGAAGAGGCAACTTTCACAAGTGTCCTCAAAGGATTCATGCTGACATATGAACTTAAAAGGTAATAAAAGGTCCATTCTAAAATAATTAAGTAAACAGCTTTATTGAAGCAATAGTGTACTGCAATAATTAAAAAAAACAAAATAAATCTAAACATGCATGCATTTCAATCAATACATTTTGATTTAAAAGCAAATGTTTAACCTGTGAAGCAACCTTAAGATAGGGTAATGTATGGGCATCTGTCAATTTAAGCATTTAATATAATTTTCAGAGTATATATAGTCTGGACAAGAACATAAAATAACCATCATTATCTGTATGTTTCTCTGTGACATAATAGAAAAACATATTCACATTGTTATAAGGTGTTTTAGTTAATAATATAACCTTCCTGCATTCTGGTGTTCTAACAGCCTCTGATTTGGGATGATTGAACATAATAAACCTGAATAAAACATTTTTATCTACATTCATCTCTCCTTTTTTCTTTCGCTCTCATTTGGTCTATTTCAAATTGGTTTAAAAATGATTTTGCTTTTTTTTGTTACATAATATATTACAAATGAAAACTTTATAGGAGGAATATAAAATATCATGTCTTTCAATTGAGATGGTAAAAAGCAATATGTAAAGAAAACCTGTTGTCCATTCTAAAGCTCTGAAACTACAATGCAGTCAAAATGTGGGCATCATCAGAACCCTGCTGTTACTTTCAATATGCTATTACCTCCAATGGCTGCTTTACTGTCCCATCAGAGATTTCTTTGATTTTGCCAGTAAGGCTTCAACTTCCTTGACTGTGTACTTAAAATGTATTCAAATCCAAAGTTCATAGTTATTGTCCCTGGGACTAAGGTAAAGTCCTGAACAAAGCCCTGACTCCAACCTTATTGAGCACCTTTGGGAACTGTAACGCCAAGCCAGGTTTTCTTGTCCAATATCAGCACTTGACCTTGCAAATACTCTTTTGGCTGAATGGGCTCACATTTACATAGACACGCTCCAAAATCTTGTGGGGAAACTTCGATAAGAGTAAAGGCTGTTATAGCCTCCAACTCCATACTAATGCCTATGGTTTTGGAACCAGATATCAAATAAACTCATAATCCTGGTATTCACAAATTTATGACCATATAGTATATGTATATTTCATTGACTTTTTGTATGAGGAATAGATTTTATTGATTTTAACATAGTAAACAGAAGAACGATTAGGCAGACACCCCCATCAGAAATTGCAAAAGAACAACTGACACACAGACATTGTATATCCCAAGGAATGTCAGTAGTCATGTACTACAGTACTGGGCAATAGAAAATATAAAAAAGGGTGTGGCCAGACCCTTAGAATTCTGTAGGCCAGGGGTGTCAAACTGGCTGCCCTCCAGCTGTTGCAAAACTACAAGTCCCATCATGCCTCTACCTTTGGGAGTCATGCTTGTAACTGTCAATCTTGCAATGCCTCATGGGACTTGTAGTTTGGCAACAGCTGGAGGGCCGCCAGTTTGACTCCTGTGCTGTAGGCAATCAAAGAAGCCCATTGCAGCTTTCAACGGGAAGGGTAGGGACCAGACAAAGGAAAGACAGAGTTGGAGAGAAGAGGTTGAATTAGGGATGGAAGGGGGATTGAGTTAGGGAAATCCCGCTTAATATTTCCTTGACTTATTTATTAATTCAGGACTAAAAATTTTTTCTATTCTTGCTTAGTAATGTGAATACAAAAAATTACTAAGAAAGAGGCTGCACCTATATTTGCAGACATCAGATGGAACCCTAGTTACATATCTCCATGTCTACACCTAACTGCTCTGTCGTAATAGTTGTTTACAGATTCCAATAGCTCAAGCTGAAATTTGCACACAGCTGAAAGAGTCAGTGGAATGAATTCCTGTCTTTACCTATCTCTGTCTTCTGTTTTCAAAGGACAGGGGATATGAAGTTTCAGCCAGAGAAAACAGGTCTGAACATATCAGTTTCTGATAGGCGCCCTCTTGAGAAAGCACATAATGCTCTGGGATCATTGCATTATGAGTGGACTCAATATTTTTTTGTAAATAAAATATTTTATATAAATATTAAAAATAAATAAAACATCAGTTTAAAAACTCATACTAAAAAAAATATAGTGCTCACTTATATTTGAGTTTAACATGCTTCCATTAAAGAACCTCTTGTTGTTCTGTGTTGAAAGCGCTGTATAAGGTTTTAACTTTCAGTTTGGTTCATTTATATCTTTATAGCCTGCGGCTAGTCAGATTTGTTGCTACATCATTTGAATGATTGCCTTAAGGAACGTGTGAAAGCGCTAAGAGTGTATTAGGACTGAAATTGTAGTCATTCATAATTCAATGGAAGGAAATATCTATTTGAATTGTTAATGCTTTTGAACTGTAATGTGCTGCTACTATATATGCAAAGCAGTTTGCTTTTACTGGGTTTTGCCTGAAGCCATTTTAAACTTAAATTGTGTTCTCATTTCTTTTTAGGGTAAAGTGATACCGAGCACCATATCACGGAGATCAACCAATGGAATGTTTACAGGAATTTTAGCAAAAAGAGACAAAATTAAAGGATATTTCATTTTAGTTTATTTCATTTTGGTTTAAATAACATTGTGGTGAATCATGCTTCTTACGCTTGGCTGAACTATTTTTTAAAACAGTGGACTCCAAACTGCAGTCTGGTGGCTTGATGCTGCCCTTTTATTGCCTTTATCCAGCCCTCAGGGCACTATTCCTTTCACTGACACCAATGATGGGGCACCTTTCCTTCCACTGACACCAATGATGGGGCACCATTTCTTTCATCAACTCCAATAATAGGGCACCATTTCTCCCACTTACTCAAATGATGGGGCACAATTCCTTCCAATGATGGGGCACTATTCCTTCCACTGACACCAATGATGGGGCACCAATTCTTCCACTCACTCCAATGATGGGGCAACATTCCTTCCAATAACTTCGATGATGGGGACTCCACTGATGAAGCACTATTTGTTTCACTTATACCAATGATGGGGCACCATTCTTTCCACTGGAATCAATGATGGGGCATTGTTCTTTCCACTGAAACCAATGAGGAGGCACCATTTATTCCACTGACTCCAATTATGGGGCACTATTTCTTCCACTGACACCAATGATGGGGCACCATTCCTTCCACAGACACCAATGATGGGACACCATTTCTTTTACTGACTTCAATGATGGGTCACCATTCCTCCCACTCATACCAATGACTGGGCTCTATTCCTCCCACAGATACCAACAATCAGCTACTATTCCTCCCACTGATATTAACAATGAGGCACTATTCTTCACACTGATATTATTGATGGAGTTAAATTCCTCGAACTAAAACCCATGATAGGACATTGTTTACTCATTGACACTGGGGCATTTTCTACTGCCCCTGGACACAGTCTAGCCCTCCTAAAGTCTGAAGGAGAGTAAACAGACCCTCGCTTCAGAAAGTTTAGAAACTCCTGCTGTAGAATGTACAGGACTATATGGCAATTCCTCCATAGATACTGTAATAATGGTCATATAGACTTAAAGCCCAACTCCAGACAAAAGAGAAATGATTTTTTCAACAACATCCCCCCCCCAGCTGCATTTCTGGTGGTGGCTGTTCCCCATTTCTCTTGGCTTATCAGCCATGTCTTCTTACCCTCCTCATGAAGCCACCACTTTAACACTAAAGAGTCCAGTGGAGACATCTACGATAGACAGTTTAACCAGCCAATGCCCAGCATCCAAGGTAGAAGAGTTGAATATGGCCTGCCACAAGACTGAATTTTCAAGCTAGTAATATGTGTGTTTATAGTTTAGCTTTCTTTCTATTGATTAGCTGAAGGGGTGTGGAGTGAGAAATGTGTTTTTAAAGTGCTCATGCGAATGGTGTTTGGTACTGTCGTGATCTGTCATGGATCCCCCACAAGCCACGCCCACAGTGACTAGCTAACCGAGGTGCGCATGTGCGGCCGTGACTTGGGGGTAAGAGGGAATAAAGGGGACTTAACTTTGAATATATAAAACAGTATAAAAGATCAGCAGTGATACCCTTTCACAGTCCGCACTACCTTTGGCCACCACCAGATGGAGACTCCACTCCAATCCAGCTGGTCGACCACACACTGGAAGATACAAATCTTATATACAATCTGGTGCACTGACTAGAGTTGAGGACCAGCTTAGTAATTACACACCCTTCTAAGGTCCCTCCAGCTACCTACAGCTTGAAGCCCGGTGTTAATCACCCTTCCACTGTCCACACACCCCCCTGCACCAGACACACCACAAAAGGTAGCCTGCCACCACCCAACAGTTTATCCGCAGAACGGTCTGCTGGGACACCCCACACACACAGATCTCCGTCTGGCCGATCTGTTACCTTTTACAATCTGCACGTAATCTGCCCACACATAGTGCAATTGCATACAGATTGGCAATGAGCTTGACCGAGTGTTTAAAGGCACTAAAATACAATACAATCTAATCCAATCTAATCTCTCCAATCTAATCTCTCCGAAGATATGAGCACGTGCTTAAATCCACAGAAGTCACTAATTAATTTTAAGATTTAATTTCCCGAAAGTGGGCAGTGCATAAAATATGTACAAAATATAAAAAGTTACCGAAATACAAAAAATACAAGAAGACACACACATGACCATTCACTATAAAATAAAAGGGAATAAAAAACAGAGATAAAACTTTTACCAAGATCTATCCTGCGACTGGAGCAAGCCAGAGCGTCAGCAATCCGTCAGTCAAATCGAACTGGCTCTATACGAATCACAAATATCCCAATGGGGAATGGGGGCAAAGGTACAGGGATCCATGGAAGTAATCAGGTGGCTGTACAGCCACCTGATCGCTTCCATCTGAAAGTTGACAGATTTACTCAAGGTATGTGAAAACCCTCCACCGACCAACTGCCAGTGATGTATGACATACAGTACTGTGCAAATGTTATAGGCAGGTGTGAAGAAATGCTGTAAAGTAAGAATGCTTTAAAAAAATATATTATTATTATTATTATTATACAGTATTTATAAAGCGCCAATAGTTCGCTCAGCGCTGATTTAATTGTATATTATTATGAATTTACAAAATGCAAAGTGAGCGAACAGAAGAAAAATCTAAATCAAATCAATATTTGGTGTGACTCCCCTTTGGTTTCAAACCAGTATTAATTTAATTCATCAAGCTCTTTCTAAAAAGCACAAAGAAAAAGGCAATATTGAGGACCGTAAATGCAGTGGTCAGCCAAGGAAAATTAAAGTGATACTAAAACTAAAAACATTTTCAGCTGAATGCATTTCTTGCATTAAGGTAAAAAATGTTTTATATTTCTCTGCCCCCCCCCTTTCCTGTGTAAAGGGGAGAGCACTGTGCAAGGCTACATCTCCTTTATTCTCTCTTCCTCTTCACATAGGACTTGAGCAGTAGCAGCAGCAGGAGCCATTTTGTCAATCAAATGCAGTGAGGAGGAAGTGGGGGGCAGTGCTAAGTCCCACTGTGCGAGTCTATGGAGCATGGCTTGATAGATAGACAGCTTGAGAGTACCTGAGAACCTGAGTACCTGGAACCTGAGAAGAGGCGGATCGGGGCTGCTCTGTGCAATACCACTGCACAGAGCAGGTGAGTATAAAATGTTTGTTATTTCCATTAAAATATTTTTTTTCCTTTAGTAACACTTTAATGCAGATGAAAAACACATCATGCTTACTTCCCTTCCACATAAGCATGCAAACTGAACACAGACGGACTGCTCTCAATGTCTTTACGGTAACTTTGCATATATGCCACTGCTTCACATCCATCTGTAGCCCTGTTCACATTATTTTGTTCTTTAGTGTCTTACCTAAATTATGGGCTGATCTTAATCTTTACAACTCTGCCCTCTTGGTTCTTGGTGTTGCAGTTTGATTGAGGTGTGAAACGTTTGCTCTGCTAGCTGTGTGCTTATTAATAACTCCTGATTGAATAATTGTAAATTCCACTCCCATCTATCACAGTATAAAGCTAGACCACCTTTATGGGGGGCACATACTGGAATTCTTTCAACAAAGCAGTGATCTTTATTTAAGTGGCACTTCTGCTATTGCACTTCATTGATTGCATGAAGCAAAAATCTACAGCAAACTACTTGCAAGACACCAAACAGACTGCAGATGACCTCGTTTACCCATTCAGCTCTCCTTCCTTTCTGTAACATGCACTCTCTACCTCTTTTCACAGTTGTGTCCTCTCTCCTTAAACTCTGTTTCTTTCACCCCTTTTCTCCGCCCCACAATCTGTATATATCATCCTTACTTCTGTCCTCTCCCTATTACTGCACTCATCACCTCCACCTTATTCTAATAAAATACTAATACTAATAAAACCTAGGCATGTCCCTTTATATAAATCACACTCACATATTACCTCCTTCACCCTTCTGCTTCTCCCAACCTTTGGAGATACTGTATATCCCCAAACCCTGGGCCTCCATCATTTAATGGTACCCAATGCACCCATTACCCTGCACCCTATGGCAGCAGCCACAATCCACACAATTTAGTTTCCATTCCTCTTCTACCCAAAACTAGCCTCCCCTTCTCCTGTGCTCTTTGGAACGCCTGCTCTGTCTGCAACAAACTTACCTCTGTCCATGACCTCTTTGTCACTAGCTCCTTTAATCTACTTGCTTTTACTGAAACCTGGCTTCATAAATCCAACACTGCTTCTCCTGCTTCCCTCTCCCATGGTGGCCTTCTCTGGACTCACTCCCCCAGACCCAGTAGACGGAAGGGAGGTGGAGAGGGAATCCTCCTATTCCCACAGAGCACCTTTCAGGTTCTTCACTCTCCTCCCTCTCTGTCCCTCTCCTTTTTTGTAAGCTCATTGTATACATCTATTTTCTCCAATTTATTTAAGAATTGCTGTAATCTACCAACCCCCTGGACAGATATCAACGTTTCTTGATGACTTCTTTTCCTGGCTGTCCTACTTTCTCTCCTCTGATATTCCCATAATCATTCTCAGTGACTTCATGCACACTGGATGTTTTTACAGTGGCAGTTTTTGGCTTTTGACATTTTTTTCTATAGTCAGTAAACCCCCCAACATGTTATCCTATGTGTCCATGCACACATAGACTGTAATCAGCATTTTTTGGCTGGAAAAAAACCCCCAGAACTAGTGGGTTTCTAGAGGAGTTTTTTTAGCTGTAAAAATGCTCTAATGCTGAAAAATGCTGTAAACTGTGGCAAAATTTGGTAAAACGTGGCAAACCTGCATTTTCGAACCTTTTTTTGAGCAAAAATAAAAAAAAAATTTTTCATTAAAAAATGCTAAAAGCCACAAACGCAGAAAAACACGGAAAAACATTAATGCAAAAATGCTAAAAAAACACTGAAAAACGTGACTTTACACAGCTGACATTACCAGCGTTATTAAAACACCCAGTGTGCATGGAGCCTAACACTCCTGCTACTTCTAAACTTCTCAGTCTAACCTCTTTTGACCTGAAGCAATGGATGTATGCTTCTACTCACTCTGAAGGCAACACCCCTGATCTTGTATTCTCTCACCTATGCACTCCGTGCAACCTCTCTAACAAGCCTTTTCCTCTCTCTGATTACCACCTTATTAGTTTCACTCTCTCCCTCTCTTCTGCCACCTCTCCCTGTAACTGCCTAACATTTACCCATAGAAACCTTCGCCATTTTAACCTTTGGCTTTTCTATTCTTCTACTAACCACCTCTATGACAAAAGCTCACTCCTGCCCTGCCCCAATCTAGCCACTTCTGTTTACAATAGATCCCTGTCCTCCACTGTGGAGGTTCTCACCCCCTCACTACACACAAAATCAGGCCCTGACCCTTACAACCCTGGCAAACAGATGACACCAGAAGTCTAAAAAAAAGTAGCGGCTCTCTTAAGCATTCATGACATAAGTCTAAGTCTTAGAAAGACATCAACAAATTTACTGGAAATCTGCCTCCCAAAAATACAATTCTTGCCTTCACATTGCCAAGCAGACCTATTTTATCACACTTATTAACAAATTCTCATCCAGTCCCCATCAGCTCTTCTCTACCTTTAACTCTCTACTTTGTCCTCCACCACTAACTCACTCACTGCCCAGGAGATCGCCAATCACTTAAAAATAAAAAAATTGATACAGTTCGTGAGGAGATCTGACGCACAGATACCTTCCCTCCTTAACACTCCACATCCAAAGAGACAATCTCTACTTCCCACATTCATCCCCACTACTATAGATGAGGTTGCTAAACCATGTGCCCCCTGGACGCTGTTCTGTTGCAAGTACTACGGTCACCCTCTGGCTCTATCCTACACTCTCTAACTCACATCTTCTATCTCTCCCTCTCTTCTGGCATCTTCCCTAACTCTCTAAACCATGCACTAGTCACCTCCATATTTAAATAGTAACTCCACTATTGTTGAGAAAAACACATTCTTCTCTGAGTGATCTATGGACCTTGCAAGGATTTTAACAAACTTTGTTGCAAAGCCTTACCTTTTGTTAGTAAGGTGTTAGGCAGCCTACATTTACAGAAGATCTGTAGTTAGTTCTCCAAGATGTTTGGGACAACATGCCTGATGGGATTCTTCAAAAACTGTGTTTAAGTGTACCTAGATGAACTGATGCGGTTTTGAAAGCAACGGGTGGTCACACCAAATATTGATTTGATTTGTATTTCTCTTCTGTTGTTAATTGATAAAAATAAATTATTAACACTTCAATTTCTGAAAGCATTCTTAATTTACAGCATTGTTTTCACAACTTCCTATAACTTTTGCATACTACTGTGCATTACTGGCAGTATAAGCTTGTTCACATTAGCAGTTGGTTGGGGATGGGGGTAAAACTCTGCAGTTGAGTGGTTACTACCCCTCAACTTCTACCTCCTTTAGCTACAGAGGCAGCGGCCAGGAGTGTGCACATGCTGCGCCCATGATGCTTTGTGGCTGTGGCAGGATTTACACCCGTCACTTTTGGTAGAAGTACTGAATGGGGCCACTCTGCAAGTGCCCCAAAATCTCATACAATATATGAATTTGTAGCACACTACTGCAGGTTAAAGTAGGTGGTGAGGAGGTGATAAAACACCTCCTTACCACCTGACAAATGCTCTCTAAAGAACAATCCAAACCCAGAGTCTTTAAAGAGATGAAACAGCTAAAAATATGCATGTATTGCTTTTTTTAATATTGCCCAGACATATTAAGAAATATGAAGGTGTTATACTAATTGCATTAAACGTATATGCAACTGTTTTTTATTGATTAATAACATAACTGCACTATTTTGTGCTCTTTTTTTTTTTATCTGCTAGGGGTTTAGCTTTCAGCTGTTTCCATGCTACCTTTAGGATTGACTTATTGAGGTTGATTTACTAAAGGCAAATAGAAGGTGCACTTTTCAATTGCAGTTGCACTCTGCAAGGGCATTTGCTCCAGAACTTAGTAAAACTAGTGAAGAGGTCAGCAGAGCTTCCCCTCATTTACTAAGTTCTGATGCACTTGCTAAGAGTGCAGCCTTTTTGTCTTTAGTATATCAACCCCTATGTGACTCACTGTGATAGAAATCCCTGTAATCTTGAAAAGAGATTGTATCTATTACGAGGGGTCCTTGAGTTGGAAAGCACTTAATTAAAAACTCTTAACAATATTTTATTATGACTAAATCAGGTTTATCCTTAACATTTTTTCTTTATGAGTAAAGCTTCCCAGTGCACATCTTTGATGCATAATAAGAAGAAAATATAGAGTGCTCAAACTATATTCTAACTCCAACTCACAGGTGTTCCATGTGCCATGCAGGTTCTTTGGCAACACACAGTTACATAGTTAGTCTGGCTGAAAAAAAGACAAATTCCACCCAGTTCAACCATTAAAAAAAAAAAAAAAAAGGTATAATCCTATACCCACAGTTGATCCAGAGGAAGGCAACAAAAAACAGCAAAGCATGATCCAATTTGCTCCTGCAGGGGAAAAAATTCCTTCCTGATCCCCCGAGAGGCAATCGGATATTCCCTGGATCAACTTTACTATAAATGTTAATATTCAGTTATGTTCTGTGTATCCAATAAACAATCCAGGCCTTTTTTAAAGCAATCCACTGAGCTGGCCAGAACCAACTCTTGAGGGAGTCTATTCCACATTTTCACAGCTCTTACTGTGAAGAAACCTTTCCGTGTTTGGAGATTAAATCTCTTTTCCTCCAGACGTAAAGAGTGCCGCCTTGTCCTCTGTGATGACCTCAGGGTGAATAGCTCTACACCGAGTTCACTATATGAACCACTGATGTATTTATACATGTTGATCATATCCCCCCTTAATCTCCTCTTCTCAAGAGAGAATACATTTGGTTCCTCTAATCTTTCCTCATAGCGAAGCTCCTCCATGCCTCTTATCAGTTTGGTTGTCCTTCTCTGTACTTTCTCCAGTTCCCCAATGTTCATCCTTAAGGATTGGTCCCTACAATCCATAAAATAGAATTAAATGTAACACTTTTTTTAGCCTTTAACAAAGGCTAAATCCCTCCCAGTTGTATCCAAAAAAAAAAGTTTTACTTTAGTTGTAGCTTAATGCCCAACACCAGTGAAAACCTTTATATTTGATTTGGATTAAGTAAGTAGCGATAGAAAATATCTTTTATGGAACAAAGACAGCTACAAAACACAATAGAAAAAAAATGTTAGAGCCTTGAGGAGATATTTTTTTCTGCCTGTGCCTTAAGCCTCACACACATGATGAGAATATCAGACAAATGATCGTCCTTTTTTATGCATGCCACTTTCATATAAAAAATGAAGAGATTACTAAAGTTCTCGTAAACCAGAACACAACTCTAGAAGTGATGTAATGTATTCTTTCGTTTCCGAGCATGCTCAGTCTTGGTGACTATTTTTTTTGGTATAAATGCTATACTAATTACACAAAAATCCTTGATTTTGTTATCTCATAAGAACATTTTTGTGCTTGTTTATTCAGATATTTTCACATGAAAAAGCTGTGCACGAATGATCAGATTATTAGCAGGGGCGTATTTACCGCGAGGAAAACAAGGCGTTTGCCTAGGGAAGAATTTTTCAAGAGGGCGGCGCTGACCCCTGGCAGAAGTGACACAGAAAGTGGCAGTGCACACAAGAGCTGCTATCTGCAGGGCACACACAGCCAGGTCAGAGCCAGTAGAGAGCAGAAGCTCATTGTGTGTGCAGTGATGTTGCTATGGGGGTGTGGGGGGTGTGGACCAAACCAGGGTGACACCCATCGGCATGGGCATCTCTGTCCCCGGGTGGCTCCCAGCAGAGCGCACCAAAGCTGCCTCCCTCTCCTCCACTGTTTACATGTACAAGAGGAGGAGAGATACCGCTGTGCATGTCTGTGCTGATCTGAGGTCTATACCAAGTTTCTTATATTGTTCCTGGGCAGAAGAGGGGGACAGAGTGACTGGGAAGGGGGGCAAGTTAAAAAAATTAGGGATTGGGGGGGTTAAGAGGATATGTGCTGGGGGGCACCTTGGGAGGGGAGAGGACTTATGCTAGAGGTTGGTGTTGGATTTAAAATCCGACCCCACACAAGAGCACAAGTCCTCTCCCCTCCCAAAGAGCCCCCACCCAGCACATATCTGACCCCCACACCTCCCTACCAGGACAAGTGGAGGGGGGTCTGTACTGAGACGGGGGTTTATAATTATGGAGAAGGGTCTGTACTTAGTGGGAGGGGGGTCTATACTGAGGGAGAGGGGGATCTATATTTAGTGGAGAAGGAGGTCTATACTCAGGGAGGGGGAGTCTGTACTGAGGGGGGACTATATTTGGTGGGCAGGGGAGTCAATACTTGGTGGAGAGGGGTCTGTACTGAGGGAGGGGGGTCTGTACTGAGAGCAGGGGCATATTTACCATGAGGCAGCATTTTTCAGGGGGGCAGTACTATTGGGGCAGGAAAGTGGGGGGGTGGCGGTCGAATGAAATGGGTACACTCACCAGAGCTCCATGCTGACCAGATTATAAATCAGCAACGATAGCGTTTGCTCTGGGAGCGATGATCAGCAGAAGTAATCCAAACTGGGAGCAATATACTGCAAGCAGCCAGTCAGCACAATATGGAATAGCCCTAACAGCAGGTAGTCATGACGTCTCCATACCATAGATCATGTTCGGGGAATCAAAAAAGGAAATCATAAAACCAAAATGTTTTATTAAAACGTCAGAAATGCACTCACAAACAGGGTGTCTAGCGACACCAGCAATGACAGCCTCAAGAAAACAGGGACGAGCCTCGCCCACCGCGATATCACAGCCGACAGTCTACGAGGAGCGTCCATCCAAAAGAAGCCCCGCCCTACTAGTTTCGTCATCTGACGTCCTCACGGGGCGGAATGGATGATAGACGTCTCTACACAACTATATATCACACACTCAGCCTTCATTGCAGACTAATTGCAGCCAATCAGAAATGCTGGTCAGCATGGAGCTCTGGTGAGTGTACCCATTTCATTCGGTGGTGGATTTTTTTTGCACAGTGTTTGATTTATACAAGATTTCAGAACTGTTTAATTACTTTGTTATGGTGGATGGACTTTTATATAAAATGTTTTCTATCACGGACATCATTATTTTAAACTAATAATTTTTGTATTTACTTATATTTAGCGCACTCTTTGATTTATTCATATTATAAAACTAGATCCAACAATGGAAAATAGTAACATTAAAATAGAGGCACTTACTACTATTGCTCATCAAAAAGGAACTATGAAATGAGTCACTACACTCCGTTAGAGATTAACGCCTACAGATAGATAAACAAATATTAAAAAAATTTAATATTAAATAGTGCAAACATGTAAATAATTAAAAAATTGAAAGAAAAAACAAACATCAAAAACTAAACGTGCCTAATGAAACCCTGATATAGAACATAATCAGACAATACTGTGGATCTCCAGATCTTCATTCAATCCATTTGGGGCCATTGAGCCCAATTTAAAAATCCAAAAGGTTTCCCTTTTGCATAGAAGAGAAAATCTTTCGTTTTCTGTCAAGGATCTTTTTTCTACGTGTTCAATCGCCATAACCTCCAAACACCCAAAATCTTTATTATGGGTATGCAGGAAATGGCGGGGAACACTGTGTTTATTACAAACATCTTTGATCAACCTGCAATATTCTCCTATACGCTTACGTAGATGGTGTATAGTGCGGCCCACGTACAATATCTTACAAGGGCATGAAAGCACATAGATCACATGGTCTGTGGAACAAGTTATAAACTGTTTTATATGGAAAAGGTTGCCCTTCTGGTCAGTAACATCTGAACGACCATGTGTAATGAATTGGCAGGTAAGACAGCCTCTCTTTTTACACCTAAAAATGCCAGTTCTATTGTCGAAATATGAACAAATGTTCATATCTCTTTTGGGGCCTGTGGTTAACTTGCTCGGGTGGATATTGTTTTACTACATTTTCACAGCGCTGTTTTCTTGGGCCAGTATACTTCACTTTGAACAGTATTATACCAGCAGCAGTGAGTAGTGACCCCTATTATTGAACACTTGTGCTTTGATTCTCCATTCTAGCTGTACGTAGTCATAGCAGACAGTAACACACAACCAGCAGTGAGATGCATTGCTTTGCCTTTCATTTTGAATGGCACCCTAATGCACTTTGCTAATGAACCCAAAGCAGAGGCGTCCCTAGGTAATAAGGTGCAGGTGTTAGCAGCCTTTATAGTTATATTAGGTTCTGAGCGCAGGAGGTCCTCTTTATATATTCGTTTTGTCCCTAGGGTTGGTGTCACCCAGAGCGGTAACACTTGGTGACTCCCCCTCCGACGATCCTCGCAGAATGGATCGGATCTGCAGATTAAGCATAATGGATTGGATTCCGATCCATTATGCTCAATCCGCAGATCCGATCCATCCTGCGGGGATCGTCGGCTTTCTTTACAACTTACCTTTTCTTGGAGTGGGTCCGGGACAACTGCGCATGTCCCGGTTTCAGGCACAATCAATCAATGATAGCAGTAGTTCTATCATCGATTGATCGTGCTTGAAACTGGGACATGCGCAGTTGCTTCAGGGGGACATATCTACATGGGAGACACATCTTACCGATACACCGGTAAGCTGTAAAGAAAGCCGACGATCCCCGCAGGATGGATCCGATCCATCCTGCGGGGATCGTTGGCTTGCTTTACAATTTACCTTTTTGTAGAGCGGGTCCGGTGTCAACCCGTGCGGTCAGTGTCACCCAGTGCGGACCGAACTCCCCACACCTGCCTCGGGACACCACTGACCCAAAGGCATATGCATTGCAACATACTTATCTGTTCCCATCTGTGTGCTTCAAAAAGATACATATCCAGCTATTGGTGCATCATGGTTTGTTGATAGCCCATACAAAAATACTGCTTTAACACAACACACAGAATAATTCATAATAATGTGCATGTGGTAACACTCTAAAAAGCATTTTGTGTATGTGAAAGGAGCCTTTAGGTCAACTAAAATGCTGGGTATGGTGGGCATTACCCTTTTATTACTTAGCTGAAGTGGGACCAATCCTAAATTGTACCTGTGCCCAGACTTTGTTTTTTTTAAAAAGCAGTAAAAGATCTTTAAAACAAGCAGTCACTGATCCCTGTAGCTACATGGACTGTGGGATAATTCCTCCTCAAAATCACAATAGGGACTCTAAATATGGTTTCAAATAGATGGAAAACATCTTGTGTATATTTACATTAGAGGAGCAGACATTTTGTAGCTGAACACCAGCACATAATCTGTAAGCCATCTCTTATCAATTCCTCTCCTTGGGAGCACCACAGAGTTAGGACTACTTCCCCCATGTATACTAAGTCAACAGCCTTCAGCTTCCATCACCAAATATAATCAAGGTGCCCTCATTAGTATACCTGTCTCTCTCAATGTCCCCTCCATAGCTCTGCCCAGCCGGGCAGACTCCCAGTTGGCACACTCACTTCCAAGTATACTTGTACTTCAGAGGAATCTGGTCTGGACTGGAAGGCCTTTTGCATCCTACTCATGGCCTACAAACAACTGTAACAGAGTTGAGGCGACTACAGCTGGCCCTGCTGGGTGTAGAACCACCTCACCCAGGGTTGCAGCTCTGTTAAAGGCCCTGTTACAGTAGCTGACTATATCTGGAAAGCTCTGGGGGGGAGGGTCGGCTCCCTTGCCCCAATTCACAAGGCCCCTCCTATCCTGGCATTTATATGAGCACTAACTCCATCCATTCCATCACTAGAGGATGTGTTTTTCTTAAAGGGGCCTAACACCCAACTACCACTTTTCCTTATACCAGTCTATGTGGGGAACAGAGCCATCTAGTGAGAAGTACGCTAACTGCACCTGCAAACAAGTACACTCTTTTCCTCTTTAGATTAATATTTCTGGTTATGAAGTGGGTCATACTGGAGGCTGTGAGCATCTGAGTACTTATAATTTATATACATTATTCACCCTGAGGCCATCACAGAGGACAAGGGTGCACTCTTTACAACTGGAGGAAAAGAAATTTAATCTCTAAACACGGGAAGGTTTCTTCACAGTAATAGCTGTGAAAATGTGGAATAGACTCCCTCAAGAGTTTGTTCTGGCCAGCTCAGTGGATTGCTTTAAAAAAGGCCTAGATTCTTCCTGGGGATCAGGAAGGAATGTTTTCCCCTACAAGAGAAAATTGGCTCATGCTTTGCTGGGTTTTTTTTTTTTGCTTTCCTCTGGATCAACTGTGGGTATAGGATTATAACTTTTTTTTTTTAATGGTTGAACTGGATGGACTTTTGTCTTTTTTCAGCCAGACTAACTATGTAACTATGTAACAATACCATACAAGGTGGATTTTACAGTTTCTTTGTCCATCATGTTTGCATTACAGTTTGTATTGTGTTTTAGCATTTTTGAGAAACTTTGCTATCCCTGTTTAAAAAAGCACAAAATGTTCCACACAATGAAGTTTAGGGCAGCTGTCAGGACGCACCAGAACAGAGCAAAAACCAGTAAGTCAATAAAGCCTTTGCCAGGAAGACTATCATTTTAGACAATGACCTTTTCCTGCACCCTCATAATGGTTTAGTCAAGGTGATAGTCAATAATTTATAGGTAAATTGGCTGAATAAGGCTCCAATTACAGATTTGTTGTTTAAAATGTGAAACTGTGTTTTTCCCCAAAGACATGGTAATGTGTGTTTGTTTCAAGCTGTTGCTGTTGATTATACTGATGAGTTATGATCTTTGGTTCCCTTAAAGCAGAACTTCAGTAAAACTGCTTTATGCATCAAATGATTTGTAAATCCTGTTCAATTCATCTTGTTGTGGACAGTGTGGACACCCCTGCCAAACAGTATAGCCAGACAGTGGAAGATCCATATTTTGTTCTATGCTGTGCAAAAGAATGAGCATGAATTAAAAAAAACCTGGCATGGTAAGGTTAAAGTTTATGGGCTCTGTCAGAAGATGAGACAAGTGAGCTTGCACAATAACAAGAATCAATCTGCACCATCATCATTTTATGTTTTTCTCTTTATTTACCATACTCACACTAAGGACTAAAAAGAGAAAATGTTACAAATATTTACATATATGAATCATATATGACTATTTTGTATTCTCTTTTAAGTAAGCAGATTGAAAAATGGGTTGCAAAATTTTAAACACAGAGCCAAATTTTCATTGCCATGACTCATACTTTTATCATATGGTGTAGTCCCAGGTTTTAATATAAGCCAACCTGCCTGAAAGGCGACAGTTACAGGTCACCTTAAGGCCCTGTTCACATCTCAGTGTAGCAGAACTCGCATTCCCGCACACACAGTTTTTTTGTGCATTTTGGATCCTTTCTGCCAAAGGGCAGTCCATTCACTTGAAAGGAGCAATCCCCAAAGAAGCTCCAAAACTTTTTTCTGTAGCACCTTCTAGTGTGCTACTAGAGTAGTGTAGTGTACTGCAGGTAAAATCATTGTGTATGACTGTGTGAGTCTGTGATTGAGGTTGGGTTATTGCAATTCAGCTGGATGACCTAACAGGTTGTGGCTCTATCCTGACTTCTGACTCTGGAGGACTGTGGAAGCTTCCAGAAGTTTGTAATCAGGAAGGGGTGGAGACCTAATCTGTATGTTTATGGGAGTCTGACCAATCCCATATTTGGAGGCCCTGGTAGAGAGGTGGACTGGCCCATAAATATGGGAGAGTCAGGTTGACAGGGGAGTCGGTTGGAAGAAGGAGTGCTGAGGAGACTGTTTGTGCCTGGGAGGGGTTCCCTAGGTCAGGGGGGGCCTCCAGGCTGGGCTCAGGCTGGCTCAGGAGGATACATTCAGCAGTGCAGCATGAATGGGATTGGGACCTGGAGCAGTGGGAGCAAAGAGGACAGAGTGAGTACATCAGAACACCCAGGGATCCACAAGTGGAAAAACTGCCACATGTAGCAAGCTTACAAAGGACAGAGCTGGGCTCAGTTCTTTATCATTGTCCCGGCAGATATAACATACCCATAAAGTGACAAATCAAAATCATATATAACTAAAAATTACCAAACTGTGTCACCATTTTACATATTCAACAAACAACCGATTGTAACAAAAAATTATGTATTTGCAAAGTCCACAGTTTTTTATTGTAGCTCTTCTTTACTCATATGTACCGCCATTATGTATTTCAAAAATCCTTCAAGGAATCAAGTATTGTTAACGAACTCATTTTCCTCCTCTATGGAGAATCACTCTGCGACACCGTAAATCATCACCAAGTTGTGTATCCACCACCAAATTGTGCTAGCTTCAACTCATCAAAATATATTTCTATACGTTATAAACCAGCCACCAAGAGTTCCCTTCTGGGGGTTACCCTTATCAGCGTCGGAACACCGGCTCTTTATCCAGGAACTCCAGAATCATCAGAATATGAATACCGTCATAAACAGCAAGAAAAAAGGAAGAAGAGAGTTTGCATAGTTTGAAAACTTCAAAACTGCTTTAATAAAATGAATATTAAAAGCCACTCACATTTTTCAGTGTCATCACCGACACTAGTATAACCAGCTTTAACATGTATCAAGATCTCGCTCCGGGTCACAATGCCGCGAGTGTTCCCGATGTGCGCGGTGACGCCACATCCAGGGGACGTCCAGGGGGTCTACCCACGCTGCGATTGGCTCTCTGACATGCCGATCAGCAGGTTCTGGCAAGTGATTTACGGCCAGGACCGACTGATTGTCTGAGGTAGTGACAGGAGAGAGATTTGTGTTGGTAAACAACATAGCATTCTCTGCTGACAGTGGGGATGTGACAGTTTTTGTCACCCTGCTGTTCAGGGAGGCAAAATCTGTCACATCCCCTAGTAAAACAGCATACAGTCAACACATTACGCATAGTTAGGCACACAGTTAACCCTTTGATTGCCCAAGATCTTAACCCCTTCCTGCCCAGTGTCACTTGTACAGTGTCAGTGCATTTTATTAGCAATGACCACTGTATTCGTGTCACCGCTATAACTTGTTGATCGCTGTCATTATTAGTATTAAACAAAAAAATTATAGTACAGTATATTTACTGTCATTTCTAGAAACTATCATTTTCACGCAAGCCAATTAATTTTTTCTTTTACCAAAGGCATGCAGCAGAATACATTTTGGCCTAAATTTATGAAGAAATTTATTTTTTTATGTGATACTGTATATTTTATAGCAAAAAAAATGTTGTTGATTTTTGGTCTTTTTTCGTTAATAGCGCAAACAATAAAAAAAACCCATTAGTGATCAAATACCACAAAAAGAAAATACTATTTGTATGAAAAAAATGATATAAGTTAATTTTTTACAGGGTTGCATGACCGTGTAATTGTCAGTTACAGAAGCGCAACGCCTCATAGCTAAAGATGGCCTGGTCATGAAGGTGGGGGGGGGGGGTAAATCTCCTGCAGGGCAGAGCTTTTCTGAAAAATATCGCACATAATTGGCCTCAACAGACTTCTACAGGAACACCTGAAAAATGAGAATAACACCCATTGTTGATGTGATTTTGCAGCTAACAACCATCTCCTCTTTCTAATAAGTAGCTTTCCATTGGCTAAAACAAATATGCTCAAACCTAGGAACACATGAAAAATGGGCACAAAATGCTCAAAAATCACTCCAAAATGACATGAAAATGCTGAAGATTGAATCCAGGCTTAGAGGGAGAGACGAGGTATGTTTTATCTTGAAATAAACTTTAGTGTGTATTTTCTGAGAGACGAAAGCCACATATAATTTCTGAGTGCTAGAACACCAGTGTAGGCTGCAAATGTTGAAACTCAACCCAGGATTTACCCTGCAACAAACATTAGAAATTTGTCATTTGAGGTCCAAATGGAGAAACATTGTGAAGCATCTTTACAGTGTCATCTTCACAATCCTATTTAAAAATAATATGTTGCACATTCAAAATAGCGTGTGACCTTTTTTTTCATATTATTGAAAAAAGTTTGTTTTTTAATATTATTTATGCCATTGATTTTGTAGACGTGTTTTGAAAAATGTTTAGTTCTTTTACCTGGTAAATGTTTCTGCAATATAGCTATCAATAAAGAACTTGGTACTTTGTCAATCAGACCTGAGAAAGGGGTATCCAACCCTGAAATGTGTTGGCAGGGAAAACTCTTTCCTCTGAGCTGTGAGTCGCTGCACCAGAACAGCTTGACATTAGGTTCCACTTGTTCTTGCTGATCCTGGCATCCCTGAACGCACTTTAGTGAAGCCCCACCACTGGAATCCATACAAAGGATTGCTCTTTGGGTCACAAATAAGCACTGTTTATCCTACACATTTATGTGTGTGCTTATTTTTTGTTTTTCAGAGTTATCGAAAAGCTTTTGTTGGCTATATTTCGTTTACGGTATTGGTGGTGGTTTCTAAAGTATAGGGCAAAGCTGAAAGACCCACATGATGTATCCAGTTATTTAGTAGATCCTTCTTTTTGAACTTATTTTAAGATCATAGTATCTTAATAATTACTTCCCACCCGGCCTATAGTAAAATGACAGCCGGGCGAGCCTCTCATCCCTCCGGTAGGGCGTCATATGGCAACTTTCCGGGAACGCGCTTTGCGTGTGCCCGCAGGGCTGCGCTGTGGCGAGATCTGCCACCAGCTGTGTACCTCGGACACGGCCGATGACAGATCTGTGTACTGTCCCCGTTGCCAGTAACATGCAACAACCAATCACAACAGGTCACATGACAGTTGTATACAATGGATGGCTTCCTTTCATGCCATCCATTATATACAAGTGTGTCTACCTGTGAATGGTCACAGTGATCACATGCACAGGCTGGGCCAATCACAGCCCATCTGTGTCATGGGATTAGCCGTGACCAATCACAGCTAATCACAAAAAAAAACCTGAATGAATCGATTTCATTCAGTTAAATGCTTGCTTATAGCAAAGAAATTCTTTGCTATAAGCAATCAAATTGTGTAAAAAAATAAAATACTGATCACTTCTCCAAAGTAGTACAATGTTACTGTGGTAACATTATTCTACTTTGGTCATAGTGTAATATGAAAAAAAATCTTAAAAAAAAGTAATAAAAAATAAACAAATAATAGAAAAATAAAAAAAATGAAAAAAAAGTCACTTTTTTTTTTCCGTACTGTCACCAGGCAGTGCCCCTGATCACCGCCACACCAGTGATATGATGACGCTGTACTGCACTGGTGACAGTATGTAAAAAAAAAATTGTGAAAATTATTTTTTTTATTTCTTCATTTTCCGAAAAATTATGACAAAAAAATTACAATTTCAAAAAACTCGCCATGCCTCTTATGAAATACGTCAGACTGTCTACTTTGCAAAAAGGGGTCATTTGGGGGATATCTATACTTTTCTGACATTTTTGGCCTCAAGAAATTAGATTGGCTGTCAGTACTTCAGGATTGAACTTTCCTACAGAGCAAATAATGAATATTGATGTGGGTTATTTTCACCAAAGAAACACCCCAGTGGTGATTAAATACCACCAAAAGAAAGCTCTAGTTGTGTGAACAAAATGATAAAATGTTAGTTTCGGTACAGTGTTGCATGACCACGTAATTGTCATTTAAAGTGTGAGAGCGCTGAAACCTGAAATTTGTCCGGGGCAGGAAGGGAGTAAAAGAGCCCGATACTGAAGTGGTTAAAGTGAAGGTTAAAATCTGTTGCGTACCTTACTATGCATTGACATATAGCTATGCTGTTCTTCAAAAAACAGACTAACCTTGACATTAAAATGAATTGACCCGCTCTACACTACAGAGCTGTGTTGATGTGCTAAATTCCATTAACAGAATTCATCATTACTAGTACATGTGTGGAAAACAGAAATTATCATTTTCGAGGGAACATTGAACAGTTTTGTAAACAACCTCATGTAAGTGACATTAGCCATTAGCCAGAGTAAAATACATAATGATGTGTATGCATAGCATGAACTTGCATGAACCCTAATTTGCTATAGTGCCCTTGGCATTGGTCACACGGTCTTTGTTAATTCTAGAGATCAAGTTGGACTGATGTTAGATAGGCTGACTGGCTTAATGTTTTCCAAGATTCTCTAGCAGAAATCACATTATTAAAATGTTACTAAACCCACAACAGTAAAATCAGTCTTTATATGCAGTAAAGCATGTTTGTTATACTCACCTAAGGGGTTAATCCTCCTCATTGTGCAAAAAGGCTGTTCAATCTTTTCTTCTCTGCCCCTCCTCTTGTTGAAATGACCACCTGATACAGACTGAATCCGTAGTCACATGCACATGCTCAGTTTAGTGTGTATTGCTAGAGAGGTTATATTTTTTCTTGGGAAAGTGCATGTGATCAGCACTGTCCAGACAGAGGTCAGCGCTGTCCAGACAGAGGTCAGCGCTGTCCAGACAGAGGTCAGAGGTTTCACATCCTCCTAGAGCAGAAAGAAAACTCCTCCTACAAGCTTTAACCAGTGATCTACTGAAGTCACAAGACTGCTCTAACTTCTGATGAGAAAAGGTATTTAGCAGTTTATTTAAATAAAGGAATGCGCTAAAACCACAAACTATTCCTAATTTAGTGTAGAAACATTAGTGCAAAAGATATATATATCTAGTCTCAATTAATATCAAAAAATATCAAAATTATGTGCAAAACTATTTTTTAGTGCATAAGTAATTTAAATAATTAAATTTGTGAATATAAAAATTGTCCAATTCTGAATTTCTTCAAATGTCCAAACAAATATTTTTCAAATTCAGGTGCTCTCAAAGAAATTGTGCCAAAATCCACCACCAAAGTAAAGTTGGGTAACTCACCAGAGCTCCATGCTGATCAATCTCTAGATCAGCAAAAAACGCTTTTTGCTCTGGGAGCAGATGCAATGAATCAACTTCTCAGGTGTGATGATCAATAGCTACACAATCATCCATAAGGTAGGTATCCACCACTCAATATAATGGTTCCAGGAGCATTATATCACTCTCTCTTTTTATATCTCTCCACCGAGGTCATGTTTGGGAATGAAAGAGAAAATCATGGTGCAGCCAGTTTTTTTATAAAAGTATCCAACAATTTAATAAAGATTTACACTCACAAAAAGGGTGTCTTCACCGACACCAGTATAACAGCATAAAACAGCAAATGGTATAACAGTCTCCTGTTCCCCTCACACTCACTACAGCGCTCGTGACTCAATCTTCTCCACAGACGTCAGCATCCAGTAAGCCAAGCCCTACTAGTTTCGTCATGAATGACGTCTTCAAGGGGCGGTGAAGACACCCTTTTTGTGAGTGTAAATCTTTATTAAATTGTTGGATACTTTCATAAAAAAACTGGCTGCACCATGATTTTCTCTTTCATTCCCAAACATGACCTCGGTGGAGAGATATAAAAAGAGAGAGTGATATAATGCTCCTGGAACCATTATATTGAGTGGTGGATACCTACCTTATGGATGATTGTGTAGCTATTGATCATCACACCTGAGAAGTTGATTTATTGCATCTGCTCCCAGAGCAAAAAGCGTTTTTTGCTGATCTAGAGATTGATCGGCATGGAGCTCTGGTGAGTTACCCAACTTTACTTTGGTGGTGGATTTTGGCACAATTTCTTTGAGAGCACCTGAATTTGAAAAGGATTTGTTTGGACATTTGAAGAAATTCAGAATTGGACAATTTTTATATTCACAAATTTAATTATTTAAATTACTTATGCACTAAAAAATAGTTTTGCACATAATTTTGATATTTTTTGATATTAATTGAGAATAGATATATATATCTTTTGCACTAATGTTTCTACACTAAATTAGGAATAGTTTGTGGTTTTAGCGCATTCCTTTATTTAAGTTATAGCACTAAGAAATTTAATTGGTTTCTTTGAGGTGGAATTGCTGCTTTAAAGTATTAAGGGTGTGGCGCTTTTATTACACTTGTGATTTAGCAGTTTATAGCTACTAAAATAATTGCATTTCCATGTTCTGTGTACTTTGGGAGACCAGATATAGTGAACGCAGGGTGTTGGGTTTAGTATCACTTTAAGGTGAGGAGTCATACAGTGACTTTACAAAGTGAGATAGGATTCACCCTATTATAGAAAAGATAGGAGTTTTGAATCTTTGTTAACTTTTAATTGCAGTATAGAGATCTTATATTAAATACTAATTATTATATATAGTATTTTAGTGACTTCTTATTTTGAGTAATTGATATTACCTTGAACTAATTTAGTGACGTGATGTGCATTTTTGTTCTGTATCATATTTACATCATACATTGATTTGTAGATTCTCTCTTTATTGGCTATAAATTCCTGAAAGAACTCAAGTTCATCAGCTTAAAGTATATGTAAATCCTCACCTTGTAAAACAACCCATTCAGTTTCAAATAGGAATGAAAGGCAAAATATTTTTGTATACATATAAAAAACATTATAAATGCATTATTTTTAGTAAGTGATCACATACCCTCTGAGCTCATTATGCAGCTGAGAACATAGAGCTTGGGGGCGAGAAACAGTAGGACACTGATCTTCCCAGGGAATGGCTGCGCAGGGGCGTGTCAGCAGAAGTCTGACTATTGGAGGAGAACGCACTGAGTTCCTAGCACAGCCAGCAAACTGACCATGCTGTGCTGTCATGCCCAGTGTTGTCAGTTTTTATTAGGAAAGCAGAGGGACTGGCGGGAACACCAGGGATTTCACACAAAGTAAGCAATACAAAGACAATACAAACACGGGATACTTTTCATAAAGTACATGGTACAGCAGGCACATATCAGGAATGTGAAATGTTGGGTTCACATATTCTTTAATCCACAAGGACAGGTTTTATTATTCCCCTATTAAAAACGTTTTTTCAAAAAGGCACCTTACAGCAGTATGAAAGCCTTGACATGTTTTGCTCTATAGTGCTAAGTCATAAAGCTCATCAGTCAGGAGCACAGTATCTCTACTTATAACAAACCCTCAACTTTCCCAAATAACAATAGACTCTGACAACATGGTTGCTAGGTGGCCACCCTATGATAGTGAGGGGATTGGGTTATCCATATCTTCAGTTTTTTGGCTCTTGTGATTTAGCTGACCCTAGACAAAAGATATGCATTGCACTATGGATAGTTATAGCTGGCAGTGATCTTGTAAAGGTTTTGACCAAATGTTTCTAACTTGCAAACCCGCAAATATCCACTATACTGTATATTGAGCAAGCCCATGAAAATGGTGAACACGAACCTTATCCTTGGTTGTAAAGTACTTAAGTGTAGCACTGACTGTGTACATCTCACAGCTATCCAAAAAGGGAGCAGATAGGTATGGTGACTTCACTGGCACCTCCTGGAAACATTGAAAGCCAAAATAAGGTTTTTTTTTTTTGCAACAGCTTTATGTTTAAATTGCCTTTGTAGGCACTTTGGGGGTTGGGGGGTTTCAATAGAGTAGACCTTCTCATGGCAATGTGCATCAGGACAGAAGTTTAAAGTTGGAAGGAGCATAGTCACCCTACAACACAGTGCCCAAGCCAGAACTTTTATATTTGTAGCCAGGTGCTTGGCTAGATGAGGGAGCAACTACAAGGACACTGTGTTGCTTAGCTCTATGCTTCTATCGGACTTTAATGCTGACTCAGTCAATGTTGTCCAGCCTCCAGTCAGCAGAGGGAGCTAGCAGGCATAAAGGAATCTAGAGACTTTGAGGCAAACCATACTGAACTATTGGAGATGACGTCTGGGGAAAAGACTGAGCTATGTGAATGAATAGGATGGCAAACAGCAATCCCCAGAGAGTGACTCTTAAGAGGACGTGAGTGCGGATGCTCTTTTGCCGAGAGGGAACCAGAACGGTACACAACTCTGCTGCACTTTGTGCTGTTACCATCCGCATCCTGAAACCAGAAACCACATACCGGACAGCTGGGTGCTGGAGTCGCCAAGAGAAATATTTGCCCTGAACACAGAGCCAGAGGGATTGCTGACAGCCAAATATCCAGATCGGGGTTTGCTGTGTGCCTGGAACTGGTGAGCGGCCACTTGTGGTGTTTTCATTTTGCCACTGCTAGCAGAAAGTGTGGGTGGGGGGGGGAGGGCTGACCATCTACCTAGTAGCTTCAAACCACTGCATGCAGAGCTTTAAAGAAATGGTACTTATCTGCACCACCCTAAAGAATGGGCCCCACCGAATAGCTGGCAGAAGGTCGAGAACCAGGGAACAACTATTTGCTGACTGCTTCACAGGCCATACATTTAGTTGCTCATAGTCAAAAGGTACCCCTTGTAGTTTTTATATATATTTACAGAGTGGAACTTTGAGGCCTTTACTGACTACTGACTGCAGAGAAGCAATTGTATATCTTTATTAACACTGTTCATTGCAGATATTGTTTTTTGTCAGATTTATGCTCTTGTGGTACAATTACTAAGATTGAGCTGCTACAATTCAATTCTCATAGCTGTTAAGTTATTGAGAGTAAAAAAGGGCTAAGTCCAGGGGCGGACTGACCATTCGGGCTCTCGGGCACTGCCCGAGGGCCCAGGGTCAGTAAGGGGCCCCATGAGATGCCCCTAGTACCTTTCATAAGCTGTTTGGGTTGTGGTTTGAGTGTGGGTGAGGACACAGGGGCCCCATGATCCCCTATTGCCTGGGGGCCCCATGAGTTGTCAGTCTGCCCCTGGCAACGTCCGTTGACTTATTCATTCATGCATGATTATTTACCTTTAATTTGTGCCAATATACATGCTTTACCTGCAGTCAAGCAGTCTGTTGTTTATTTCCTGCTACTTTATCGCAGTTGTGTACAGATGTCATAAAGAGTTCATGCCTGTGCTCAAAGTACTGCGCATGTGCACAGAATTATCCAAAGAACCATGCACAGATTCAGGACCATGTGCACATCTACACAAACCCTGATTCTGTGCACAGTTATGTAGTCTGTTCTGTGCGCATGCGCAGTTCTTTGAGAACTGACATGAATTTGGTCTTTCTAACAGCAGGTTAGAACACTGATATTTGTGCATATCTAGGTATTTGTAGCATTGTGGCATAAGAATTGAGAACCTGATATACAAAGCGGCTCCTTTACGGCTATGGAATATATATCAGTATCACCAGCTGGTATTTTCATAAAAGCTAGCAATTAAAAAAAAAAGGCTTTACATATTGAAAGTACACATTGAAAGTAGACATTGTCTACTTGTCAGGATATGCAATTGTCCAATTCCCAGGTAAGGTATGGAAAGCAAAGCTCCTCCCTTATCTCTCAGCACAAGCTGCAGAAATCAAAGCCCTGACCCATACCTGTGAATTATTTGAAGGGAAATATGTTAACATTTACATAGATTCCAAATATGCATTTGGTGTAGTACATGACTTTGTTAAGATTTGGCAGCGAAGGGGATTTGTTACAGCAGATAGAAAAGGTATTTCTCATGCATCTTTAGTAAATGATCTTTTAGAAGCCATACACAAACCCCGTACTATTGCTGTTATCAAACATAAAGCCCTCAAATCTGTGCTGCGGTAGCACGAGCAGTTTACCACTGGAGCTTTGGGAGCTCGCGGGGTTAAACAGAACCTAGGTTCATTTTAAGAAATGTGTGTTGCAGTGTTCCCAAAGTACTTTGAACTGTATGTCATTGTATGCAGGAAGAGGGTCCTAAATTGATGTTCCTGACACACATGATATTAACATGTTAAAGCTTTTATTAAATTAAGTTCTGTGAATTGCAGTGCCGGGGTACATTTTCCTTTGTGCCCTGTCTGTGTGCAGAGATCCATACATCTGAAAATCCTTTTATAGGCTGATATCTGTCTGCAACAACTGATTGATAGCTAGCTATTCAATTGCCAACATCTTAGTTACGTTTGTCTTTTAATTGGGGTAATTTCCTTTTTTAATGTTTAGATTGGGGTGATTAGAGCGTATCAAGCAGATCTTGCTGACAGTCTGATTAAGAATGTCTGTTTTTTCCAGCTTAACACAGCATACCCTCACAATCAGAGGCGCATCTACCAGGAGGCAAACAAGGCATTTGCTTAGGGCAGCAATTTTTAGGGGGGGACACTGAAGAAGGGGCCTGGTGAGCAGCGGCAGACAGAGCCATGTAGGGCCGCCATCTGAGTGGTACCACGAGTAGTCCTGTAGGTGGCCCGGACAGCAGGAGGATCGGTGTGGTGGGGGAGAGCAGTTGCAGAAGAATGCACTGTGTATCTCTCCCTCCTGCAGCTGAAAGCCGGATTCAGGTTATTACCCCTCTCCCTCCCATCAGCTTTCTGCTGCTGGAGGGAGAGACAGACCTGGCCGGATGGAGGGGGTACCCAGGTGTTCCTGAGTGGCCGCTCTCATATGCTGCACGGACGACAGGAGGGAGAGCCCAAAAGAACAGAACACAGCTCACCTCCTCCTGGCTCTTTCCTCTCCTCCACTTTTTCTAGGCAGCACAAAGCCTAAATACATCACTGCTCACAGTAGGTGCATTGCAACTCCCCCCACTGTATTCTATATATCCAAAAAGTATTTGCCCTTTTCCTCATTAAATACAGTATATGAAAAATATTAGTTTTATTGGTAGCATCTGCAGTGAGTGTTTGGTAGTCCCCTGTAATAAATGTCTGATTCATTTTATTAACATTCAGTTTCTTAGGCACAAATCCTCCCCGCTGCAGTTATGTTCCTCTCTGACATGTGCAGCAGAGAGGGCTAGTACCTCAAGTGCATACTGGGCCATCTACAGCCAGTGGTACATCCTCCACACCCAATAGTCCATTGGAACAAATAAAAAGCCCTTCCATCCCTGTATATGTTTGTGTCATCTTGATCTTGTAAGGCAGGGATAGCCTTACAGGAAAGTGTTTTGCATACAATAAGATATGCATTAAATTTAAAACCAAGAGGTACAAGAGCATAAAGTATGAGTAAAAAGTTTATGTAAAGCACCAATGGATACAGAAACAACTACCAGGGTCAAACAAACCAGTAAAGATTATAATATACATCTTGGCAGGGACTATGATCACCTAAATAATTGTCTCCACCGCCAGCCATCAATGAACATAAAAGTACAGTAAAAGGGTTTACTAGGCAGTGCAGAGTCAGCCTCCCCATAAGTCAGTATGCACCCCGAGGGAGGAACACGACTCTATAAGCAGTCAGATGGGTCATGGAAGACCTAACTAAGAAGCAAAGAAGAAAGCTGCCACTGAACTAAATATTAAACTATAACAACAGAAATTAAGGAAAAAGAAAACAGAGAGAAAGAGAAAAAAAAAGAAAGAAGAGAGAAAGAAAGAAGAAAAGAAGGGGGAGGGGAAGATGGGTTACAGGAAGAATTGGAAACGAGATTTGGAGGTACTGTGATGCAGACTATCAAAAGGTCCACACCCCAACAACTTGGGAGGGCAGTGTGGAAGATACATTTAGAGTAAGAGGAGGTGGAAACTTTGATTATTCGAGATCTTACAGGGAGTGATACTACATTTATGAGGTCTGGTACTAGAGTAACCACAAAGATGAATCTGTCATGTCACGTGCACTCCAAAAGAGGGCATGATTGAAATAATATCACTAAAGTCTGTAGTGTCGTAAAATGTCTCCAGAAGTACTATGTTTTGTATAAGGACTCTATTCTACTTTTTGAAATATGGATAAGCTCCTCCATGTCAGTCACATCGTTCAGTCTTGTACACTAGTCTTTAAGGCCAGTTCACACCACATAAATTGGCCCCGGGTGCGTTCCGGATACATTTTTGCTTACAGTTCACACCACACTCTGTTCTGGTTTGTTTTTGATGTGTTTTGCTATGTTCTGTGCAGACAAAATCCAGCAATTTCTGAACCGGAAACTGACTGAAACTGACTGTACTGATGTGAACTAGGGTCATTGGAATATATGGAAAACACTGTGCATGCATTTTTGATGCAGAAAAAAAATGCACTGGACTGCATCTGGTGTGACCCAGCCCTAAGGGTTGGGCTGCATTGCTGCATCCAATAGACGGGTATACACATCTGAGCTGCCACCATGTGCATGATCAGATACGTACTATAAGATTTACCAAGAACCATTGAGTAATGGAGTATATATTGGGTCGTGGAGAAGTCAAGGAGATACACTATATTGCCAAAAGTATTGGGACACATGCCTTTACATGCACATGATCTTTAACCACTTCCAGTCCGGACACATTTACCCCCTTCCTGTCCAGGCCAATTTTCAGCTTTCAGTGCTATCACAAATGAATGACAATTGCGCGGTCATGCAACATTGTACCCATATGAATTTTTTAGCATTTGTTTGAGACAGATAAAGCTTTATTTTGGTGGTATTTATTCACCACTGGGATTTTTTAATTTTTTTTGCTCTGTAAATGAAAAAGTCCACAAATTTGGAAAAAAAGTGTTTTTCTTACAACATTTTGCAAATAAATAATATTTCACCATAAATTTTGGTCAACATTTATTCCGTTATCTTTTTAGTAAAAAAAAAAAAACCCAAATTAGTTTATAACCAAAAATGATAATTTTTAAAGATTTGTTTTATTTTTTTATATTATTATTTATGTTGGGTTTTTTTTTACATACTGTCACCCTAGCAGTACAGTGTCATCATGGTGACACTGTACTACTTGTGGGGGGTGATGAAGATTTTTTTTTTTTTTTTACACTGATTGCTTTTACACCCATAAAGGCTGTAAAAGCAATAATTTCTCCTTCTTTCTAGCTGCATTCTTGCAGCCATTGAGAACTACTGTGTGAGCTGTGATTGGTCACAGCTTGTCACATGGTACAAGGCTGTTGTGAATAGCCTTTTACCATGTGACCTCACACGTAGTAAGCAATGATGTCAGAAGTGACATCTTGCTTACTACTCTGCATGTGATCACTGATTGGCCAATCAGTGATCATACGATCGGGACCTCGCAGAGAGGTCCCATCTGACGATCGGTGTTCCACTGTGAACCGGATCACGGTGCTACGTGCTCCCAGGGAGCCTGCACAAGCAGGGTGCGGGGAGGCCGCCTGACCCTGCACTGCTACCGTCCAGCCGTTTATATACAACGGCCGGACGGGAGGTGGTTAATGGCATTCCAGTCTTAGTCCGTAGGGTTCAATACTGAGTTGGCCCACCCTTTGCCGCTATAGCAGCTTCAACTCTTCTGGGAAGGCTGCCCACAAGGTTTAGGAGTGTGTCTATGGGAATGTTTGACCATTCTTCCAGAAGCACATTTGTGAGGTCAGGCACTGCTGTCGGACAAGAAGGCTTGGCTCGCAGTCTCCACTCTAATTCATCCCAAAAGTTATTTTATGCACCTGTGGCTATGGAGATGATTGGAAAACCTGAATCCAATGATTTGGAGGGGTGTCCCAATACTTTTAGCAATATAGTATAGCTTGTGACTCTAGAAACTATACTATGAACTTGAGTCCAAAATGTCTGTGGATAGGGGTAGGTCCACCAACTGCAACCAAGTCCAACTGAGTACCCTTTTCCACCACATCAGCAGCGATCCAATACTTAGGGGTTTATTTTGTGAAGCAAAGCAGGTATTCCATACCATCTAGAATATAATTTGTAGTTGTGCTCCTGAGTGGAAATGTTCAATGAGCCTTTATGAATAGATGTATATACAGATCACCAGTCCTCTGTCAAAAGGCCCAATTCTATATCTTTTCCCCAGGTGTTTGCAACTGCGGCTGTTTTGATAGGTATTTGTGAAATAAGTACATTGCATACAGTATGGTTTAATGAGATGGCTTTGTGGGTTTTGTGAAGTACACAGTTTTGTCAAAGGTGTTATGAGGCTGCTAAAGCCTGCCTGGTTTTTCGAGTGATTCAAAAAGTGTCTCTGGAAGTACGGCCATAAGGGAAATAGGGCTTTGGAGGGCAGGACACTAAAAGTCCGTCTCTGTAGAAAAGTCCTCTGCTCATAAAAAATGCCTGCTCAGGAGATCGTACTAAAGCCACATTGTCTAAGACAAAAAAGTGTTGCAATCCAGGTGAGTTAGAAGATATATAGGTCATCAGACATGGTACAATAAACAAAGTAGACAATTTAGCAATAGTGCAGAAACAATGCAAGATCAATTCAATGAATGGATAGTCAGTTAAGTCAATATGGGCATCTCTGCATTTTTGTCCATGGTATTATTTCTAAAAAGCCTGGAGTAAAGGATTTCTCCAGGTTTGCCCAGTCTTTAGAAGCAATATCTAAATGCCAGTCCACAAGTCTGACAAGCTGGCAGGCTTTATAATAGCATTTCATGTCTGGGAGGCCAGTACCTCCTCTTGCCTTGGAAATTGAGAGCTGTGTAGAGCTAATTCTCAGGGTCTTTGCTTTCCAGAAAAAGGTACTAAATGTTTTACATAATACAGCAAAAAACGTAGTTTGATAGGGATGGCTTGCAATATGTATAGGAATTTGGGTGTTACAGTCATTTTTAATGCTGCTCTCCTGCCAAACCTTAAAAAAACAGTCTATCGTAAGTTTTTATATCTTGTTGCAGTGTCTTCAGTAAGGGTAGGTAATTCCATGATCTTTGAGGTTGTGAGGAAATTGTATCCCTAAATATGTGATAGCTTCTATCTTCCAGATGAATGGAAAGTTAGCTTGACAGCGTGAAACTAACAGAAAGGGCATGTGACTTACAGTAGAATAAATAATTTTCAGGTTTGACTTAGCACCAAATAACTTCAGCTCTCTTAATATATTGGGAATACATGAGGTTTGGAAAGGAATAGCACTATGTCATCTGCGTAAGCTGCTGTTTTATATCCTTTTCCGCAATTGTAATTCCTTTAATGTCAGCACTTAAGCAGATACATCGAAGGACTCTAATGTCAAGACAAAAAGGTTTGGAGATAGGAAGCATCCCAGTCTGGTGCCATTATTTATTGTCAAGACATTTGATACAGTAGGTGTCCATTGACTTTCACTCTGGTTTGTTGTGTTGTGTACAGAGCTGATATTCCCTCTCGCATTTTCCCCAGAAGCCACTATGAGCAGAGACTGTCACCATGTAGTCTCAGGCAACTGTATCAAACACCTTCTCTGCATTCATGAATAAGAAGAAGCCCTGCTTGCCATTTTAGTGAGCCAATGATGGATATTCAGGGATTTAATTGTATTGTTGTGGGCCTCCATACTAGGGATGGTGATTTACTTTTACTTGCTGCCTGACTTTTTTGTAAAAAATATCATGGAGACCCACAAAATACCTACTAGACTCTTATCGTCCATGACCAGGAACATATGGTCCAGTAAGCATGGGCAAGGACTGTGCATATTCTTCACGGCACACTGGGTTAATCTTCTGGCCACTGGGAGAGATGCAGGTTAACACACACCACTGGAGCTGGTGGTACACATGCACGCCTCACTGGAAAAAAAGAAAATATAATATTTAAAATAAAAAAATGGCACTTACCTTTGGTTAAAAAAAAAAAAATCAGAACAGTACAAAACCCCCAACATGACATCTTTTTTTTTTTTTCCCTAGGGATTCTGCCAGTTATTATACATACTTTTTGTTCCAGGATGACAATACTCACTCACCCTTCAGAATACAGAAGACAAGTAGGACAATAGAACCCTATCCTTCTCCTATGGCCCATATCATAGAGGGGTGGGGTTCTTCTGACAAGAGTCAGCACAAGCAGAGCAACGACAATTATCAGCTCACAAAATTTCTGGAAGGATCAACAGGCAATTTTTGCACTTATAAGATATAACAAAACACTGTCAGTAGGGTATTTAGCAGAACAAAAGAGAGCAAGTAAGAAAAGCTCATTGTTAAATTTTATACATACTGAAAGCATACAAATGTACAACATGTCAATTTAGGCGTACAGTAAAACTGACTATTCATGTGTCTGTTGTTAAATTATGTAGCACCAAATAAAAGGAAACTTTTGCCAACGTAAGCATGGCAGCCCATCCAAAACCTAATGGAAAATAGGCAGAATACAATTACATACACTATAACAATGACGAGGGTTTGGATAATATTTGCAGGAATAGTTCATGGATAGAGTCCACCTGGGAGCCTCTCTTGATGATATTAGCAGAATTAGCATTTCCAATATTTTTCAGTGTTTGGAGCCATGTAAAAACATCTCTCTGTGTCCAGATGTTTGACACATTCTGTCCAGGGAACTTATGATTAGCTCCCAGTAGAGCGGTCAAGTGATGTTTACAGCTGGATCAAGGACTCTGCCCGGGTGAATGAAACGCATTAAGTCCATGCCAAGCTGTCAGTCATGCACTCACTACCATTGCTTTGGGCTCTAAATTGTTAGTATTATTACTGGCTATGGTTTTAATAGTATTAACACATCGACCAAGAAAACCAGTAGAATATATTCTTCTAAAAAATACTGGAGGATATAATAAAACAGATGATCATACTGTGCAGCTTTCAGCAACTGTATACAGCCAGTGGCTAAAAAATCCATAGAGGCACCAAAAGTATTATCTGTGTCTATCCCAAACAGCAGTAATTTTCCTGTAATAGAGTGGTAGCTTCTTCTCCGGTACTGATCAGTATTTGCAACCAAATGATCTGATAACATCACAGGAAGACTGGATGTATAAAAAGTTGACATCATGCAAGGTATACTGTATAAAGTGGACCTTCACCCTCCCCACCTCTTTTTCGTCATTCAATTCCTACACCCTCCCTTCTTTCTTTCTTTCTTTCACAAATCTGACTTTTTTTTTTTTCTTCTCTCCTCCTATTTAGGGGAACACATCCCCACGCTTCCTGGGTTCTCGCCTAAGTGAGAATAACATATTCAGCTGGCTGCAATCTCCTGGGATACTTACATTATGCATCCCAGAAGGCTTTGGGGCACTATGCAACACACGTAATGCAGACTTTAGATGTCAACTGTCTTTTTCTGGAAACATGCTTATGATGCTTATGTGCATCATCAGGGGACTAGCTACAAGAACACAGAAGAGATAGTCAGCTTCCAATGATATCATAGAAGAAGATGGTGGCGCAGGACTAAGTAACCAGCTGATGATGGTCAGATTCCTGCAAAACACCACTGGAAATGCTTGCATGTCACTATGTTTTTTGTCAAAACCCAGTGAAAAAAATGTATGAATGAAAAAAAAAACATGGGGGGTTGAAGTGCTTGCGTTCTGGGTATACATCCCTGAACGCATACTGCCCTAAACATTAGTATCATTATTCACAGAGTTTTACAGTTTAACCCACACCAAAATGCCACGATCTTATGCATTGGGGCTAAACACTCTGTCTGCATGAAGTCTGAAAAAGAACAGAACTCTAGAAGCTGTGCCAAAAAAAAGCCAGGCAGGGGGAAAAGAAGTAGTCTCGAATATTTCCTGTGGCCTCCCTGCACCTGATCTTTTCCCCATTATTGACTTACTATGTCTTATTCTAACAGACTTTTAGCAGAGGAGACTGTTATTATGTTAAATTCTGCTTAATTAATTTGTTTTTCCCCTTTTTTCTAATGTTTGAGGCCACTGTGTGTTTAACAAAGTAGGCTCTGGTAATATAATTTTTACATTTTTTATATTTATATTTTTTTTAGCTATGTATGTCTACTCACTAATGGGATAGGCAGGTAATATAAATACTCTTTACAATTAGGATGTATATAGTTCATTCCCCACTAGGGGGCAGGGTAAGCAGGGTAGATATAGGGTATGATTAACCTCTTGGCGCCGGCGCACGCAATTGTGCAGCCTGCCAGCGTCTGGGCCTTGACGCCGAGCGGCTGCACATTTGCGTGCAATTAAGAAAAACATATGTGCTGAGAGTGCATGCCCTGCACACTCCCAGCACACATGTCCAGTACTCACGGAAAGGTCCCGATCTCCTCTTTCGATCAGGACCTTTACCGATCATGTGACCGCCGTGACAGCAAATCACGGCGGTTACATGACCCTAACACCCCCTCCCCACCTCCCGGCTTCTGAAACCCTTAAAGGGTTGGGAGGCACAGGCGCCAAGGGGTTAAAGTGAACATACATCTAAGGTTGACTCTATATGGTTGATATGCCATGCTAATGGTAACTAATTGATTGATTTAAGCACGTGGCAATATGTAACACCAAATGTACCCAGCAATATTGTGTCATTACATGATTAAAATGGACGTCCAGCTGGTGGGTAATAAATACCACTAGCAATATGGCGGAATTTTCACTTCCTGAAGACTATCTTTGATCGTAACGCGTCGAAGTTCAATGACACAACTTCCACTGATGCTCCAAGGAGCACTTAGCCTAGCAGCTTCCATTTACACAAATAAGGCTGAGTACACCAGGTGCCGGGCAGAGGCACTATATTTGTGAATGTGTTTTTTATACTTATCTTAAACAAAATAAAATATATTATGGTTTTACATTAGGGGATTCCCCTTCCTGTTCTTTTTGTGATACATCTTCTCCGAGACTGCTAGACCTGGAGACATTGATCAACTTCATTGGGAAATGCCCCACAAGCGCTGTAGACCACTCTAGAAATAGATGGCCATCTACTGAGGGTGAGTTTTAGTCTATGTGGGGCACTCTGAGCACTGATGTATGGAGCACTATGAATGCGTTGAATAAGTGAACGACTGTAATAAAGTTGGAACACGAGCAAAGGCACCTTATTTCACAATTTGGGACTATAATGGCAATCATGTTGTGAATTCTGTGATGGTGTAGCGATTATGCACATATTTAATGTTTGATTTACAGATCTGGGATTATAATCTATGGTAAAACGTGTTGAATCTTTGAGACTGTATAGAGGATATGCACATATGTTATGTGTAATGTAAATTCCCATTTCTAGATGTTCCCAATAGCATGACAAATTGTTGCTTTTTTTTTACTTCAGTTCCACTTTAAAATTGTTTTGTTTTTGAGTTATAAATTGTTGACCCGGAATTTTTCATGCCAAACCTTGTAAATAAATTTAATTATATGCTGAACATTAGTAATAAAAACAAAATTACATTTTATTCTAAAATGAGCACAGGCAGCAAGTAAACACACTTATAGTCAATCATTTTGATTATTTTGAAAGTGCTAGATTATAGGAGTCTCTCCATGCTCAATGCGGAACCTTTTATTGGACTTCAAATTACTGCATTTTGTAAATAACAGGATGCTGCTATTGAAAATAAAATGCACTGATTTTGCTTTTACTTGAAAATAGAAATGAAAAAAAAACAAGGACTACAAACTGTATTGTGCTCAAGAATTGGCCAGCCTAATAACAATCCATCCCTCAGCTCCACAACCCTACATTCTAAATAGTAAAGAAGGGATTAAAGTATATGTATACCTGTAATAAAAAATGTTGGGTGCAATAACTAAAAACAAGTCTTATACATGCACACAATCAACATGTAGACATGCAGGTACTTTTAGTCAGCATTTAAACCATTAAATGTTCTATGCATGTTGAAAACCAACTACTAAATAAATACCTGCCCCGGCACATCATAGCATTCACCCGGCACTCCAAGAAATAACAGAATCCAACTGCAAAATTCTTGCACTATCAAAACCTCCACTTTTATTATCACACAACACACAGGAGGATATATCTTATAGTCATCACAATCTGCATAATAACACACACCAGTAAGAGTGTGAGCATTACAGCATGAAATAGACACATCATTTGACAGCATAACAGCATAGAATTAATACAATACCAAAGCTATGTGGAAGCTGGGAAGAACAAATACCATCGGAACCAAACTGCCCAAGGGGTCACGGGGAAGCCGTAGGCACGACCAGTCGATTAGCCCATATAGCTTTGGCAAAATTCCCAGCGTCAGAGCGTCCTCTGAGCACTAAGGGGGGGGGGCTTCTACTGGTCTCGCCAGACCGCCACCTTACAAACCCATTTTCTGGAAGCTGTCCAATAGTGGGCGGTGCCACACCCAGCATAGGAGGGGCTAGCAGAAGCGAGGATAACAGAGTCACCTTCAACCACCATGTTCGTTATCTGAAAAGTCACACTTTTGCTTCTTATCTACCCCAAAACCTCTTCTCATCTCCCCCAGACTTTCTAACTTAGATGTCCTTAAACAGGTTTTTATCTCCTAATGTGAGGTTATTAGATGTCATAAACACGGTTTATTCCATAAACAAGGTTTTATCTTGCTCTTAGCAGAATATCTTGTGACTTTATTGCTTTGACCTGGAGAAATGATACATCAGTCACCTCTCATGCCCCTGGCATTTGGGCAATGATGCTTTATTGTAAAAATGACCCAAGAAACAAAGGGTCGAAAGCCAACACATTTCATAGGCATTACAATACCCCAATTTTTTTGTTTGTTTTTATAGAGTAGGTAAGGGCAACAGTAACTGTAAATTTAGTGTTCACTTTCTGTTTCCAGTTGGGGTGTTCTCTCTTCACTTCCTGTACCAGAGACACAACAAGAAGAGGAAATCCCCCAAAAATCTGGGAATTTCCTCTCTTAGATGATTGTCACTAGAACAGGTGTCCTCACTGGATGATTTTCCCCCACTTCTTGTTCTTTAGGTAACTCCAAGGGCTCGTTCTTACATGCGGCAGTGCTTATTCCTGGTAAATCGCTCTTCAGAGAGCATTTGACAGGTGGTGAGAATGCAATATGTCACCTCTTGACCACCTGATTTAACTGAAAAAAAGCTGATCCACAGCACCGCAACCGTGTGCCTTGCATACAGTTGTAACATGGCGACATCATCTTAAATGGGTTGAGTTTGGGGGCGGTACTGAGGTAATGCGCAAGATTGGTGCACTTCTGTTTTTGTTTTTTGTTACAGTTTTTATTGGGCTTCCCCAGCCTTGTGTTTGAGCTGCACAACCTTTGATCGGCTATTGGATAAACTTAAAGGTAAGTCTCCTCATTGGCTTACCTTTACATAGGCTATCCCCCCTCCAGTCTATCATGAATACTGCTGCCGGGCTCATCCACCTTACCAACCATTCAGTGTCTGCTACCCCTCTCTGCCAATCCCTCCACTGGCCTCCATTCAGTGTCTTCTACCCCTCTCTGCCAATCCCTCCACTGGCCTCCATTCAGTGTCTTTGTCAGGAATGGACTTGCCAGTAATGGTGGGACTCACCTGCCTTGTGGGCTGCAGTACCAGGGCTGGCCAGCGGGTGCTCCCAGCAATCAGAGACTCAACCCTGCAGCCAGCCAAACACCTGAACCTGATCATGCAGGTGTATTTAAGGAATGGCCAGACCTGCAGTCTCTGCCTTGGTGTGTGTGTTTTTCCTGGGCCCTGTATCTTGTTCCTGCATTCCTGTTCCTGTTCCTGTCTTGTTGCTGACCCTGCTTGATCCTGACCTCTGCTGACTTCTCCTGTTCTGATCCCTGGATTGTGACCCTGACCATTCTCTCCGCCTGCTCCTCCTGTACCTACCTGCCCGATAGTTATCGACCCGGCCTGCCTGATCACGTTGTGCTCTATATGTGTATGTACCGTGTATCTGTATCAGTTAGGTTTGGGTTTGTTTCACCTTGTATGTATTTGTGTTAGCTTGGGGTTTGGTGCACTGCGTTTATGTTTGTATTGTTAGTCTTTAATAAATTATATTGTTTATAACTTATCTGAAGCCTGCGTTTCCCTGCGTCAGTCACATACCTCTGGTCATACCCTGGAGCCCTGACAGTCTTCTACCGTTCTCTGCCAATCCCTCCACTGGCCTCCATTCAGTGTCTTCTACCCCTCTCTGCCAATCCCTCCACTGGCCTCCATTCAGTGTCTGCTACCCCTCTCTGCCAATCCCTCCACTGGCTTCCACTTGCTCAATGAATAAAATTCTAAATACTAACAAAAACTTACAAAGCGATCCACAACTCTGCCCCCAGCTACATCACCAACCTGGTCTCAAAATATCAACCAAACCGCTCTCTTCAATCCTCTGAAGACCTTCTGCTCTCTAGTTCCCGTGTCACCTCCTCCCGTGCTCGCCTCCAGGACTTCTCCCGAGCTTCTCCCATCCTATGGAACTCCCTACCCCAATCTGTCCGGCTGTCTGCTAATCTATTCACCTTCAGACAATCCCTGAAAACCTTTCTCTTTAAAGACGTCTGTCCTGCTTCTACGTAGTAAACTGTCATTTATTTCCTCCATCAGCTTATCCCCCCCCACAGCTATTGCCTTTTATATCACTCAACCCCTCCTCCTAGATTATAAGCTCTAACGAGTAGGGCCCTCTGTTTCCTCTTGTACCAAATTGTATTGTAACTGGAATGTCTGCCTTCATTTTGTAAAGTGCTGCGCACACTGTTGGCGCTATATAAATCCTATATAATAATAATAATATTGTTCCACCTGCTGATTTCTGATCTGGGTCTCCGAGTGCAGGAGGTGTTGTATCTGTTACAAACCTGCTCTGCCTGGCAAGGACTGGGCTACTATCCTTGCTGCTGCTCTGCACTTCCCCTCCTTCTCTAAAGCTGTTAAGGAGCGTATGCGGCCACAGAAAGAGCTGGCAGAAAGCTCTGCCTACCACACAGGAACACAAAGAGGAAGGGGAAACTGAGCCACTGTGGATTGGTGGAAGGATAGAGTCTGCTGGGACATGTGGGAGATGTAGTCCCTAGACTGAGCCTGTATTACAGATTGGCAATGGAACCATACATTTGTGGAGACGTTTGGCTCTCAGGCTCCAGGGAAATGTGGTGAGGACACTGTGGGAGACAGAGCATGCTGCAGACTGTTAGCAGAGCATTTTGTAGATGAAAAAGCCAATGTTACTGACTGGGACTGCCGCCTGATTGTTGGGGAGACCACCAGTGTCTGTGACCACTGCTGCTTCTGATCATTGGGGAGAATGCCGCTGCCACTGATTTCACTGAGCTGCCAAAGAAGAACAGAAGGAGACCAGCTGCCACCCCAGGAGTTGGTGAAAGGCCACTGGCTAAACCCCACTGCACCCTATTAAAGAGGAACAGTATATACCAGGGTTAGGAGTAACTTATCTTGAGAGCTCCAATGCCGGATCTAAGCCCCAATGTGTTGGCCAGTAGGGAAAAGGTTTAATACAGACTGCTATTGCAACATTGTCTCTTAGGCAGGACCTTCCCTAGTAAAGAGTGTAGGGTTATTCTATGCACCATTGACTTGCTGCCAACTGTATACCCTAATTGCTACTGTTTATATATTTATCTGCCAACACTATATTCTATTTGCTACTGTTTTATATACAGTACATTCACCAGCCACTTTATTAGGCACACCTTGCTAGTACTGGGTTGGACCCTCAGTAGCCTTCAGAACTGCCTTAATTCTTTGTGGCATATAATCAACAAGGTGTTGGAAACATTTTTCAGAGATTTTGGTCCATATTGACATGACTGTTGCCTTTCTATCATCTCAAACCTGTCTGCCTATTCTCCTCTGACCTCTGACATTAGGGCATTTTTGTCCACACAACTGCCACTCACTGGCTATTTTCTCTTTATCGGAGCATTCTCTGTAAACCGTAGAGATGGTTGTGTGTGAAAATCAGCAGTTTTTGAAATCCCTAGACCAGCCCGTCTGGCACCAATAACCATGCCACATTCAAAGTCACCTAAATCTCCTTTCTTCCCCATTCTGATGCTCAGTTTGAACTTCAGCAAATCGTCTTCACTATGTCTAGAAGCCTAAATGCATAGAGTTGCTGCCATGTGATTGATAGCAATTTGTGTTACCAAGCAATTGAACAGGTGAACCTAACAAAAGTGGCCGGTGAGTATTTGTTTGAAGAGCGGATGCCTATTTTTATAAACAGTGTGTTATTTATATATATATATATATATATATATATATATATATATATATATATATATATTACAGCCTGAGTGTGATGCTGCTTGTAGAGTCATGGGCTCTGGGAACAAGGGACCTGAAGAAACAGCGGCTCTTTTGGGGTAAGTCCAACACGTGACTGTCTCACTACTTTTCAGAACCTCTGCTGAGAGTCAGAATACAAGCAATGAAGGCACAGATGGACAGTGCATGGGCTTTCTATTGGAATACATAGTGTGTATGTTCATTTCATGCATTAGCAGAATGGAAGGTTTTTGTAGAAGATGCTATGAGGTCACACAGTAAAGATCTTTGCACAGTGGGATTGTAGGTATGATAGGTAGGTAGGCACTTACACAAAAGCTGGGGGGGAGGAAGAGGGTCTATTAGGGGTTAAGCACTCACATCTCAAACAGAAAATCCATCTAATGGCATACCCAGGATTCATTCAGTTGACCTTTGCCATCGTGCTTTTACTGCACTGAAAAATCCATTTTCAATTTTCAGTTTTATGCATGCATTATGCGTTTGTGAATTGAGTCTTTTGTACATTTCAACCTCTCTGATGATCTACATTATGCAAGAAAAGAACCACAGCTCTTATATCCCCCTTTCATAGTCACATTCGTCAAAGAGAGCTTGCACTCTATCAACCTTAACATATGTACACATACACCCACCCATTAGCCCTTTCAATAACTTGTTCATACACAAGTATAAAATGTAATGTGTAAGTGTGTATTATTTGAATGGGAACTTTTTGGTTTTTGGTCAAATTAACATTTTTCATGGGATGATTTTATATTTGTAAACTGATCTTTTTATCATTGCTTATATTTTAGGTATCTATATTTAAATACTTTGCTGCTGGACTATTTCCATTTCACAAACTTGCTAATTTAAAGTGTCAATAAACCCACATTATTTAAAACTATCAATAAATGCTGTACTACATGCTGTTCATACTCACTCAATCACCATGGGATTTGTTTTCCGTATGCTGCAAAAAAAAACGGAATTAGCCTTCTGTTCTTTGTCTCCCCCTCCTGCTCATGTTCCCACTGCAGTTGCAGAGCAATATTGGCAGTTGGTGCACATGCTCAGTCTTCAGTATATTTTCTACACTGAGCAGTTCCTCCTCATCACATCTGAGTAACCCAGGTGACTACAGAGTCATACTTGTGGGTGTATACATCATTGTAAATGACAGCCCTGTCCTTCCCTCATCCTCCATGTCCACTAATCAGCTAAACACAATGGGGGGGGGGGAATATTACATCTTGATTGATTGTGGCTTCACCTCCCTGTTATTCTAACATACAAGCTGTGACTGGCAGAAATCTGCCTACACCATGTTGTGCCAAAAATAAGAAAATAATTGATTTCTAATATACATTTGTATAGCAATTTACAGCATGTTATTGATATTAACTGTTCATATTTACTTTGTATCCCAAAGACAGTTTTTATTTTTATTGTGAACATGTGACCAGCAGTAGTGGACTATACACTCCTCCTGCCCCTGTTGTATTGCAGATAGGCTGGGAAATAGCTGGGTCGTGATAGCTGTATATTGATTAAGAAAAAAGGTACTTAGATTTTTTTTTTTTATATTAAAATAATTATAGTGCCATCATCCACACACAGAAAGAGAAGGGACAATGTAAATCAAACAGTGTGTGCTTAGTATTAATTACTTACTTAGTATGTAGATTCTTTATCTATTAATCAATGCCTATGTTCTTGTTTAAGCTGGTTCCATGGCTGCTCCCACAGGTTTCCTCTCCCAGGGTGGCTCCTTCCTCTTGGAGCATCCTATGGAGACACCCTTGCATACGGAGACTAGAATTGTGTCTCCCCACATTGTGTGCATCAATAGAAATGCACACAACTCAAAGTGGGAGGGTGGAGCCTAAACATGGCGGCGTCGGAGAGCACGATGTGAGTGCTCTCCGATAACCTCAAATCTGACCATCCCTAGACCCTCATGGAGTGAAGCCCTACCTGAGTGTGGAGGGTCCTGGTGGAGGGAGAGGCGGGCGTGGAGAGGGGAGAGCGGAGCTTACACGGACCTCCCGGAGGAGAACTTGCGGTGGAGATCCCAGTGCAGCTGTCGGGTTGCCGGGGAAACGAAGCAGGGCGGTGTGAGCACGCTGCTCGCCGCAAAGGACGACTGGGAAGTAGAAACGCCGGCCGGTTCCCTCGTTGAGCGGCAGTGACAAATTGGCTCCCCTGGCACCACATGAATGGAAACCCGTGCGGAGAGAGGAGGAGAGAGGCTGCAGGAGTAAGGCCCAGCTATGGAGGACCCTTGAGAGAAAGTGGATGCTGGCTGGCGCCCTGATGTGACAGGGTGCTGCTGGCGTATAGCTGCCTATACCCCCTGGCCGGCTGTTTGATCCTGGGTCAGGGAGACCCATAAATATTAGAAGATCCATTCTCCTTCCCTGAGGTGACTTCTAAGGATCAAGAAAGGAAAGAGAAAGGAGGAGGAAAGAAAGAAATATAGTATCGGAAACCCTGAGGAATCCCCCTCCAGGACTGAGCAGCAGTGAAGACCCCCCACACAAGTATGGAGTCACCGTCCTGAGAAGGGAAGGGTGAGTGATAAATGCTGGGAGCTTATTGTGTGGTGAACCCCTGAGTGACATGGGCTACTAAGGGGTGAAGAAGGGGAGGATTCCCAGGGGTTAGAAGATAAGAAGAGAGGAGGCCCAGGTGTCTTAGGAGAGTAAAGGATATAGGAAAAATTGCAAGTCTACCAAGATATTTAGAAGATATGAAGAATAAAGGTCCCAAGGGAGCAGGGCCCAAAGGGTCCCAAACAGGAACAATAAAGAAATATACATCATATGGCAATACTACGCCAGAAAGGGTCCAAGGTACAAAGGGGGAAATGGACACTAGTTCAGGAAGTAGTCCTAGATTATCATTGGGCTTGAATAGCAGCAGTAGCCAACAAATAGTGGATGACCTGGGAAGGAAAGGATCTGAAGGTGAACTACAGATACCAAATAAGAAGGAGATGGCTGAAATGTTTCAAAATTTGGAAAAAACGATAAAACATGAAATGACAGCTATTCGAAACGATTTAGGACATCTGCTATCAAGAGTGGAAGAAACGGATGAGAAAGTTAAAACCCAGGCCCAGAATGTAGATAATCTAAGGAAAAAAATAAGCCAATTAGAAAATAACCAGAAAAAAATTGATCTATAGGATGGAAGTTCAAGAAAATAAAGAAAGAAGGTGTAACCTTAGAATACGAGGAATCCCAGAGACTGCTAAAGGGGAAATATTATACGAACTAGTTAAAAAAATCCTAAACTCCATAAGAGATAGACCTGAAACAGACGCGATCAAGTTAGATGGAGTGTTTAGGATAGGAAAGCTCAATCAGGATATAGAGAAGGAAAGACCGAGGGACATAATTGTCCAGTTCTAAAATTTTGGGGTCAAAGATGAGATTTGGAAGAAGACTAAGGGAAGATCATTAATTAAGTTTGGAGACTTGACTATCCAAATCTATGCGGACTTAACAGTAGAGACCCTAAGGAGAAGGAGATCCCTGAAACCCCTGTTGGAGCAAATGAGAAAACAGAATGTGCAGTATAGATGGGGTACCTCAGTATTTCTAATTGGCTGGAAAAATGGGGTCACAGCGTATTTGCGATTTCCGGAGGACTTAAGAGATTTTTGTGATAGACTGGGCTTGCATAGAATGGAGATAGCTGGGTGGGAAGAAGAAAAAGAAGACAAAGGAAATATAACTAATGCAAGAAAAGAGGACTGGCAGCACGTCGGGGGGAGGGGGGAGGGAGGCCCTGGGGTTGGGGAGGGAAGAGAGGGAGAATAAAGTAGAGAATGAGTTTTTTTTTTTTCTTCACTCTCTCGCCTCTGGTCTTCCTCCTCCAGAGGCCGAGACCCGCTTGGAGGCTATGGTTAAGGGTGGGAGGTAAAGAGTAAAGACTCTCGCTGAGACTAGACTATAGAGAGAGGGAATTGGGGGGGTCGGAGAAGAGGTGAGCCGTACATGGGTGGAGCTTACGCCCTAAATTTTAATCTATGGTGGAAATGGATCCAAAAATGATTTGTAGGCAGTTTATACGCCTAAAAATGGGTACGGGAAAAAAAAGAGAGGGTGTGAGGGGTGGTAGGTGGGGGGAAGGGGGGGGGGTGGGGCTAATATTCTGCAAGATATCCGGTCCTAATAGGTGGACAGGGGGAGTGGGGTTAATATTCTGCAAGTCATTCGGGCCTAATAGGAGGAGACGAATTAGAAGAGAGATAAATAAAATCAAGAAGGATGGAAGAAATACAGTTTATAACATATAATGTGAATGGGTTGAATTGCCCTGGGAAAAGATTTAAGTTGTTTAAAGAGTTACATCACAGGGCAATGTCAGTGGTATTTTTGCAGGAGACACATTTTAAGATAGAATCTAATGTGAAACTGAAATCCAAATATTATCCTATATGGTATTACGCTGACTCTCCAATTAAAAGAGCAAAGGGGGTGGCAATAGGATTGGCAAAAAATATGAGATTTGAGTTGGAAGATAGAAGGACTGACCCGGAAGGGAGATTCCTGTTTTTGAAAGGTAAACTACAGGGAATTGAATGCACACTAGCCAATATATATTGCCCCAACAAGAAACCCGAGATCTTCCTGAAGGGTTTGCTAAAAAAACTGATAGATTTTAAAAAAGGGCGTTTGATAATAGCAGGAGATTTGAATCTCTGTATGGACCCACAAATGGATGCAACCTCCCTTGTGCAGAGAGAAGGGGGTAGGTCCTTGAGAGCATTGAGGAAGGTGATCCACGAGTACCAGCTGGTGGACACCTGGAGAATAATGCATATGAAGGACAGAGACTATACCTTCTTCTCTAATGCACATGAGATATACTCGAGACTGGATTACATTCTAATAGATCATCAACTTATTGAAATGCTGGTTAAAATAGAAATAGAGACAAGAACTTTCTCGGACCATGCCCCAGTCGTAATGAAAATGGGATGGGGAAAAAGGTGGACGGGAGGTTTAGGATGGAGATTAAATGAGGCTCTTCTCTTGGATGAGGATATTGTGCAGAAGATCAGTGAAGAGATTAAGGTATATTTCCAGGAGAATGAGACAGAGGAAGTATCGACAGCTACAATATGGGAAAGTCACAAGGTATATATAAGAGGAATCCTGATTGCGATGGGAGCAAGAAAGAAAAAAGAAAGAAGAGAGAGGGTTAGTGGACTCTTAAAGGAAATCCTGGAATTGGAGCAGATACATAAGAAAAAAATAACAATAGAAACAAGACAGAAGTTAAGGGATAAAAAAGACGAATTAGAGAGATTGGTAGAAGAGGAGAGGAGAAGAGTATATAATAAAGTATTAAGTGAAAGATATAGATGGGGTGATAGACCAGGAAAATACTTAATGAGAGCCTTGAATAAGAAGAAGAACAGGAATTATATAGAAAAGATAAAAAGCCCTAAGGGGGAGATGGTCCACTCAACTAAAGAAATCATTAAAGTATTCACGGAGTATTATAGAAAGTTGTATAACATCAGCCACCTAGGAACATCAAAAGAAATTAGAGAAGGTATTAATGAAAAAAGGAGGATATATTTAAAAAACGCAGGATTGCCAAAGCTTAGTGAAACACAACTGAACTCTTTGGATGCAGAAATTTCCCAGGAAGAAATAGAAGCAGCATTAAGAAGTACAGGGGGAGGGAAAAGCCCAGGCCCGGATGGTTATACTGTTAAGTACTATAAAAAATTTAGTGAAGTACTGTTACCAAAGTTAAAGAAATATATGAATGAATTGGGAGGTGGGATGGAGGGGAGGAGGGAATCCCTTCAGGCCCATGTAGTTCTCATCCATAAGGAGGGAAAAGATCCCTCTCAGTGCTCTAGTTACAGGCTGAAAGATCTAATGCCCGAATGGATCCATGGAGACCAGGTGGGCTTTGTCCAGGGGAGAGAGGGTAGAGATAATGGTTTGAGAACTCTGATGCTTATCCAGAAAAGTAGAAAAGGGAAAGCCCCCGATGCTTTTGTCAATTGATGCCGAAAAGGCGTTTGATAGAGTGGACTGGGGCTTTATGATGGACAACTTGGAAGTGTTGGGGATTGGAGAGAGAATGCGTGAATGGATAGGTAAACTATATAAGGAGCCCACCGCAATCATCACGGTAAATGGGGAGAGGTCGGAATCCATTGGGATGTCCAATGGAACAAGGCAAGGATGCCCATTGTCCCCCTTGCTGTATGTATTGACATTGGAACCCCTGCTATCAATAATAAGGAATAGTGGAGCGGTAAAGGGAATCCAGATAGAAAATATAGAACACAAAGTAGCGGCCTTTGCGGATGACTTACTGTTTTATGTAGGCAACCCCCGAATAACTCTACCAAATATAATGAAGACCCTGAAGGAATATGGTGAACTATCTAATCTAAAAATTAATCCAACAAAAACTGAGATTTTGAACATTAATATACCAAAGAGCGAAAAAGAAAAGCTACAAAAAGAATTCCCCTTTATTTGGAGAGAAAAAGATATAAAATACCTAGGAATAAAACTTGCTACCTCATATAAACAACTGTATAGATTAAACTATATTTCTCTGATAAATGAGATTAAGGACGAACTAAAAAGATTATAAGGAGGAAATCCATCATGGTTAGGACGTATGAACCTAATTAAAATGGTAATTATCCCTAAAATATTGTATAGATTTTAAATGATCCCGATCAAACTCCCAGAGGTGTTTTTTAAAATAATGAGAAAAATGTTAACAAGATATATATGGAGGAATAAAAAGCCAAGAGTATCATATGAAACACTAAGTAGGACTAAAGAGAAAGGGGGGATGGGACTACCTGATGTCAAGAGATATTACAAAGCAGTAATTTTAGCAAGAATCTATGACTGGACTTTTAATCACAAGGGGAAAAGTTGGGTAAAAATAGAGAATGATCTGAGTGGAATTAATTTGAGTAAGATGATATGGGTTCCAGCACATTATAGAAGAATTAAAGAGGGCACAAGCACTTACACTTTAATGGTTTTAAGGGTATGGGATAATTTACACAAACACATGAAATGGGAATTCAACTTTATATTAATGCCTCTTGCAAACACGGAATTTTTCCCCCCAGGAAAAGATGAGATATCAGGGAGATGGTTTAAAAAGGAAGATATCCAATTGAGAGACGTATTGGTAGAGGGGGAATTGAGAACATTTAAAGAATTAAATGAGATGGGAGGAGATATGTTTACTAAAATAGATGAGTGGAAATATCATCAATTGAAATGTTTTATAGGAACTCTCCCAAAACCCTTGAGATTAAAAAAGGAGTGGAATATGTTTGAAAGGCTACTAGAAACACGTAGAGATGGGAAACATGGTGTTACAAAAATGTATAGAATACTTACAGAACTAGACACAGACACAAAGTTAATTTTTATAACAAATTGGGAAAGAGATATGGGGGTGGGGATAGATGAAGATCAACAGAATAAGATATTTAGACTAATTCACGAGTGTGTTAGTATGAGAGAAGTTGAGATTAACTATAAATGTTTGACACGATGGCATATTACACCGAGCACTGAGCACAGGATGAGGGGGGAGAATTCAAAAATGTGTTGGAGAGGATGTGGGGAAGAGGGCACGGTGTTTCACATATGGTGGCAATGTCCAAAAATCCAGGTTTTCTGGAAGACAATAGTCAAATTAATAGAAATAATAACTGGAAATGACATAGGATTAGACCCAACCATGTGTCTCCTACATAGTGTTGAGACAACAGTAAATAAATATAAAGAATCAGGTGTATGGTACTACTTGAGTGCTGCAAAAGGGTTGATCCCCAGGTTTTGGCGGAGGATAGAGGTGCCAACGGAGGAGGATTGGATCAATAGGGTAAACCAGATTAGCAGAATGGAAAAATCTTATCATATTCAGGAAGATAGGATGAAAATATATTATTTACGATGGGAAAAATCGGGATTGAAAGAGAAATATAGAAAACTCTAAATTAGGAAGTTATTCGAAGTTACTGGGCCCAGAGGGATTGGAGATTTTGCAGAGGGGAGGGAGGGGGGGAAGGGGGGAAATGATGGGAGGGGAGGGAAGGGAAAGAAAAGAGGTAAATAGAAGGAACAGAGTAGAAATGTAGTGATATTTTTATGTATTGTGTCTCTTTTTATGGAATATTTGTAATAATGTGAAAAATCAATAAATATTTAAATAAAAAAAAAAAGAAATGCACAGCATCGTAGACTAGGATGGCAAGGCACTCCCCTGTCCCTCCCTCTTCCTCCCCTCTCCCTTCAAGCTAGATCAAGGCTGCACTGTTAACAGTGGTGTATTTAGGTTTCCTGCTGCCCTAGGCAACAAAACAATTGGCTCCCCCCCCATGGAGAGACCCTGACACCGACCAAAACCCCCCAACCCCATGAAGAGAGCCTGACGTTGATCAACAACACCCTAGCCCCCGCCCCCACCCGAGAGAGCCTTCTGCTACCATCGCCCCCCATACACTGGCCACCCCCCTACCCCAGCGAGAGAAAAAAAGACACTCACCTTCACAGCTCTGGATATCCCCAGGGACAAGAAGTGGGCTGTGCATATATCATCAAGCAGCTCGCAGTCTCTCTCGGATCCCACTTGGCCCCCATGCTATGTGTCCCCCTTCTTCTGGGGGATGGTGATGCCCCCCTAAAAAATGCCACTGCCCCTCTGAAAAAAGTTGCCCTAGGCCTTGTTTGCCTTGTGGTAAATATGCCCCTGACTGTTAACTCTTTCCTGTGAAGACTGGACATTAGGAAAAACAGCAATGAGAGAACAGGAACCAGAAACAAGGAAAGATGTAAACGGTAAGTTCTGGGCTAAGAATTTTAACAAATAATTTACTGGGGGTGTTTATTTTAATGTGCCCAATGTGGTTAAAACCCCCTAAGGGTTTAATACTACTTTAAGTGATACATTTTCCGAAAGCAGAACACCTATAGAATTGAAAAAAAAAATGGAAGTCTTGATTAATATAGTGCATACAACACAATATATACATTTTTCTCAAAAAAGCTTTTCTAAACTAACAAAATAAATTTTTATATATTGCAGCTTACCAGTCCTTTTTTAGGATTTTTTCCTTTTTTTTCACTTAGCGATTCTTTGAATAATAACACACTTCCTGCCCCTTCATGTGAACACATTTTCTCCATGGTATCCATGGAAGGAGTCTTTGTTGTCACACAGGCTGGACATTAAACTTGTCTGCATTTGTTCCTCTCCATTACGTGGTGGATCAATGAGGCTCGTAGTTTACACAAAAAATGAGTTTGTACTTTCTTTTAAGCTCACAGGAAGTTACAAGGATACTGCATTTCTGGCAAGATCAAGTCTTTTCTCCACCAATTGAAAATGTCCTTAGCTTGAAAAGTAAAAACTAATGCAGCCACCACATAAGGCCTATTAAGCTGCGATGTCAATTTTTTTGTGGTTCTAAAGGCTGAAGGTTTTTTTTGTCCCAATGCATTCTCTGCATTAGACCTTCAGTATCCCCCTTATACTTACCTACAACTGTTCTTGATCCATTCTCTGCATTAAAGTGTTACTAAACCCAGGACCCTGCATTCACTATATCTCGTCTCCCACAGTACAAAGAACATGGAAATGCAATTATTTTAGTAAATATAATCTGCTAAATACCTTTTCTCATCAACCATATATAGCGGTCTTGTGACTTATATCAGTGTTCAGCTGAGCACACGTTAAAGCTTGTAGGAAGAGTTTTCTTTCTGCTCTAAGAGGATGCAGAACCCCTGACCTCTATCTGGACAATGCAGATTGGCCCTGTGCTGATCACATACACTCTCCCAAGCAAAAAAAAAAAAAACCTCTCTACCAGTACACACCAAACTGAGCATGTGCAGACTGACTCCACACGATATGTCTTATCAGGAGATAAGAGGGGGACACTGGAAAAAGAAGATCAGAGAAGACAGTATCAAACAGCTATTTTACACAATGCAGAGGATTAACTTAGGTTCCACAGTGAGTATAACAAGCATGCTTTACTGCATATACAGACTGATTTACTGTTGTGGGCTTAGTAACACTTTAAGGTAAAAAACCTTCAGTATCTCCCTTATACAGGACAATCATTTGGTTGGTTGCAGGTTGGTTGGTAAGTTGAACTGGGAATTTTTGTTTTGTTGTTGTGTGACATGTGAAGTCAATCTCCCCGACGCGTCGTACCTTGAAAGGTTGTCGATAGCCCCTGGCTATCAACATGCATTGCCCTTCCATGTGCTCCTTGATGTGAGGCCAGTTATAGATTGGGGCAGTTGCCATTTGTTTGTACTGTTGATATACTGGTGAGGGGACGCACTGGACACCTTGACTGCCATTGTGCTACATACTGGGTGTCCAGTGCGCTCCTGTACCTTTAAGGAGGGATGGGCTCCCTCCAGGCTCACCTGCCCTCAGTCTATCCATTATTATACATGTGCTTCTACTATGGAGGCTCACAAAATTATAGAGTTAGGAATGCAAAAATAATGGGGGTGCCGTGAAGGGGCTCTGCAGCTTACACATGCACATGCAAATATATGCAAACTAAACCCATGTTTTTAAAGCAAACTGTTAAACAAGACAGTTCGGTTGGATGCAGGCTGGTCGGTAAGTTGAGCTGGGAATTTTTCTTTTTGTTGTTTGACATGGGACGCCCTTCCATGTGCTCCTTGCTGCAAAGGCCAATTATAGACTGGGGCAGTTGCCATTTTTTTCTCCCCTATACACACCTGAGCCTGATCTCAAGCCAGCACTGTGCATGAGAGCTGAGGCTATTTAGGTTCTCTCCCTCCTCACTGGCTCAGACACAGCGGCGGGAGCCATTGGCTCCTACTGCTGTCAATCACAAGTAGTAGGGAGGAACCAAGCCGCACTCTGTGTGTCTACGGACATACAAAGCAGAGCTTGGGAGCGAGCCTGCACAAGAGCTCCAATAGCGAAGGAGCCAGGAGCACCAGCAGGGGACCCAAGAAGAGGAGGATCAGGGATGCTCTGTGCAAAACCACCGCGTAAGTATGACATGTTTGTTTGTTTTTTTTTAAATTGAATGTTTACAACCTCCTTATGATTTAGATACACTTTAAATATATAATTAAAGTCTGTGCTATGGTAATAAATAATAAATACTGTATATCTAGCATCAAAATAATATGTACAAAGTATGAAGAACTCCAATACCCAAAATGGGCAATGCATTATAAATCTCATGACTTTAGTGTTAGAATGATAACTCACACTACTGGTAACATGGGGAGATGCCTAATGTATTGTAACATAGGCATTTATGTATGTACATGTGTGTGCTAACTTTAGTATGTGTGTGTAGGAGGTCTTTTATTTATTTTTATTTTTTTTATGTTTTCCTTGTTTTATTTGGCTTTATTACTTTCACAAGAGCACTGATAAATCTCCATGTGATAGTACAGAAGCAGTGATAGGTACTTAGACTATTAGACCTCTGATGCCTCCTTTGCCTCTATCTCATGTAGTTTAGGACAGAGAGTCCCCAATGTGCAGCTTAACTGCTTATCACTACAGTTATATTGGGTTTTTGATCCTGGAATGCTCAGAGGAGTTGGCTTCTGGATTTAGCCCTGGTTCTCATATGTGCATTCCTGCGGGCCACGTTTTGCACGGGCACGAGAGCCCATTCATTTGAATGCACTCCCGTGCCCTGGGACACGCAGGGAAGAAGTCCCTGCACTTCTTCTTAAAACAGCCCGCACAAGAACCTCGGTTCTCAGTACGGTTGCGATTTCCAGTGCGGGCGGCGTGCCATTAAAATTAATGGTGGTCACCCGTGGGTGCACATTCTTCTGTGTGGGTGGTGTGGCTGCACGGATTTTTGTGCGGATTCACAGCGGCACCACCCGCACATATGTGAACCTAGCCTAATTCATCACAGTAACCACCAGGAATCCTTCTGCATTGCTCTTGGGAAGAAGGTTGAACTCTGAGAACAAGATGGAGAGGGACAGGGATCAGTGAGGCTGCAACTTGCTGATCTGAAGAAGTGCTTGAGTGGCTGTACCACCAAATCACTTCTGCTTAAAAGGGGAAAGCCAGTAGGTCCATTTACAACAAGCTTACGGCTGCTTTTGCAGTAGTGAGTGTCTTCCACTTTTGACTGCCTTGCCACAATAGTTATGGCAGGGATAGTAAAGGAGTTAAAACAGGTTCATCCAGAGAATGCCCAGCACTACCTATTTAATTGTTGACTGTCTCTATTAAAAGTCTCTTATGAGCATAATGATGACAGAACATTTATTGTAGATATGTCCCCTAAAACTCTTCATAGTTGCAATTCCTAATATTGGCTTCTTCCTAGTCCCTAATATCAGCCTATAGATAAATAAAAAAAAAAAAAAATAATATATATATATATATAAACACACACACACAGTGCATCCAGAAAGTATTCATTTTGCCACATTTTGTTATGTTACAGCCTTATTCCAAAATGGATTAAATAATTTTGTTTCCTCAACATACAAACAATAACCCATATTGGCAACATGAAAGAAGTTTGTTTTGAAATCTTTGCAATTTATTAAAAATAAAAAAAAAATAAAAAACACATGTACATAAGTATTCACAGCCTTTGCTCAATACTTTGTTGAAGCACCTTTAGCACCAAATTATAGCCTCAAGTCATTTTGAGTATGATGCTACAAGCTTGGCACACCTTTTTTTGGGCAATTTCTCTCATTCCTCTTTGTAGTACCTCTCAAGCTCCATCAGGTTGGATGGGGAGCATTGGTGCACAGCCATTTTCAGATCTCTGCAGAGATATTCATTCGGGTTCAAGTCTGGGCTCTGGCTGGGTCACTCCAGGACATTCACAGAGTTGGCCCGGAGCCACTCATTTGTTATGTAGGCTATATGCTTAGGGTCGTTGTCCTGTTGAAAGATGAACCATTGCCCCAGTCTAAGGTCCAGAGCGCTCTGGAACAGGTTTTCATCAAGGATGTCTCTGTACACTGCTGCATTCATCTTTCCTTTGATCCTGACTAGTCTCTCAGTTCCTGCTGCTGAAAAATATCCCCATAGTATGATGCTGCCACCACCATGCTTTGCTGTAGGGATGGTATTGGCCAGGTGGTGAGCAGTGTCTAGTTTCCTCCAGACATGATGCTTGGCATTCAGGCCAAAGAGTTCAATATTTGTTTGATCAGACCAGAGAGTTTTGTTTCTCATGGTCTGAGAGTCCCACATGTGCCTTTTGGCAAACTCCAGGCGGGCTGCCATTTGCCTTTTACTGAGCAGTGGCTTCCGTCTGTCCACTCTACCATACAGGCCTGATTGGTGGAGTGCTGCAGAGATGGTTGTTCTTCTGGAAGGTTCTCCTGTCTTCACAGAGAAATGCTGGAGACCTTTCAGAGTGACCATTGGGTGCTTGGTTACCTCCCTGGATAAGGCCCTTCTCTCGATTGCTCATTTTGTCCAGGCAGCCCGCTCTAGGAAGATTCCTGGTGGTTCCAAACTTCTTCCATTTACAGATGATGGAGGCCACTGTACTCATTGGGACCTTCAATGCTGCAGACATTTTTCTGTACCCTTCCCCAGATCTGTGCCTTGATACAATCCTGTCTCAGAGGTCTACGGACAATTCCTTGGACTTCATGGCTTGGTTTGTGCTCTAACATGCACTGTTAACTGTTGGATCTTATATAGACAGGTTTATGCCTTTCCTAATCATGTCCAATCACCTGAATTTCCCACAGGTAGACTCCAATCAAGTTGTGGAAACATCTCCAGGATGATCAGTGGGAACAGGATGCACCAGAGCTCAATTTTGAGTGTCATGGCAAAGGCTGTGAATACTTGAGGAAATGTGGGTTTTTTGTTTTTTATTTTTAATAAGTTGCAAAGATTTCAAAACTAACTTCTTTCACGTTGTTATTATGGAGTATTGTTTGCAGAATGTTGAGGAAAAAATTAATTTAATCCATTTTGGAATAAGGCTGTAACATAACAAATGGTGGCAAAAGTTAAGCGCTGTGAATTCTTTCTGGATGCACTGTGTATAAATATATATATACACACACACACAAGTCCTAATTTTTTATGTTGTACAAGATTTGTGCAACTATTTACAAAATCTATATTTTGATCTAATCTAATTTTTATTGAGTACAACACAATCTCCAGATGTTTCTTTAACCACTTGACCTCCAGAGGATTGCCAAAATGCATTCTGCGACATGTCTTTGCTAAAAAAAAACAAACCCAATACGTGTAAATTAATTGGTTTACGTGAAAGTTATAGCGTTTACAAATGGCAGGAAAGATACTGGGATTTTTAGTTTTTTTTTATACTAATAATGCCGGCGATCAGCGACTTATGGCGGCGATCAGTGACTTATGGCGGCGATCAGCGACTTATGGCGGGACTGCGGGACTGCGGCGGACATTCTGATAATGTGGGGTACTGACTTGGGGTCACTGAAAGCCCCAGTGACTCCAATACAGTGATCAGTACAAAAAAAAAAAACACTGACAATGTACTAATGGCACTGGGGAGGAAGGGGTTAAGTTTAGTTTTAAGGGAAAGGGTTAACTGTGTGAGGGGAGTGTTTTACTAGGGGGCGGGGGGGTGTACTGCACGGGACACCGCTGATCGGGAGAGAGAAACTCTTCTGTCCCGATCAGCTTGTCCTGGAGCTGCCAGGGAAGTGACAGAAAGCACAGCTACTGAAGCTGTGCTCTCTGTCAGCGATTGCCGCCGATCGCCGGGACATAGCCGGTAACGACCGGCTGTGACCCGGCGACTGACATCCGTGGCTGTGATCGGCGGGACAGGTAGGGCGGCGGCGCGCCTCGTGCGCGCCCCCTACCTGTTTACAAAACACACGTTTTAAAAAGTGGTTTTGCCCAGCCGTGCCGCCCTGCCGCCATATTTATACAGTGGCTGGGCGGCATGTGGTTAAAGTGTTTCTAAGTCCAAATACAAAAATGAAGTATACTGCAGTTTACCAGGGAAGGCCAGAATTTTTAACAAGAAAGCCCAGCACTACTTTTTCAATTGTTGACTGTCTCTGCTTAACATCCGTGACATGTTACATTTAGTTTCTTTGTTAATGTTTCGGTCTTCATAACTGTACAAATAATCAACAACTGCCTATCTTACATTATGGTTTCGGGTTCTTTATTTTACTCTGATACATTGTACACACGTTGGCTGGTTAAACAGACCCTTGGTAGTTGTGTTTATACTTCAACTTTTGTTTATTAATTGACACCCAATGAAGATATTGAACAAGAAAATAAATGTAACATATCAACACTTATGAGCTTAGAAAACAGCCTATAAATTCAAAGGAGATCATATAACAAATACATCAGAATATTTATTGTACATGTTTCAAGCCTGGTTGACAGTGGTTTCAATCCCCAGCCTAGCTGTCCAACTGCTCATAGTTACCATTTCTAATATTGGCTGCCAGCTAATAATAATTTTTCTGATACAACTGCCATCTGGGTGTGCACTATGATCAGACTATAATTAAAACAAGACTAAACTCTTCCATTCAACATTAAAGTGTTACTAAACCCACAACAGTAAAATCAGTCTGTATATGCAGTAAAGCGTGCTTGTTATACTCACTGTGAAAATTTAAGGGGTTAATCCTCCACAATGTGTAAAAAGGCTGTTTGATCCTGTCTTCTCTGATCCTCCTCTTCTTCCGCAGTCTCCAATCCATCTGCTGATAGTACAGAGCCTTAGGATGCACTCTGCACATGCTCAGTTTGGTGTGTAATACTAAAGAGGTTTTTTTATTTATGGGACGGTGAATGTGATCAGCACAGGGCCAATCACCACTGTCCAGACAGAGGGTCAGGGGTCAGGGAGAATGACTCATCCTACAAGTTTTGACCAGACACTGTTAGAAGTCACAAGATTGCTGTAACTGTTGAAGAAAAAATGTATTTAGCAGTTTATATTTACTAAAATAATTGCATTTCCATGTTCTGTGTACTGAGGGAGACCAGATATAGTGAATGCAGGGTCCTGGGTTTAGTAACACTTTAACTATGTTTAATTCTTATGCTGCCAACCTTAGTAAATAGATAGGAAAGTATATTATATTTACTTGCTTTAAACTTTTTTCTACATTCCTTTAGTTGCTTCCTGGTTTTTAGTCTAGACCAAAATGATGTCATACGTCCTGGAGTCTTCATGAGCATTTTTTTCTTTTATCTGGAGGAGGGGAGGAGGCCCTCCTGGCTGCATGCCTGAGCTAAGGGCAGATGGATTCCACATGAATCATCTGCCCTTACTCAAGAAGTCCATTGCTATAAGTGCTAGAGAATGCTTTTCAAAGTGACTATTCAGCAATATAAAGCATGGAGACATGGGTGGCTGAGTTTGCTTTGAATATTAAATATGAATTAAATAATGTTTTCAGTTTGTAATGCTCAGATACAGTTAAAGGCTGAAGGTTTTACCTTCATGCATTCTATGTATGAAAGTAAAAAATCTTTTGTGTGCTGCTCCCACCACAGTCCCCCCTTATACTTGCCTGAACCCGATCTCGATCCAGCGCTGTGCATGAGAGCAGTGGTTCTCCCGGGTCTCCCTCTTCTCATTGGCCTAGACACAGGAGTGGGTCAAGTGTGTCAATCACAGCCGTGCTTTATGTGTCTATAAGTGGGGCTTGGGAATGACCACGCACAAGTGCTCACATAGCAAGCAGGCTTGCTATAAGGGCACTCAGCAGGGGGGAGGGACCAGGAGTGGTGGCAGGGGACCGAAGAGGAGGATTGGGGCTGCTCTGTGCAAAACCATTACACAGAGCAGGTGCAATAAGTATGATATGTTTATTATTAAAAAAAAAAAACTGAGGCTTTACACCCTGGTCACTGATCCGACTTTGAAATCACCTCACTTGAAGTGCAATTTGCAAGACATCTGTGGCTTACAAGACACAGATGTCTATGCAAGTCGCACCTGAAGTAGTGCATTCAGAACTTTAGAAATTGCTGCGGCTCTGTCCAAGTCCGAATCGCTCCGATATGACCAGGGGCGGACTGACAACTCATGGGGCCCCCGGCAATAGGGGAATATGGGGCCCCTGTGTCCTTGCCCAAACTCAAAAAAGCCAATGAAAAAGGTACCAGGGGCATCTCATGGGGCCCCCTACTGACCCCGGGCCCTCGGGCAGTGCCGAGTTTCCAAATTGTCAGTCCGCCCCTGGATATGACTGCTCTAATTGTGGACAATAGGGTATGACTTGCCATGTGATTTTCAACTTGCATGGCATGGCAAATCGAATGGCAAGTCGCACCTGGTGTGAACGGGCACCTAATGTTATTTTAAAGTTCACCTTTTTGAAAAAAAATATTAAATGCACATTTTTTTGCAGGTAATTATTTTTGTCTACAGGAGCTTGCAAAGCATTGCACCAGCGATCAGTAGATCACTGGTGCCATGCAGGTCTCCTGCAGACCTGTCAGTATATCTGCTTGCCATATGGGATGTACAAACAAGCAGATATTCTGACAGGAAGAATGAATGAACTACCGTGGTGCTTCACAACGCCGTGTTAGTTCATTGAGGACTACAAGGCGACAGCCGCAAAGGCTCCCGGGACTTGTAGTCTCTCATTCACAGATGACAGCGAATGAGTGACATGAGTGGCATTTTTTTACAAATTTGACAGCTAGTGAGGGGGGAGAAGATCACCCTTACAAAAATAAATGACAGTTGATCATTGTAAGCACCCCGTTAGTGTTAAATGGCTTGTCTCAGCCCTGTAACTGAGAGCAAAGATTACTAAAACCTGTGCACTCAGATTCTGGTGCAGCTGGGCATGGCAGCCAATCATTTTTCACTTCAGTTTGTTCAATGAGTCCTTATGCACACGGGATGTTTTTACAGCAGCTGTTTTTTGGCTTTTGATGTTTTTTTCTACAGCCAGTAAACCCCCCAGCATGTTATCCTATGTGTCCATGCACACAGAATGTAATCAGCATGTTTTGACTGGGACATTTTTTGGCTGGAAAAAAAACACAGGACTAGTGGGTTTCTAGAGGTGTTTTTTTAGCTGTAAAAATGCTCTAACGCGGTAAAACACTGCAAACCGGAGTTTTTGGACATTTTTTTGGCCCAAAAAAACTTTTTTTGGTAAAAAAACACGCTAAAAATGCAAACGCGGAAAAACACGGGAAAATGCCGCTAATTGTGGGAAACCTCCGCTAAACACTAATGCAAAAGCGCTAAAAAAAAGCTGAAAACCTCAGATTTTTAATGTGACTTTACATAGCTAACGTTACCAGTGTTATCAAAAAATGTGTATGAGGGCTGAAGCTTTGGCAATAAAACCTGGAACTTGGTTTCTATGCAGAGCTGCAACAGATTCTGCACCATGCAGTTTTAGTAAATCAACCCCATTTTGTTGCAGAGCTTGTTCTTTTGAGAAGCCACAGACTTACTGGCTGGATCACCAGTATAAAAAAGAAGAAAGAAAGCCTAAAAAAAAAAAATGCAGCCATCACATCTAATGCTGCCATTGTGCTATATGCTGGGTGTTCTTTGCAGTCCTGTACCTTTAAGATGGGTGGGCTCCCTGATGTGCACCTGCCCCATGTCTATCTTTTAAATACATGTGCCTCTACTATGGGGACTCTCAAATTTGTAGAGTTAGGACCAGGGGCGGACTGACCATTTGGAAACTCGGGCACTGCCCGAGGGCCCGAGGTCAGTAGGGGGCCCCATGAGATGCCCCTGGTACCTTTTTCATAGGCTTTTTGAGTTTGGGCAAGGACACAGGGGCCCCATGAGTTGTCAGTCCGCCCCTGGTAAGGACCACAGTTTATCAGGGTGCTGTGATGAGGCTCTGTGGCTTATGTATGTATTTGCAAATGTGTGCTAACTAAACCCCTGTTTTTAACGCATACTGTTAGACAGGTTAATTTGGTTGTTGGCAAGCTGGCTGGCGAGTTGACTTTCGCACCCTTTTTTTATTTTTCCTTTATTACTGACATCACATCTAATGCTGCTTGCTGCTGTGCTGCAATATAAGAAATGTTTGCTTTTGAGTTTAATACCAATTATAGCCGGTTCACACTATAGAAACCATTTGTTATACAGTAGTCCCTTGGAAGTGTTGCAAAGATCGTGGTGCTCCATGATTAAGCCCCTCCCCACAGGCCTGGCAGGCATTTGTCATTGGACACACATTGTCGCATATGTGAACATAAGATAACAAACATATAAATATATATACATATACATTATTTCTCCTTTTTTGTTTTTTCTCTCTCCATTCTTTCTATGTGACCTTTCTCATTTTTCCTCACAATTCAGAGTGGGTATTTACCAATTGGGGTTAATTATCTTAACTATCTCTATGTCATACAATTGGTGTATATGACTGTTTATAGTGCTGTGATTGCTACCTGATGTCATTAACTATATATATTCTGTCCTAGTTTGTGAATAACAAGATCCAAGGCCCTGAGGAAGTGTTTTTTTCCACGAAACGCAACGGCCAATTAAGACTAGGATCTTATGAACAGATACATGGTTATATTTTTAGCAACATTATTCATTTTATATGTTTTTTTATGATGTTTATTTGTGATCGGGGCGGACTGACCATTTGGAAACTCTGGCACTGCCCGAGGGCCCGGGGTCAGTAGGGGGCTCCATGAGATGCCCCTGGTACCTTTTTCATAGGCTTTTTTGAGTTTGGGCAAGGACATGGGCCCCATGATCCCCTATTGCCCGGGGGCCCCATGAGTTGTCAGTCCGCCCCTGTTTGTGATACATGTATATGGTAACAATAAAATACTGTTTTTATGCACTGATATTCTCTTTTGTATTATACCTCAGGAGGTACATTTATAGCCCCAATTATAAGTGTTGTGGTTCTATTTAATATATAGGGATGGTACCTCCAGAGGGAATATTAATCCCATATGGGCAGCACAGTGGCTAAATGATTAGCACTTCTATCTGGCAGTACTAGGGTCGTGGGTTCAAATCCCAGCCATGACACCACCTGCCTGGAGTTTTCATGTTCTCCCTGTCCCTGTGTGGGTTTCCTCCCACACTCCAAAGATATGCTGGTAGGTAAATTGGCTCTAGTATGTGGATGTATGAATGTGAGTTAGGGACCTTAGATTGTACACCCCTTGAAGGTCAGGGACTGATGTGATGTACAATATATATGTAAAGCGCTGTGTAAATTGACGGCGCTATATACGTACCTGATATTAATAAATATCCATCCTCCACATATGCTTCTTGATTTAATTTTTTTTTTGCATCCGAAACGCACTGGAACTGCAAGCACTGACAACCATATAACCTACTTTCTGTGCTTTTTGGATGCAGAAAAAAAGCAACTGAAATGCATGTAGTGTGAACTTTTGACTGCAGTTTAGCTTTAATAAAATCATAACAGCACTGAGCCTGGGTTCACACTGATGCGTTTCGGAATTTGCAGTTTCTGTGCGACCGTATCACAATCATACCCCGTTCATGCAAACCGCTGCAGTTGTGTATATTAAATTAACACCCCAAAATCGGTCTGCAAGACACGGTACAATGTGCAGAATCAGATTGCATAGGTGTGAATACCCATGCGATCTGATTCTAGTGCGGACCAAAAAAAGGGTCCTGCACCTTTTTGGTGCAGATGTGGTTCGTTTTGAGTCATAGAAAAATGTATGGTTCAAATTGTACCGAATTCTCATGGGATTTGCACAGGAATGCGGTGCGTTTCCTGTGCGGATCACATGCGATATACTGCACCGCATATATGTGAACCCGGGCTAAGGGGTATTTTCTTATTTGGCTGTCATTTCCAAGTCAGCATTGCTCATAAAAAAAATCATTTTGGTTTGTTATGAAGGATGCCAGAGGTTTCAGGGGACATTATAAATACCTTCAGACTGCCTGTGGCTCCCATGGAAAGTCATCATTTTGCTTTTAATGTATAAACAACAAGCTCCAGGGCCCCAGCAATCAGAACATACACATGCCTTCATGTAGGGCTGAACAACCTTTTCCACTATCCACAAGCAGACTATTTTAAAGCGTAGTGACTGGTGTTTGTACAGTTTAGCAAATGTCACTTCAGTGCTATATTTAGAGCCGTTCCTCAGCCCCGTGTTACCTGTTTGCCTATGGGGGCCCCAAATTTCATCTTGGAGTTTGCTGTTACTGGAATAATCACAAAGCCCTGGAGGGAAAGATCTACATGCTAATAAATTATTTCATCTGTGACTTTGTAACACAACAACTTACAAACGGATCTTGTGTTCTGCTGTCAGGACGCCATACTAAACATGCATCTCAGAAGGCAACCAATATTTTGGGTTTTTTTTGCCATTTTGACAGTTACTTATTGCTTGTATCTTTACTTGGTGTAGTCAGATTATTTACTGGACCATCAAACAGGACACTGCTTTGTAGTATATAGAATACATGAAAAAGAAAAAACAAAATGTAATGAAGTATTTACAAAACAAAAAAACTTATCTGCAGATAAGTTTCAGTGTAACAACACTGATAGACAGGGCTTTTATTCGGCAGGAACGCAGGGGGACACAGTTCCGGCACCTCCAGCACTGAATGTATGTAATAGCAAGGGGTGCTGGGGTGTGCTGGAGGGTCTATTGTTGTTGGCTGCTGGGGGATCTCGTCACTGGAGGGGGATATACTTTAATGTGGGCGTCTGTTGTTGCTGGTGGAGAATCTATTGTTGCTGGGGGGGTTATGTTGCTGGTATTGATCTGCTATTGAGGTAGAGGTCTATTGATGATGGCTGCTGGGAGGTCTGTTGTTACTGCTGTGGGTCTAATGTTGCTGATGGGTCAATTGTTGCTGGTATTGATCTACTGTTGAGGGTGAGGTATATTGATGATGGCTGCTGGGAGATCTGTTGTTGCTGCTGCGGATCTATTGTTGCTGGGGGTCGATTGTTGCTGAAATTGATCTACTGTTGAGGGAGAGGTCTATTGATGATTGCTGCTGGGAGATCTGTTGTTACTGCTGTGGGTGTATTGTTTCTGGGGGGGTTATGTTGGTGGGGGGTCAATTGTTGCTGGGATTGATCTACTGTTGAGGGAGAGGTCTATTGATGATCGCTGCTGAGAGATCTCTTGTTGCTGCTGCGGGTCTTTTGTTGCTGGGGGGGGGGGTCAATTGCTGCTGAGATTGATCTACTGTTGAGGGAGTGATCTGTTGATGATGGCTGCTGGGAGATCTGTTGTTGCTGCTGCGGGTCTATTGTTGCTGGGGAGTTATGTTGCTGGGAAGTCAATTGTTGCGGAGATTGATCTACTGTTGAGGGAGAGGTCTATTGATAATGGCTGCTGGGAGATCTGTTGTTGCTGCTGGGGGTCTGTTGCTGCTGGGGTGGATTTATTATTGCTGAGGTGGTATTTTCTTGTTATCATTAGCAAATTCCATACAAATTACTTAGCACCACAAAATGATACTTGGTTCTGTATTCCATAAAAGCGGCGGTACTGGGAGGTGGGTAGGGGGTGGAAGCAAGGGATGATTCAAAAAGGGGGAGTTCCTGCACCTATTCCCTGAGAAAAAAAAGCCCTGCTGACAGATAAAGAAGATTACCAATAGTTAGATGGGGTGGCTGCATCAGTTTTCTTTTCTTTAGCTTTTTTTCCCTCTTTTCATCTGGTGATCTGGCAATACCACACCTCTTATACTGTATTGGTGAGACACAACTCTGGATGATTGACCATAGGAGGCACAACAGCCAACAGTATTGTCAGTCTAGGAAGGAGGGGATTGCTAAATGTATTAGCAGATTTAGGGGTTGAATTACTAAAGGCAAATGGACTGTCCACTTTGCAAAGTGCAGTTGCACTCTGGAAGAGCAGTTGCTCCAGAGCTTTGTAAATGAGCAGAAGCTCTGATGACTTTCATCAGCCAATCATGTGCAAGCAAAAATACTGTTTTTATTTTTCTTGCATGAGATTGGGTATTCTTTGCAAAGTTAAAGTTTACCGCGTTTACTAGGCTCTGGGGCAACTGCACTTTGCAAAGTGCACAGTCTATTTGCCTTTAGTAAATCAACCTCTTAAATACACTAACAAACTGAAGCCAAACTCTAGCTTACACTATATAATCAATTATAGAAACAGATTTTTGTTTCCTTTTTGGATAAATAAGGGTTTACGTAAAAAAATAAAAGCAGATTAGCCATCACTGCCAGTGTTAAATGGATTTTCTCATCCATAAAAAATTGATACATGCTGCTGGAGGACTTTTGAAAAACAACAGACTTGCTGGCTGGATTACCGGATGAAAATAGAAGAATTGGTAAGCTGCAATATAATAAATGTTTACTTTTTGTTTTCTAAAGTCTGAGTGTTGTTTACCATCCCTTTATTATCATCCCTGCATTAAAGTATAAAATGCTCCCCCCCCCATCCCTGATAACTTGCCTAACTCCTCCACCGATCCAGCGCTGTCCTTGCTGCAGCACTGCTGTTCTCTTTTTTTTCCTCATGGGAGACACCAAGAACAGCTGCTGTCAGTCAAACCCTGTATGGAGGATTCAGGGGATTTGTGGCTGTGCTACGCTGTGTGTGTTTATGGACACACACAGCCCGGTTCTGGGGCACACCCACACGAGTGCCCTCTTGGCAGCCGACATGCTGAGGAGGCATTCAGAAGAAGAAGGAATGGACAGTGCTGGCTTATAATGTAAAAAAAAGCCTTTATGATCACTTTAAAGTATATGTAAACCCAACAACTAAAATCTCATAATCATTAACACAATAATGTAATTTAAAAGAAGTAGTTACATAGTTAGTCTGGCTGAAAAAAAGACAAAAGTCCATCCAGTTCAACCATTAAAAAGAAAAAAAGTAATTTTCAATTTTCTTAAATGTGCATGTTTTTAACATAATATCTGGGGATCCTGCCATACAGGTCCTTGTTTAACCACTTGCCTACCGGGCACTTATACCCCCTTCTTTACCAGGCCAATTTTCAGTTTTCAGCGCTCTCGCACTTTGAATGACAATTGCGCTGTCATGCAAGATTGTACCCATATGAAATTTTTATCATTTTTTTCTCACAAATACACCGTGTTCCAAATTATTATGCAAATTCTATTTAAGTGTCACAAAGATTAAATATTTTGTTTTTCAGTGTAACTCATGGATGGCATTGTGTGTCAGGGCTCTTTTGATCACTGAAAACAATCTCGGACACGTGTGATAATTAGATTGGCAGGTGAGCCCAACTTAAGGAAAAACTACTAAAGGAGGGTGTTCCACATTATTAAGCAGAGCACCATTTTCAAGCAATATGGGGAAGAAAAAGAATCTCTCTGCTGCTGAAAAGAGTGAAATAGTTCAATGCCTTGGACGAGGTATGAAAACATTCGATATTTCATGAAAACGTAAGCGTGATCACCGCACTATTAAGAGATTTGTGGCTGATTCAGAGCACAGACGGGTTCGTGCAGATAAAGGCACATTGAGGAAGATTTCTGTCAGATCCATGCATCGGATCAAGAGAGCAGCTGCTAAAATACCATTACATAGCAGCAAACAGATATTTGAAGCTGCTGGTGCCTCTGGAATCCCACGGACATCAAGGTGTAGAGTCCTCCAGAGTCTTGCAACTGTGCATAAACCTTCTATTCGGCCACCACTAACCGATGCTCACAAGCAGAAACGGCTGCATTGGGCAGAAAAATACATGAAGACTAATTTTCACACAGTCCTGTTCACTGATGAGTACCGTGCAACCCTGGATGGTCCAGATGGATAGAGTAGTGGATAGTTGGTGGACCGCCACCCTGTTCCAACAAGGCTGCGACGTCAGCAAGGCAGTGGTGGAGTCATGTTTTGGGCCGGAACAGAGCTGGTTGGCCCCTTTAGGGTCCCCGAAGGTGTAAAGATGACCTCTGCAAAGTATGTGGAGTTTATGACTGACCACTTTCTTCCCTGGTACAGAAGGAAGAACTATGCTTTCCGTAATAAAATCATCTTCATGCATGACAATGCACCATCTCATGCTGCAAATAATAGCTCTGCATCAATGGCTGCTATGGGGATAAAAGGAGAGAAAGTCATGGTGTGGCCTCCATCCTCCCCTGACCTCAATCCTATTGAGAACCTTTGGAGCATCCTCAAGCAAAAGATCTATGAGGGTGGGAGGCAGTTTACATCCAAACAGCAGCTCTGGGAGGCTATTCTGGCATCTTGCAAACAAATTCAAGCAGAAACTGTCCAAAAACTCACAAGTTCAATGGATGCAAGACTTGTGAAGCTGCTATCAAGTAAGGGGTCCTATGTTACAATGTAACGTGACCTGTTAAAATGTTTAAAATGTTAAAATGTTGTTAAAAGTTTGATTAAAATAGCTTTTGATTTCAGTAAACATAACAAACATAACAAATGACAATTTTCAGTTCTTTACAATCTATAAAGTGTTTTGAAACTTACTGTGCGTAATAATTTGGAACAGTGCATTGTAAGTTTTTATGTTTAACAAAAATCCTGTTATCATTAGGAGGTTTGTGCAATAAAATGTGAATTGTACTCTTAATAGTTGATACCATGAGAATTATGCTGACTGTACTTTTTGCGCTATAAACAAAAAAATTTGAAAAAAAAAAGTTTCTTTGTTTCTATTATACAATTTTTCAAACAGGTAATTTTTCTCCTTCACTGATGTGCGTTGATGAGGCTGCACTGAAGGGCACTGATAGGCAGCACTGAAGGGCACTGATAGGCAGCTCTAATGAGGTGGCACGGATAGGCGGCACTGATAGGCAGCACTAATGAGGTGTCACAGATAGGCGGCACTGATAGGTGGCACTGATGATGGGTACTGATAGACAGCACTGATAGGTGGCAGTGACTGGCATCGCTGCTGGGCACTGACTGGCTGCACTGCTAGACACTGACTGGCGCAACTGCTGGGCCCTGACTGGCACAACCGCTGGGCACTGACTGGTGGCACTGACTGGCAGCACTGCTGGGCTGCACTGATGGGCACTGGTGGGTGGCACTGGTGGGTACAGGTGGGTGGCACTGGTGGGCACAGGTGGGTGGCACTGCTGGACACAGGTAGGTGGCACTATTGAGCACAGGTGTGTGGCACTGCTGGGTGGCACTGGTGGGCATAGGTGGGTGCACTGATGGGCACAGGTGGGAGGCACTGCTGAGCACCGATCATCAGGGCACTGATTATCAGTGCCCTGATGATCAGTGCCGATCCCTGCTCTGACAACTGCCAGTTCTCGGCAGTACTTTCCTCACGCTCTGACAGAGCAAGGAAAGTGCAGCCGAGAACCGGCAATTGCATTTCCCGGGGATTAGCATGTCATTGGACACTGCTGATCACGTGGTAAAAGGCCGCTGTGATTGGCCTTTTACCACATCACATGTTTGTAGGACACAATGATCACGGAGATTGCCGGGGGCGCGCCGGAGAGCGCGTTCTGGGAGGACGTCATATGACGCCCTCCCAGAACTGGCCGGCCGCAGTGTAGCTGTCATTTGGCTATCTGCGGTTGGCAAGTAGTTAAGTACTACCTGTTAAAGGCTGACAACGCTCTGTCCTTGTCTCTCAATTGTGCTTCTGTGTTTTCACCCTGTCGCATGTTCTTCCAATGAAGTCTACAAGCAACCATTTTGAAAAAACCATCAAACAGACTTGGTGCAGTGTTGTCACCATCATGATCAGGATCTTTCAAACCATAATGGTATTTCAGTTATGGTGAAGAACTGTGATGTGAATCTTTTTCTTTGAAATTTGATGATTCTAGCTCTGCCGCCATCATGGCAGTCCTTCATTCTATGTTATGTAATTATTATGCACATAACAAAATACAATAAAGAGAGACTCCTCTTCCTTTTCTGTAACGCCAGTTCCAAGCAGGTAATTTTTGAAGTCTTGCCAGCAGATTCCCCATGACAGTTATTAGGGACTTTAGAGGGGTTTTTTTGCCCCAATTTCTTTATTAATTATTGTCAGTACAAACAACTAAGTAATTAAAATAAATATATATATTAATCCAGTAAATCTAAAAACATTCATATTATCATTTTGCATTCTTCTTTTCAGCAAACAGGTAATTTTTTTTTTAATATTTTCTAGGCTCTCCCTGTTGAAATGCCTATTTTTAGAAATTAGTGGCTCAAGCTGAAATTCACTCACCACACCTATTCCACTTTTATTGGACAGCTCAGTCTGCAATGCTATTTCTTTAGCTAACCCATATTGCCCTGGGAATTCTTTGTCATGTATTAAATATTTATATATAAAGCAAAGATTGTAAACAAATAGGGGAAAAGGTGATATAAAACAATATTTTTATAATCATGCAGATGAGATTGCAGGCATTTGACTTTTCTGGAAGTACAGAATGCTGAAGACCTTACCAGAGTCCAATTGATGACAACCAAATCTGAACTTGTAACCAGCCAGAAAGTTACATAGTTAGTCTGGCTGAAAAAGGACCAAAGTCTATCCAATTCAACCAAAACGAATTATAATCCTACACCCACAGTTGATCCAAAGGAAGGCAAAAAAACAGCAAAGCATGATCCAATTTGCTCCTGCAGGGGAAAACATTCCTTCCTGATCCCCCGAGAGGCAATCGGATATTCCCTGGATCAACTTTACCTATAAATGTTAGTACCCAGTTATATTCTGTATATCTAAGAAACAATCCAGGCCTTTTTTGAAGCAATCCACTGAGTTGACCAGAACAAACTCTTGAGGGAGTCTATTCCACATTTTCACAGCTCTTACTGTGAAGAAACCTTTCCATGTTTGGAGATTAAATATCTTTTCCTCCAGATGTAAAGAGTGCCCCCTTGTCCTCTGTGATGACCTCAGGGTGAATAACTCTACACCGAGTTCACTATATGAACCACTGATGTATTTATGCATGTTGATCATATCCCCCCTTAATCTCCTCTTCTCAAGAGAGAATAAATTCAGTTCCTCTAATCTTTCCTCATAGTTGAGCTCCTCTATGTCTCTTATCAGTTTGGTTGTCCTTCTCTGTACTTTCTCCAGTTCCCCAATGTTCTTTTTGTGAATTGGTGCCCAAAACTGAGCTGCATATTCCAGATGAGGTGTTACTAATGATTTGTACCGGGGTAATATGATATCTCTCTCTGGAGTCTATACCTCTTTTATTACAAGAGAGGATTTTGCTCGCTTTAGAAACCGCAGCTTGGCATAGTATGCCATTATTAAGCTTGTGATCTACCAGAACCCCCAGATCCTTCTCTACCATTGATTCCCCCAGTTGTACCCCCCTAGTAAGTATGATGCATGCATATTCTTAGCCCCCAAGTGCAGAACCTTACATTTATCAACATTAAACCTCATTTGCCACATAGTTGCCCAATTACACAGTGCATTGAGGTCGGCTTGTAAGTTGGAGACATCCTGTAAGGACGTTATTCCACTGCACAGCTTGGTGTCATCTGCAAAGACTGAAATGGGATTTATAATCCCAGACCCTATATTGTTTATAAAAATATTAAAAAGTAAGGGTCCCAACACTGAACCTTGGGGTACACCACTGACACCCCTAGACCATTCAGAGTATGAATCATTAACCACTACTCTCTGAATATAATATTTTAGTCAGTTTTCTATCCATTTACATATGGATTTTTCCAAGCCTGTAGACTTTACCTTACACATTAGCTGTGTGTGGGGAACTGTGTCCAACGCTTTTGCAAAATCCAAGTATACCACGTCCACCACCACCCCTCTGTCCAAGTATACCACGTCCACCACCACCCCTCTGTCCAAGTATACCACGTCCACCACCACCACCCCTCTGTCCAAGTATACCACATCCACCGCCACCCCTCTGTCCAAGTATACCACGTCCACCGCCACCCCTCTGTCCAAGGTTTTGATCACCTCCTCATAAAAAGAAATCAGATTTGTTTGACAACTTCTGTCTTTCATGAATCCATGCTGGTCTGTTGCTTAAAATATTTTTTCCCAGCAAGAACTCATCTCTGTGATCTTTTATTAAACTCTCTAGTATCTTCCCAACTATAGAAGTTAAACTAACAGGTCTATAATTACTTGGAAAAGAAAGGTAAATATTTAGTCTTCTAATGCAGGAGCAATGCTTTAAAGTATTTCTTTAAAAGTGTATCTATGGTGTAAATAAAAATTCCTATATTCATTTCCACATTGTATTTCAATTATTTCTAGCCTACCCTTATTACTATGAACAATCTTGAACTTACTTTGTGAAGATCCCCACACATTTACTTCCTTGAATTCTGTGACACGTAGTCACTATGCCCTGTGAGTAGGCACTGGTGTCACACATTTCACAGGGCCTGCCTTAGAAACTACAGCAGTGCTGAGAGGAGGAGCTTCAGGAGGTGAAGTCAGTACAGGAATTATGCTTGCATGCAGCAAGGTACCATGGGATATATAGTTCTGAGAAATAGAGGAGAGGCTGCAGAGCATGCAGGAGATCCAGGAATTTGTGGAAACAGATGGCCAGCAGACAAACAATCCACAGCATGAAAGTTGATTTTTTTTAAGAAATCCTCTATTTTGTATTGTTATTATAATTCTGATGTTATACAGTATATTGAAAGTATACACTGTGACCATAGATCTAATTTAACCACTTCCCGCCCAGCCTATAGGAAAATGATGGCCAGGTGCGACTCTTGTCGATTCGGGAGGGCGTCATATGACGTCCTTCCCGGATTGCGCCTTGTGCGTGCCCACAGGGCCGTGCTGTGGCGAGATCTGTCACCAGCTGTGTACCAAAGACAAATCTGTTTACCGCCCCGTTGCCAGTACCATGTGAACTGCTGAGACCAATCACAGCAGATCATATGACAGTTGTAAACAATGGATGGCTTCCTTTTATGCTATCCATTGTTTACAAGTGTGTCTAGCTGTGCATGGTCACAGTAATCACATGTGCAGCTGGGCCAATCACAGCTAATCAGAACAAAAAAACCTGAATGAATCAATTTAATTCAGTTACATGCTTGCTATAAGCAATCAAAAAAAAAAATACTGATCACTTCTTCAAAGTAGTACAATGTTACTCTCAGGGGTGGACTGACCATTTGGAAACTCGAGCAGTGCCCAAGGGTCCGGGGTCAGTGGGGGGCCCCATGAGATGCCCCGGTACCTTTTTCATAGGCTTCTTTGAGCAAGGGCACAGGGGCCCCATGTTCCCCTATTGCCTCTTGACACAGGGGCCCCATGAGTTGTCAGTCCGCCCCTGGTTACTATGGTAACATTATACTACTTTGATCATAGTGTAATATGAAAAATAAAATCTTAAAAAAGGAGAAAAAATTAATAAAAAATAATAAAAAAATTAAAACAAATGATCGATTTTTTTTTTTCGTACTGTCACCAGTCAGTGTCCCTGATCACCACCACTCCAGTTATATGATGACGCTGTACTGCACTGGTGACAGTATGTAAAAAAAATTTGTGAAATTTGTTTGTTAATTTCTTCATTTTCCAACAAATTATGAAAAAAAAATTACAACTTCAAGAAACTCACCATGCCTCTTATGAAATACGTCGGACTGTCTACTTTGCAAAAAGGGGCCATTTGGGGGATATCTGTACTGTTCTAACACTTTGGGGCCTCAAGAAATTAGATTGGCTGTTAGTACTTCAGAATTGATCAATTTTCAGATATATCCCATAGTTTGTGAACTCTATAACTTTCCTACAGGCAAAATAATAAATACTGATTTGGGTTATTTTCCACTTATAACTCCACTTTTGTTGAGAAAAAAATATTCCCCTCTGGGAGACTTATGGACATTGCAAGGATTTTAACAATCTGTATGGGAGTAATTTAATTATCAATCAGCTACCTGCAGGGCTCTAATAAGGAAATTGGCAGAGTCTGCATCCCTTTAGATGTGATTTCCCTTTGGAAAGGGGATGATAAAAATGTGACTTGAATCTTAGTGCAGACTTCAGGGAAAATCAGTCAGCCAATCACACAAGCAGGAAATATAATTTCTGGAGGGCATTCTGTACACCACACAGAACGCCTCTCTTTAGCCATATTGCACTACATTTTCCAGAAAATTACAGAGCTGCAGACAGACAAGGAAAGGTAATTTTAACAACAATCAATTACAATATGACTTGTTTATCAATTGTATACTCTATATTATATTCTTTTTATTTGCTATTTTCTCCCATGAAAGTGAAGTTACCCATTAATGCTAATAAAAAAAAAACTTTTTTCTAATAACTTTTTTACTTTTGGCGTCTTACCCTGTATCTCATATTTTTTTAAATACCTTGTTTCTGATATACAAATAATTGGGAATAACAAACATGTAAAAATTTGAGTGTCGTATCAGATTTAAAGTAATAATTCTAAACGAGTACTCATGGGTTATTTTTTCTTTTTTTTCCATTTTAACAACACAAGGTTTAATCAGTTTAAATGCATTTTCCCATTCCACATAAATACATTAACTCCTCAATCATGGGTTTATAGTCCAGGCAATTTAATTACTTTAATATAGGATGACATTTATTTTGTACAAATACATGAGCTTAAAAGCCTCTCAAATCTAACAAGAAATATGGTAACAGTAAAAAGAGCCTCCCATATTTTGTTCAAAATCTTTTTTATATTAATGATTTCATTGTACCTTGTACCTAAAATAAACTCAAAAAGTTTTTTAAGGTCTTTATAATAACACAAGCTAATAAGTTCTTATTGTGAAGCTGGTCCTTGGTTTTTCACTGTCATCAGTTGTTTTTCCATTTTGAATTAAAATACGTTTTTTTAAGCTGTATGTGATCAGGGTCTGATCCCCTGACTCATGTCCAGTGGCATCACTAAGGTTGGTGTCACCCAGTGCGGGTAAAACATGGTGTCACCCTCTCTTCCACCAAGTATAGTTCCCCCTTCAATACAGACCCCCCTCTCCGCTAAGGCTGCATTCACACTTGCACGATTTGAAGCTTGAAGCGCAAAACTCCAAAAATGCTCAGACTTAAAAAAATCAATTGTTCTCTATGGTGCCTGTTCACACCTGATCAAGCGAACAGGCACCATGGAAAACAATTTATTTTTTAAGCTTGAGTGTTTTTGGATCTTCAAGCAACAAATTTCTCAAGTGTACAGACCCCCTCTCCACTAAGTATGGACCCCCTTCCCTCAGTACATACCTCTCTCCCTCGGTACAGACCCCCTCTCCACTAAGTATGGACCCCCTTCCCTCAGTACATACCCCTCTCACTCGGTACAGACTCCCTCTCCACTAAGTATAGACCCCCTTCTCTCAGTACATACCCCTCTCCCTCGGTACAGACTCCCTCTCCACTAAGTATAGACCCCCTTCCCTCAGTACATACCCCTCTCCCTCGGTACAGACTCCCTCTCCACTAAGTATAGACCCCCTTCCCTCAGTACATACCCCTCTCCCTCGGTACAGACTCCCTCTCCACTAAGTATAGACCCCCTTCCCTCAGTACATACCCCTCTCCCTCGGTACAGACTCCCTCTCCACTAAGTATAGACCCCCTTCCCTCAGTACATACCCCTCTCCCTCAGTACAGACTCCCTCTCCACTAAGTATAGACCCCCTTCCCTCAGTACATACCCCTCTCCCTCAGTACAGACTCCTCTCCACTAAGTATAGACCCCCTTCCCTCAGTACATACCCCTCTCCCTCAGTACAGACTCCTCTCCACTAAGTATAGACCCCCTTCCCTCAGTACATACCCCTCTCCTTCAGTACAGACTCCTCTCCACTAAGTACAGACTGCCCCTTCCTCAGTACAGACCCCCCCCCCTTCCTCAGTTCAGATCTCCCTCCCTCAGTACAGACCCCCTCTCCATTTAGTACAGACCCCCCTTCCTCAATACAGACCACTCCCTCAGTACAGACCCCCCTCACTCAGTACAGACCCCCCTTCCTCTGTAAAGACACTTCCCTTCCTCAGTATAAACCCCCTTCCTCAATACGGACCCCCCTTCCTTGGTATAGACCCCCCTCCCTCGGTACAGATCCCCCCTTCCTCAGCATAGACCTCCCCTCCCTCAGTAAAGAACCCCCTCAACATTTGTGCTAGTAGGGAGGTGGTGGGTTGGAAATGAGACAAAAAAAGAGGAAAAAACAAGGGGAGGAAGTGCAGATGGACTTTAGAGGCACAGAAACCATAACCACATATTAGTAAAATCACTTGTACTTTATTTTGACAATAAGTCATGAAAAAATATCTTTCTGTTTAAAGTCATTGTACAATGTCTCCACAGACAATGTCCCACAGCCCACCATATTGTATGGAACAAAACCAATGATAAGACATACTATAACCACCAGGAAGGTCCTATGGGGGGGTGATAGACATTAAGCCACTGGAAGAATGGGCCAACATGTTTTGCAACAAACATGTTGGAAATGAGCTGCGGGGTCGCTTTGGGAGGGGAGAGGGCTTGTGCTCTTGTGAGGAAGGGGGGGGTGGATTTCAAATCCAACCCCCACTTCTAGCATAGGTCTTCTCCCCTCCAAAAGTGCCCCCCCCCAGCACAGATCCTCTTAACCTACCTAAGTGATTCTGGAGAAAAAAAATTCTATCTATACATCTTATAGACATTCGCTGAGGTCATTTGTACTGTGCTTTCTAAATTATCTAACTTCTGTAGCATACAGATGTTGTAATATAATGAACTCAAAATACTAATCTAGGCAAATACTCACTTCATGCAATAATAATAATAATACAATTTACATTTTTGATTAAAATAATCCTATCAAATAATACTAAGCACCATATGCAACATACATTTTAATATGAACTCTTTTCCAGAGGTTCATAGAAAAAGAGAAAAAAAAATTGTGAATAGTTCTTTGTCCTTTTCAGTCAGACACATCGACCTCCTAATTAATCTTGCAACTTGGTATCATGTGCAGCAGGGATTTTTTTTTTTTTAAGTGAACGAACCACGACCCCCAACCCCCCCCCCCCCCCCCCAAGCACACCTCCACTCCAAACTGCATTAAATAGTGGGTATGCCAAATTTCACTAACAGTGGAAGGGTCTTAATGTGGCATTAAATACTAGAAGTGCATTATGTACAGAGTTGGGGAGTGTGGGGGTGTTACATACAGAGTGCAGAGTTCAGTGGGGTTACACACAGAGTGCAGGGTTCAGTGGGGTTACACACACAGTGCAGGGTTTAGTGGGGGTACACACAGAGTGTAGGGTTCAGTGGGGGTACACAGAGAGTGCAGAGTTCAGTGGGGTTACACACAGAGTGCAGGGTTTAGTGGGGGTACACACAGAGGGCAGAGTTCAGTGGGGGTACACACAGAGTGCAGAATTCGGTGGGGTTACAGAGTGCAAAGTTCGGTGGGGTTACAGAGTGCAGAGTTCGGTGGGGGTACACACAGGGTGCAGAGTTCAGTGGGATTACACACAGAGTGCAGAGTTCAGTGGGGTTACACACAGGGTGCAGAGTTCAGTGGGGTTACACACAGAGTGCAGACTAGTTCAGTGGGGGTACACACAGAGTGCAGAGTTCAGTGGGGTTACACACAGAGTTCAGAGTACAGTGGGGTTACACACAGAGTGCAGAGTTCAGTGGGGTTACACACAGGGTTCAGAGTTCAGTGGGGGTACACACAGGGTGCAGAGTTCAGTGGGGTTACACACAGAGTTCAGAGTACAGTGGGGTTACACACAGAGTGCAGAGTTCAGTGGGGTTACACACAGGGTTCAGAGTTCAGTGGGGGTACACACAGGGTGCAGAGTTCAGTGGGGTTACACACAGGGTGCAGAGTTCAGTGGGGGTACACACAGGGGGCACAGTTCAGTGGGGTTACACACAGAGTGCAGAGTTCAGTGGGGGTACACAGAGAGTGCAGAGTTCAGTGGGGTTACACACAGAGTGCAGGGTTTAGTGGGGGTACACACAGAGGGCAGAGTTCAGTGGGGGTACACACAGAGTGCAGAATTCGGTGGGGTTACAGAGTGCAAAGTTCGGTGGGGTTACAGAGTGCAGAGTTCGGTGGGGGTACACACAGGGTGCAGAGTTCAGTGGGATTACACACAGAGTGCAGAGTTCAGTGGGGTTACACACAGGGTGCAGAGTTCAGTGGGGTTACACACAGAGTGCAGACTAGTTCAGTGGGGGTACACACAGAGTGCAGAGTTCAGTGGGGTTACACACAGGGTGCAGAGTTCAGTGGGGTTACACACAGAGTGCAGACTAGTTCAGTGGGGTTACACACAGGGTGCAGAGTTCAGTGGGGTTACACACAGGGTGCAGAGTTCAGTGGGGTTACACACAGGGTGCAGAGTTCAGTGGGGTTACACACAGGGTGCAGAGTTCAGTGGGGTTACACACAGGGTGCAGAGTTCAGTGGGGTTACACGCAGAGTGCAGACTAGTTCAGTGGGGTTACATGCAGAGTGCAGACTAGTTCAGTGGGGTTACATGCAGAGTGCAGAGTTCAGGGATGTGCTACATGCAAAGATGAGGGGGGTGCTATGTACATAGTGCAGAGTTCAGCCTTATTCCACGGCTGCTAACCTCTGTATCCTCCATCCACATCTAACTTTCACCCCTCTCCTTCTCTTTTACCTTCCCGAACACTGTAGGTGGCTTCGCCTCTCTCACTTGCAGAGAGGTCATCCATTGGGGTGTCAGCTTCCACACTGCACCCCGGGCACCAGCATCTCCCTTGTCCCCATCCTGCACTCAGCAGGAGCTGCTCAGGAGATCAGATCTGTCAGAGCCATTGGGAGACAAGCTGTCCTTATAAACACAGAAGTTGGACTTCTGTCTTTACAAGTGATAGTGGAGAGCAAGGAGCAGAGGGCCTGACCCAGAGGTGGTGGAACAGAGTTTCACCAAGTTCCAGCTGAAAAAAAAAGCCCTGGTGTCCAGTCTTTATTTTGTAGCTATCTTATACAACCATGCCCCCCAAATTTACAACCTGGGAAAGTATGCTGCAAGAACCTGGGAATGTCTGCTGTTAAGGTATGTATTCAGAAACCTTGTATACTAATAAAATATACAGAAAAAATGGCTTCCAGCATGTCAGTATGACATTATGTAGATATGATAAGTTCAGTGCTTTCAGTTTTAATTCTGTGAGCAACAAATAGTTCCAACAAATCTGATAGCTTACTAGTCCTTAGATAAGTTAGCTTCATTAGTTTTCCCTGTTAGGGCATTTTTCCACTTTATATTATTTCTATTTTTCCTGCTGGTAATATACTTTGTGTCCTAGGGTGACATTGCTCTTTCATTGTACTGTATCCCACTTGTCATCTGCATAACATAGGGGAGAGGTGACTTAAAGAGACGTAAAGCTGAGAACAATGCTAACTGATAACAGTCAGTGCAGGCAGAGGGCATGGGACATTATTAGCACCTTGGGTTTCTGAGAAAATCAGCAAACATATTTTTCAGCTATCAAACAAGTATATCATGGAATATACGAATTGTTTGTGTGACTCTATATGCTTCTCACATGTTGTGCAAGAAGTTTATTAGACACAAAGAGACATATAACCATGGTAAGCAAACATATTTAAAATTCCCCGTGTTAAGCTGCATTCAAAAAACCTTGTAAACATTCTATAGAGACCTTATACTGTATGTACTATTAGATGTAGAAGTATTTCAAAGTAATGTTAGCTTCTGATTGGTAGCACCACCCCTGAAGGATCCGCTTGGTAATTTTGGGTTCCCTGTTTCGCACTTCAACTACAAGAACAACCTCAGGCCCTCTGACACAACTGGTTGAATGGAAATCCCTGCAAATATGAATAAGGACACAAGTTAGAAATACCTTTATCCTGGCTGTGGACTATGATAGTGGACAGACCCACAACCGAAGGAAAAAAACAAACACTTTTTTGCTATATAATGTTTCAGTTGATATTAAAGTCAGATTAGCAAACGTATAATCACAGAAAGATCAAAGTCTGTTGTACACAAAAGCAAACAACATATAGGAATAAACAATGCAACACTATCCAATTCAACTTTAAGTATATTCAAGCTGTCCTGCAAGACTCAGAACTTAAACATTACCTCTCTTACTGAGATATTTCTCTCCCTAGGGAGAAGAGAAGAAAAGAGCAAGAGATATTAGGCTAGCTTCCAGTAACCAGAGTCAGGATTTAACTCCCTGATGAAGTGAATAAGAAATATCTCATGAAAAAACAAACATAAGATATAGGAATGACTCTTCTGCCGGCTTAATGGGGCCCTTACGTTGGTACACAGGGAAGGTATAGTCCCTTTGGATGGCACTTCCCCAAAGACGGTGAAATAGCAAATAGCGACAAATTTGGGGAGTCATCTTTAGGACAACAGATGATGATAGAGGGTGCTTAAACTGGTAAGGGAGTGGGACTGAATTTGGTAGCAATATGTCCATTTAAGTGCAGTGATTCTCAGGTACAGGGCTTGGCTGGTGGTACTTGTTGCTTCTTTGAGTAGAATAGGCCTGAGGTCATATGCCTTTACTTTTTACAGTTCAGACCCATGCAGCCAAACAAGAAGTATTAAGGCTGATATACTGTGCGCAGTAATTAAATGGGCACCTGGTGTAGATAGGCCTCAGCAGTGAGTGGGCTACAGAGTCTGTGTTTCTACGTGACTGTTGTAAGAATCCTGGACTTAAATAGCTGACAGCAACAACAACTGAATTTGTAACATGTAGTGGTGTGTTGTGGGTTAAGAACCCTCTCACCTGGTCTTTTAAAATGGCTATGCGAAGCGATGGGCTTGCTGTTAAAAGGGGGCCCCCATTTTTGCTGTCGTCATGGGAAGGTAGTGGTGGCGGTGGTGACGTCCCAATCTGCCTACCTGCAGGCTCGACTTTCCTTCCTCTCTTAGTATGATCAGCAATCTGGAAATCCCCTTCTCAGCCTTCCGGTTCAGTCCAATCCAGTCTAAAGCCTCTTGAACACGCCCTCAGCTCTCACCCACATCCTGCCTCTCTCTTTCCCTGTCTGCCCCCTTTCCTGGGCTTCTGGCTGTACTTTTTTTCTTCAGCAGAGTGCAAGCTGGGAGCTTGGGCTTAGAATGGGGCCCCCTGTTTCCTCGAGACTACATGCAGCCAATTATTATAATTATTATTATACCGGATTTATATAGCACCAACAGTTTGCGCAGCGCTTTACAATATAACAGGAGACAATACAGCAACAATACAGTTCAATACAAGAGGGTTAGGAGGGCCCTGCTCCTTGGAGCTTACAATCTAGGAGGCAGGGGCTAGTGGTACAAAAGGTAGTAACTGTGGGGGATGGACTGGCAGGAGTAGAAGATTCCATTATTAGCTGAGGGCAGGATAGGCTTCCCTGAAGAGATAGGTTTGCAGAGATCATATAAAAGTGAGCAGAGTAGGAGATAGTCTGATAAATTGGGGTAGAGAGTTCCAGAGGATGGGGGAAGCTCTGGAGAAGTCCTGGAGATGAGCATGGGAGGAGGAGACAAGGGAGCTAGAGAGCAGGAGGCCATGTGAGGAGCGGGGAGGACAGTTTGGATGATATTTGGAGACAAGATTGGTGATGTAATTTGGGGCAGAATTATAAATGGCTTTATATGTTATTGTTAATGTTTAGAATTTTATCTGTTGGGCAGTGGGAAGCCAGTGGAGGGAATGGCAGAGAGGGGTGACTGATACAGAATGGTTAGTAAGGTAGATGAGTCTGGCAGCAGCATTCATGATAGACTGAAGAGGGGATAGCCTGTGATGAGGTAGGCCAATGAGGAGGGAGTTACAATAGTCAAGGTGAGAGATAACCGGGGAGTCAATAAGTTGCATAGAAGTTTCAGAGGTTAAGAGTGGGCGTATCTTGGAGATGTTGCGGACGTGAAGTCTACAAGGTTTGGACAGCGACTGGATTTGGGACTGAAAGGACAGATTGGAGTCTAGGATTACACCTAGTACCCTGGCATGAGGGGAGGAAATGATGGTTGTGTTATTGATCCTGAAGAAGAAGTCGGGGGGGGGGCACGGGCTGGAGGGAATACTAAGAGCTCAGTTTTGGAAAGATTGAGTTTGAGGAAGTGGAGTGACATCCATGCCGATATGTTGCTTAGTAGGTTAGTAATGCGAGAGGAGACTGAAGGGGTGAGGTGAGGAGTAGAAAGATAGATTTGTGTGTCATCAGCATAGAGATGGTACTTAAAGCCATGGGAGTTTGTCAAGTGACCAAGGGAGGAGGTGTAGATGGAGAAGAGTAGGGGTCCAAGGACAGAACCTTGAGGGACCCTGTCATGTTTCACATGACTGTAATATTGACTGTTCTATGCCTTTAAGAGTTTCTATATTTTGTTTCTGCTCCTCCCTTTCCTTTGGTTTAGTTAATGCTGTATAGATAGCCCACCCCTTTTCCCAGTAAGGCATTGCAGCTCTAGCCTCATGTCATGGAGCAGGAAACATTATGATCTTTTGATCTATCGAATGTTCATTGTTGTAAGATTTTCTCAGTTTATGGAATAAACTTCACAAGATCTACAAGATGTCTTATCGATTGAGTCACTGACTGTGGTATCCAGCTGAGATTGAAGTTATCGCTATCTCATCACAACTGTGAGTTACAGAGATCACACTATCAATGCTTAGATTGGAGAGCCAGAACAACCCCTACAGAAAGAAGGAGTGGAGAGGAGGAGCCAGAGTTATAGGTAACTCTGAAGGAGAGCTGTGATAGGTAGGAGGAGAACCAGGAGAGAGCAGAGTCTCGGAGGCCAAGAGAGTGGAGTTTTTTGAGGAGGGGATGGGAAAAACAGGGCAGGCAGTGATTGAGTTCACAGAGAGCTTTCTCAATCTCCCGCGCAACTGAAGAGAAAGGGGGGCGAGCGGGGGGGGGGGGCCCTGACAGCCCGCCTCATTCCTGTCACAGTGACACGGTATGTGTTCTGCCTGACAGGGAGAGTAAGTGGGAGAGGAATCATAGCACCCGTTACAGATATATCCATGTACAAAAAGCTTTAGTGGCATCCAGTGAAGGACATTTTTGAAATAACAGCCCATACAAAAAGTTGTATCATAGTTTAAAGGGCCATCAATATAGTAATACAAGAGTACAAATGTCTCTTCTGGTAGAGATTGTAAGTCTTCATGATTATGTTCTGGATTTTTTGGAACAGTATCATACAAAGAAAAGAGGACAATCAGTGTCTCTGGTACCTGCCTAGATGTGTCTACTTAAAGGATAAGTTCACCTTTGGGAACATGTTACACCCATTTTTAGGGTGGAATATGTAACATGTTCCCATAGCTGCAGCCGCGCGCTGCCTCCCTCCCTCTGACAGATAATACAAGGAGAAGTTTCCCTGTACTATCTGTCAGATTTGAAAACAATGCAGCCGGGTGGGATTCCGCCCATGCGGCAGTGTCCTTCATTCACGGACTTCCGTAAATGAACGAACTGCAAGTCCCAACAGCCTTAGCGGCTCTGGACTTGTAGTTTTCAATGAAAGACCACGGAGCTGTGGAGAATCATGGTAGTTCATTGATGCTTCCTGTCAGAATATCTGCTTGGCCATACATCCCATACATCCCGTACAGCAAGTAGATATTCTGACAGGTCTGCAGGAGAACTGCAAGACATCAATGATCTACTGATCACTGGTGCAATACTTTCCAGGCTCCTTTATACAAAAATAATAAATGCACATTTTTTTTACCTGCAAAAAAGTGTGTATTTATTATTTTTGTCCAAAAGGTGAACTTATCCTTTAAAGGATCAGTTTATATATAGACGGTTGAACATATACAGTGAAGGAAATAAGTATTTGATCTCCTACTGATTTTGAATGTTTGCCCACTCACAAAGAAATGATCAGTCTAAACATCGAATGGTTGGTGTATTGTAACACTGAGAGACAGAATAGCAACAAAAAATTCAAAAGAAATAAATGACTAACAAATTATGCACTGATTTGCATGTTCATGAGGGAAATAAGTATTTGATCCCCTTCACAAAACATGACTTAGTACTTGGTGGCAAATCCCTTGTTGGCAATCACAGAGGTCAGACGTTTCCTGTAGTTGGCCACCAGGTTTGCACACATCTCAGGAGGCATTTTGGCCCACCTGTATTTCTGTTTAACAAACAGTTCCAGTTGCACCTAAGCTAGTGTTGTCTGGCTCCTGGGTGCGATGCCAAGCTATAATACCTTGGTCCTGTGCACCAGCAGCAAGGAAGCAGTTCTCTGATGGAATCACCAATTCGGCGTGACAGGCGATCCATCTCAGTGTAAGATTTTTACATTTGCTTTGAAGGATAACTAAACCCAACAAAAGCAAAAAATACAAAATCTTGCAGATTTTTGTCCTTAGACATGGTGTCTGAATTCGTTTTCTTTTTTTTTCACGCTAAGAACATTTTGCAGTTACAGAAAATACCTGCTAATCTTGCCAGAAATGTAGTGTCCTTGTCACTCCCTGTAAACTGCACCAAAGAATGTCTTCTTTCCTAGCTAACTTCTGTAATCTACTAATTGCACTGCCTCTTTGGCAATGGAGATGAGCAGATATGGTCATATATGTAGTCCACATCAGGAGAGCAGCAACCGTGATTCCCTCCATAGATACAGTGAAGGAGTAACCGCCCAGGGACAGGAAGCATGTTATTCAGTGGAGTACCGGGTGAAAATAAAGCAAAGCTTGGAAAAAGAAAACTTTTGACCTCTGACCAGTGTGTCTCTTTCGAGTTGTTGGGTTTGGTCTTTATAAAGAAGTGCCCAGATCATCAGCTTGGGTGGATCCTTCCCAATCTTGACCTCTAACCACTATGTCTTATTAACCTTTTAGGACATCTTGTACATCATATTGTGTATGGGGTTTGGTCTGTATGAAGAAGTGTTCAGATGGTCAGCGTAGGGTGGATCCTTCCCTATCTTGACCTCTGACTACAATGTCTCTCTTAGCTTTTTTGGCACATGTGCATCAGTACAGACTGCACAGACAGTATGCCCACCCATCTTCCACAACACATTACTCACTGCGCACCTTCAACAAACAGAATCAGTTCTGCATGGTTTAAATTAATTAAGTGCCTTGGTGACTCTTCCTTCCAAACAAGCCGATTCTGCCAGGAAAGCATGTACAGAATCCCACCGGGATGGAAGACAAGTCCTCTGTAAAAGCCGTAATATGTTCTCTCCAGCTAGTAATGCTGGTAATAAATGCGCAGACCCATAGTGCTGAGACGTTCTGACACAATAATCTGTGACACCATAAAACGGATAACCTATCTGAGATCTATTTTTATGGTGATAGAATGTTTTTTTCCTGTTGTGTGATATGAATATCATTAGTGGCTGATCTGTGGCTGAGATTTACATTTTCATGAACATTCTTGATAATACATTTTTTTAAATAAATTGCAAGAAAGAAATCCATAATTTCCGCTTTTTTTCCTCTTGTTATGAGTAAATGACCTCAATCTATTACCATCATTTTTTTTTTCTGCCTGTATAGAAATAAAGCTGGATGCTGAGCATTTATTGATTGGAGTTTTAATATTTATATTCTTGACACAGAAACAATTAAAGGTCATTTCCTGATGATATGAAGTCCTGTTATCTGCCTAAGCCCCCTGGTTTTCCCTTCAGCAAGCCTCCTGTAGTTTTTCCCATAAACAATGCACTTCCAGTTATATTAGTTTTGCTGTGTTTAGAAAGGGCAATGTTCAGATCTGTTTAGTGTACTAATTAAATGTTACATCCCGTTATATTAATTAGAGTTAATTAAAATTGATTTTCATCTAAAAGGGGAAGTTACCCCCCCCCCATTCTGCTCCCATATTTGGAATTATTTTTTTTTTTGGGGGGGGGGAGGTACCTGATTTTGACAGGTACTCTCCCCCACTTCCGCTCCAACTGCCTAGGCAATTGCAGCATACGTTCATCTCCCCCACCTCTCCCCTCAGCCTCTTGGACATGTCATAGGTCCCAGGAGACTGTGGGACCATTCATGGGGTGTAGTTGTGGCTCACGCATGTTCAGTGAGCAGCAGCCTTTGAAGCTGTCTGCCCACAGTTAATATGCCAATTCCTGGTCAAACACCAGTAAAGAGCTGGGTTGGGTGAGAACATCGCTGGATCCTGGGACCACATGAAAGAAAAATATATTTGAAATATATTTTAAAAATATTCTTACCAAATATATTGAGATATATTTCAAATGCTACAATTTTGGCAATATTCAATATATTTCAATAAATATATATATATATATATATATATATATATATATATATACTGCATGTTGAAATGCGTTTTTATTACAATATATATGAAAAATATTTTTAAAAATACATTTCAAATATACTGTATGTCTTTAAAAATACAAATCTACATTTTTGGAATGCATTTACAAATATATGTAAAAATATATGTTAAAATGACTTTTTTATATGTTAAAAAAGTGAAGAATATATTTATAAAATATATATATTTAAAAAAAAATTGTTTTTAAATATATTCTTCCGATTTTTTTTTAAATATAAAAAATTCATTTTAACATATATTTTTACATATATTTGTAAATGCATTCCAAAAATGTAGATTTGTATTTTTAAAGACATACAGTATATTTGAAATGTATTTTTAAAAATATTTGTCATATATTTTGTAATAAAAACGCATTTCAACATGCAGTATCTATCTATCTATCTATCTATCTATCTATAGATAGATATATATTGAAATATATTTTGAAATATATAGAATATGGCCAAAATTGTAGCATTTCAAATATATTTCAATATATTTGGGAAGAATATTTTTAAAATAAATTTCAAATATATTTTTCTTCCATTAAAAGTCAGCAGCTACAGTATTTGTAGCTGCTGATTTTTAAATGTTTGTTTACAGGGTAAAGATCCTCTTTAACTTGAATATATTTTCTAGTTGTTACCTTTTATTTCTGTGTTCTCTTGTTTCTCAGTTGTGTGTAAAGTAGGGATGCACGGATACGTGTTTTTTTATTGGCGAGTACGAGTACTGATACTTTCGGTCAAGTACTCGCTAATACCGATTACCAATATTTTGCGGTGTGATTTCCGTTAATGGATGCATATTGCACCGCAAAGAATAGCATACGATTTGAACAGGAATGCGATTCCTGTCCAAATCCCATACGATTTCCCCACTGCTCCAGTGTGAATCCAGGCATGTCATAGCCCGAGTTCACACAGAAGTGGTGCGGGAATCCTCCCTGCAGGCATCCCATGCTGAGTCTCAGTGGTAGGAGAGGAGAGAAAGCCATTGGGATTGCAAATGCCTGCGGGTTTCTCTCCTCTCCTACCACTGAGACTCAGCATGGAATGCCTGCAGGGAGGTTTCCCGCACCACTTCTATGTGAACCCGGGCTATGACAAACCTGGATTCACACAAGAGCAGTGGGGAAATCACATGCGATTCAGACTGGAATCGCATGCCAATCTTTGCGGTGCAATTTGTATCCACTAACGCAAATCGCACTGCAAAGTATCGATCAAGGTAATCATTTTCACGAGTACAAGTAAAATACATGGTATTGGCACCAATGCCGATACCGCAAACTTATACTTTAAGATGGAGCAGATGGGGGGTTGTGTCCATTACACCCAATATATCACTTCCAGCCAGTATCTAACATCCACAAGTAGATTTAGGCTGTGTGGGTGGCAGATTGCCTCCAATGTATTAATAAAAATAAATCTTTGTAGGACATACATGAAATAGGAGCTGTACTATTCTTACATATTCGACCAAGCTCTGCCGGGCTGTGTGAAGATGTGATTTCATCTTTCCTCTGTGGCTTTATTATTTTTTCAGACATAGATGAATGGTTTTCAAGCAAAAACGTTATTAATTTCCTCTTTTGCTTCCTTTCTGCTATAATAATGTATGGGAAACTAATAAATCGGAGCTGATATCAAAAGTGAATCGAATTCACATACACAACACAAAGGAGCATGTTTTATGACTTTGATATTATGTGATTATTCTATCAAAATGAAAATGTTTCCATGTAACGTTATGGAGATTCTGATACTTTGTTATGAATTAAACACCAATTTACAAGCAGAGAGCCTGGAATTGTTTGTTATTGTGTAAATTAAAAAATTGACTTGTAATTATTCCTTGAGCCCGGGATCACACTTGTGCGGTGCGGTATATCGCGTGTGATTTGTACAGTAACTGCACCGCATTCCTGTGCAAATCACACGCGAATTCTGTGAGGTGCAATTGGAGCCATACATTTTGTATGGCTCAAATCCCACCGTATCCGCACCAAAAATGTCTGCACTAGAATCGGATCGCATGGGTATTCACAACCATACGATCTGATTCTGCACATCGCACCGCGTTTTGTGGACCAATTTCGGGGTGTTGTTAATTTAACATACACACCTGCAGCGGTTTGCATGAATGGGGTGTGATTGTGATGCAGTGCATAATTCGAACAAAAACCTCTGCAAATTCCACACCGCATCAGTGTGAACCCAGGCTGAATCTTTTCTTTATAAATGGAAATCAGTCTTCAAATCTACATTGTCATTATAGCAGAACTTAACTTTTAGTTTCAATAAGTTTAATACAGTATTATCCCCAAAAGCAAACATTTATTACATTGCAGCGTACCAGTTCTTACATGTGACAGTTGCATTAGTTTTTTTTTTTAACGCTCTCTTTACTGTATTTTCACCTGGTGATCCAGCCAGTAAATCTGTTTTTCAACAGAACAAGCTCTCCTGCAAATGTATCAGTTAGACAGATAAGACAAACCATTTACCACTGACAGCATCACTTACAATGATCAATTTGTATTTATTCTTGCAAAGACTTTACCCCAAAAGAAAACAAACTGTTGCTGTAACTGGTTCTGTAATTGCAGTGTGAGCTGGAGTTTGGCTTCAATTTGTTAGTGTATCTAAATCTGCTGGTACATCTAACACTCCTGTCCCCCCTGATTGACAATACTGATGCCTGCTGTGCCCCCTGTGCTCCTTCATCCAGAGTGCAATACAGGAGGTGTGTTACTGGCCAGATCAATAGGTGAAAATAGAGGGGAAAAGCCTAAAAAAGAAAACTAATGCAGCCACCATATATAAGTATTGGTAAGCTGCAACATATTAAATTTTGGGGTTTTGGACTTAATATCACTTTAATGCATTCCAGGTGCTTAAACAAAAAGGGTGTAAAGTCTAAGGCTCTATTCACACTAGGGTGTTTAAAATCTCAGGCGGAATTGCCTCGATTCTGCCCGCAATTTGAAAACGCAATGTGAAAGTGTGAAAACACACGATCGTGTGGTCAGGAGCTTTTCATTTCAATAGCACCTGAAAACGCAGGGCTTTTTTGCAGCGTATGTGGCGCATTTTTCCACATGGCAAACATGCTGCGATCACGCAAACAATATCTTTTTTGGGGCGTTGTGCATCACACAATTTCGTTTTCACGATTGCAGTTCATTTGCTGTGCAGAAAAACACCCTGCGTTTTCAGGTGCCCTCGATTTAAACCACCCTAGTGTGAATGGAACCTAAGACTTGGTTCAATTCACTTTGCTGTGTGCTGGGAATGCATGAAAAACTGTGCGCATTCCCAACATGCAGAAAAATGCACTGCACTTTAGTAGATGCACAGGGGTGCAACAAGTGCTGAATGGCACCTACATGTATCTGCAGAAGTTCATGGGGCAGCATGATTTCAATAAAGGGTCGGGCAGCCTACTGAAATGAATAGATTGCCCTACCTGGGATATGTGTGCGCAAACATGCCCACACAGATGGGAACTAAGATGTAAGATGGTCAAACAATGCTCGAATTTCAGGCAATTCCTGCTGGCCTGACTTTTGTTGAAGAAGCCTGTTGGAAAAATGTTGGCCGAGCAGCGCCTGCATCCAGTCAGAAGCAAGCACAATTCAAATATTAATTTCTGACAGCCATGGGTGTCAAATACAATAGCATGACAGGTGGGATTCATCCATCTGTGCTGTCAGTATGGATGGAGGAATCTGTTAGCTTTCATTTGTTTAGCTCGCGGGCTGAACAAAAGAAATATAGACATCTATGGCCAACTTTACAGTTTGTTTCACTAGAAAGCAGTCACAGCCTGAGTAGAAAAGCCTGTGTCTTGCCAGCATGCTGCAGAGCAGGACCATTGCTCGGTGGAATCAGCTTTCTCTCTGCTGAGCTGTGCCACATCCCCAGATAGGGTTCTTCAGCAGGGAGCATGAGCTTGGCAGGTGGGCATTATCACAATAACATCTTCATCACAATGACCCTCTCCATGGTCTGTCACTGGGCAGTACTATGAGAATTATCCTTATACAACATCGGTGAAATGTATTTTAAAATTCGTTTTTTTTTTGGGAGTCTATTCCACATTTTCACTGCTCTTACTGTGAAGAAACCTTTCCGTGTTTGGAGATTACATTTCTTTTCCTCCAGATGTAAAGAGTGCCCCCTTGTCCTCTGTGATGACCTCAGGATGAATATCTCTACACCGAGTTCACAATATGAACCACTGATGTATTTATACATGTTGATCATATCCCCCCTTAATCTCCTCTTCTCAAGAGAGAATAAATTCAGTTCCTCTAATCTTTCCTCATAGCTGATCTCCTCCATGCCTCTTATCAGTTTGGTTGTCCTTCTCTGTACTTTCTCCAGTTCCCCAATGTTTTTTTTGTGAGTTAGTGCCCAAAACTGAACTGCATATTCCAGATGAGGTGTTACTAATGATTTGTACCGGGGTAATATGATATCTCTCTCTGGAGTCTATACCTCTTATAATACAAGAGAGGATTTTGCTCGCAGCTTGGCATTGCATGCCATTATTAAGCTTGTGATCTACCAGAACTCCCAGATCCTTCTCCACCATTGATTCCCCCAGTTGTACCCCCCCCAGTATGTATGATGCATGCATATTCTTAGCCCCCAAGTGCAGAACCTTACATTTATCAACATTAAACCTCATTTGCCACATAGTTGCCCATTTACACAGTGCATTGAGGTCGGCTTGTAAATTGAAGACATCCTGTAAGGACGTTATTCCACTGCACAGCTTGGAGTCATCTGCAAAGACTGAAATGGGATTTATAATCCCAGACCCTATATCGTTTATAAATATATTAAAAAGTAAGAGTCCCAACACTGAACCTTGGGGTACACCACTGACACCCCTAGACCATGCAGAGTATGAATCATTAACCACTACTCTCTAAATACGATCTTTTAGCCAGTTTTCTATCCATTTACATATGGATTTTTCCAAGCCTGTAGACTTTACCTTACACATTAGCCGTGTGTGGGGAACTGTGTCAGACGGTTTTGCAAAATCCAAGTATACCATGTCCAGCGCCACCCCTCTGTCCAAGTATACCACGTCCACCGCCACCCCTCTGTCCAAGTATACCACGTCCACCGCCACCCCTCTGTCCAAGTATACCACGTCCACCGCCACCCCTCTGTCCAAGTATACCACGTCCACTGCCACCCCTCTGTCCAAGGTTGGGACTTGTAGTTTTTGCAACAGCTGGAGGGCTACCAGTTTGACACCCCTGCTCTAGAACTATCATTGTTTTTACTTGGATCAGCCGATAGGAAAAAAAAAAATATTCCAGCCAATGGGAAAAAGAGTGATGATGGAAATTAAAATGAAATGAAGCAAAATGAATTTTTATACAAAGTTTTCACAGCTGCTATCTAGAGATTGCTAAAATGCTATGACATAAGAAAGGAAACAAAAAACTAAAAACAGCCTCTATCCACAAGGCAGTTAAATGAGATAGCAAGACGAAAGGCATTGTTTACTACCGCTCAACTTCTGTACCGCTATCCTGTCGGATCTTCCCTGCTTGATCAGTGCCGCAGGCTATAGCCTGCAACAATGATTAGTATATTCTGATTGCAGGAACTGTATAGCTCAGCGGGGAGGATTCCCCCATGCACATGGAGTGTGTAAATGGGGAAACCAAGTATTTTTTTGGCATTCAACACAGTGTTTGAACGAAAAAGAAAAGACTCATCTATGGGCTGCCTAACAGTAGTGACATTAGTGAATTCCACTAGCAGTCAGCAATGCCTTAGATGATCTCACACTGCAGATATACAGCAACAAAGCTACAGGAACAGGGAGTGCACTGCTATTTTTCAGGAGGAGTTCAACACAAAAGTTAGATTTTTCAGGGTACTGCTTAGGCATTTCCAGTTCATTTTTTTAGTTCAGGTTCACTTTAAAATTGCCTGTAGACAGGAACAGATCTTATCCAGTCTTGTATTCCAAGGGACCTGGCTTGCACATGATACATGGGATTTGAGCATAACATTTCCATGCAGAGATGGCAATGTTATAGTTTGTCCCAACCCAGTCACTGCTACTTTCATGTAGAGCTTAGTCTGTAATGGTAGAGAAAAACATAAAGACCTAATATAAATATGATATTCAAAGACTGAATGTTAAGATTGCATGTATTAATCCCTTACAGTTACCAGAATACAATACTTTTTGATACAAACCATCTGCACTCTCTACTTTATCCCCAACATTCTGCACATGCCACTTTAACATTTTCTCATTACCCAAATCCAAATGTTGCCAAATCTTTATAAATTAGCATAAATTTGTAGCACGCTCCTAGTGTAGGATGCTAGGTAAATTTAGTTCTTGGCTCCTTCTGCAGTCAAGGGAGCAGTGATTATCTGTTCTGGTCTGTTCAGGGGTTCACAGGCTGGGAGTTTTATTGCTTTCCTCTGTCTCTGAAAGAAGCTTACAGAACATAGGGATTGCCAGCCTGAATATTTCTAATGGCCTGGCCAATCCCTGGAGATGAGTATCCAGAAGGTGGCTGGGGAGTTGATAAATTGTCTGAAGACCAGGAGAGATTGCTCTCTCCTCAGGAGGGTTCCAAGCCCTAGGTAGCTGCTGCCCCTCGCTGAGGTAGTCTGTGGACTGTGTAGCTGTTATTCAGTTTCATCTGTGTCAAGGCTGAGGGCCTGGAGTGATCTTCTGAGGAGCTGTGGGACTTCACCATAGGGGATTGGGTCTGAAAAGGATTGTCCTTCTCAGTGTAGTGTCCAGAGGAAGCGGTCCTAGGGACTTGTGAGTAATGACTCTGAATTTATTCCTGCTGTCTGTGTGTGCTTTTGGGATGTAAGTCCCAGAGGTAGCTGAGGACTGAGGCGAATCTCAGAGTCTCAGAGTACTGGCCATTGCCCTGTTCTCAGCAGCATCCTGGAGTGTGACCCTAGAGAAGAGTGGCCTCTTGTTTATGTGCAGCATCTTGGATTATTCCATACCCTAACCCTCTCCTGTTTAAAGTTCTGCAAGCAATACATTTCAAATAGACATCTTCCAGACTGAGTTACTGGAGTTGGAGTGAATGGACAGATGCTTGTGTTGGTGGGCAGCCTCTGTACTATTAGGGAAGAACCAGCTATTACCAGTAACCCCTGCAGGGGTAGCACCACAAATTGTTTTGTTATTCAGAATTCATTACTGTGTTATGAGGAGTATCCTGTTTTTCTCCAGAGTAAAATCATTTCTCATATATTTCAGGAAAAGAAAAATAATTCATCTCTGAAAAGCCAGCAAGATAAATACAGATATGTCAGGAATAAAAGCTGTAACAGAACAATACACTGAGATAACAAATGCAATTTTCTAAAACTAAAATCCTTTGTATGCTTTGTACTGCGTCAATTGTATTCAGATGTAACCTATAGTAACACAACAAAACCTATTTTTCTCTAAATTGGTAAGCAAAATGGATATTATTGATGAAGTGTGGAAGCAAGATTGCTGCAATTCTCTGTGTGCATTAAGATTTGTGCTAAGGCTTACCCATACATCAATACCTCCTTGCCTGCTCACTACCTACTGCATTGATGAAATACTTCACTGATGTGTCTGTACACCCAGAAGATGATGACTGCCATATAAAAAGGTAAAAAAAACACTTAAAACAATGCTTTTGGAGAGCGCCCTCTGAGAAACCGTGCTTTGAAGTTTGTAGTCCCTGCATATACTGTAGATTAAATAAATCAATGATAGATAGATAGATAGATAGATAGATAGATAGATAGATAGATAGATAGATAGATAGATAGATAGATAATGCAAATAGAATATAGATAGATAGATAGATAGATAGATAGATAGATAGATAGATAGATAGATAGATAGATAGATAGATAGATAGATAATGCAAATAGAATATAGATAGATAGATAGATAGATAGATAGATAGATAGATAGATAGATAGATAGACAGATAATGCAAATAGAATAAAGATAGATAGATAGATAGATAGATAGATAGATAGATAGATAGATAGATAGATAGATAGATAATCTAATTTTTTTGGGAAATAAGTTGAAACTGATAAAAGTAAATATCACCCACATTCTTTATTCCATAGTCCATAGACCAAACATTGCTTTTGCTTGGTGACCTAATATACTGTATTCTTGTACATAACACAAATGAAAATGATATTAACATAATTACTGGTGCTCCTTAGAAGTTTAAAAAAAATGTGTCATGATGTGGAGCATAGTCAACTTGGACAAGAGAAAGATAAGTAAAGAACTGCCCTATGATGAATGGAAGAGACTAATAGACAGGCATGGTAAGGTAAAGGCTACAAAACCATATAAAGAGCCTCATTCTCCTTTGAATATGGTTGCTGATATTATCGAGAAGTTTAAGGTCCATGGAACCATAGCCAGCATTCCTGGATGTGGGTATGATAATGGACCTCAGAATGAACAGAAGGATAATAGATACTGTAGATAGATAGATAGATAGATAGATAGATAGAGCATTCCCAGGTTGAAAAAAGAAACAAGTCCATCTAGTTCAACCAATAGAAAAAAACAAAACAAAAAATAGAAAATCCCCATATACAGAACCGTATACCCATAGCTGATACAGCTGTTCAATTTGTTCCAGTGGGGGAAAAACTAATTTTTTCATGATCCCTTGAATGCAATCAGATATTTATATCAATAATCTCTGGTGTTATTACATATATCCTATTTGTGATTTGGTGCCCAAAACTGAACTGCATATTCCAGATGAGGTGTTACTAATGATTTGTACCGGGGTAATATGATATCTCTCTCTCTGGAGTCTATACCTCTTTTATTACAAGAAAGTATTTTGCTAGTTTTAGAACCCGCAGCTTGGCATTGCATGCCATTATTAAGTTTGTGATCTACCAGAACCCCCAGATCCTTCTCCACCATTGACTCCCCCCAGCTGTTCTCCACCTTGAATGTATGCCGCATGCATGTTACAATAAAAGGTTAAACTTTGTCACTTCCAGAATTTTATGTTTAACCTTTCAGATATGTGGATGTAGTACAATAATTTAAACAACTCAAAAGTAGTACAATAATAAAGGCATTTACTTAGGTTGGTTTAAAGCAGAACTCAGGGATTTTTTTCCATGCAGTGGGGCTGTGCCTGCACTACATGGGTTAACTGCTCTCTTTGTCTAGGGATGAGGAGAGGGGAGATATACTTATCTAATCTGCTGTTCATCCCAGCCTGAGATTGGTCCCTGCCACTCCTGTCTCCCAGAGGTGTTGCTAGTGGACTGTTTCTGGTCATCCCTCCCATAAACCGGCTCTGGACGTAAAAAAGGCAGAAACAGTCCACCAATGGACATGGGGGAGCGCCATTTTCCAGAGAATCAGGTGAGTATAAGGTCTGTGTTCCCCCATAGACAAAACAAGCAGTTAACCCATGCAGTGTGTGTGCAGGCCCACTGCATGTGACAACATCCCCCCCCCCCCGGAGTTCTGCTTTAAAACAGTTTTTATAGATGATAAAACAGAGAAATGCAGCACCATTCAAATCCAGAGAAGCCTGTAATTTAATTTGAAATTCCTGGAATAGACAGTCCTCTGTTTCCAGGTGTCCTGTCCTTAGCCCTGGGTGAACTCAGTTAGTCATTTGTTTTCTACTGTATATACTATATATACCTATTTTACTATAGGATCCTTGAATAGAAGATTATTCTAACCACCTTTCACCAAACAACAGTGAAAACAGAAAGGAATGTGATGACACATATAGTAATTTCAGAGGGTCAGAAATAACCATAGATATATACTGTAGATATATACACAGGTGAGAAGCAGTACAAAATTACCTATAATGCACCACAATTACCTGTAGAAAGGAATGTGATGACACATATAGTAATTTCAGAGGGTCAGAAATAACCATAGATATATACTGTAGATATATACACAGGTGAGAAGCAGTACAAAATTACCTATAATGCACCACAATTACCTGTATACGTACTATAATTGATCACATAAAATCAAAGTTTCTTGTAAATCAAATATTTTTAAAAATCTATTTTACATTACAGAAGTATGTTACAAGGAGGCAAAAAATACAGTAAAAACAATTTAATGAAAAATCAATTACAGGGCCATTAAGGAATATGCAAACCCAGCATTTCATATTCCTGATATGTGCCTCATGTACCATGTACTGGTATGAAAACATATCTTGTTCTTTTTGTATTGCTTCCGTTGTGTGAAATCAATGTGTGAATTCCTGCCAGTCCCCCTGCTTACCTA